>NC_044034.1:250725236-251039680 GCF_901765095.1 Microcaecilia unicolor
AGAAAATGAAATGAAATATTATTTTATGCCCTGTTGTGCTCTAAAAATGATAAAGTGAGAAAGAGATAATAAATTGATCAATGCTATTTTTCTAACAGAATACAACTATAGTTAAGCACAATGAAATGGTTGGTGGTGACAACATAAGAGAGAATCCACATCTGCAATTTTACACAGTGATCTATGCCTTTTCAATGGGAGGTATTCTCTTCTTTAGAGCTTTGAGAGGATTCACGTTTGTGAAGGTACAGAAACTAATTTATACAAGATCTGTACATATATTATTGTACTTATTATAGGTTAATAATGCAAATTAGTGAAATGAATTGAGTTGTACATGGGCTACAACACAGTTGTATGCTTGTTCAACTATGACCAGTTTATAGAATACTATAATCACCACAGACAAATAGAGTGCAGAATATTTTTCCTGCACATGTAATAGGAAATGACAATCAAGATGAGCTGGAGAGGGCTTCAGCTGCAATTCCAGTAGTTGAACTGTAAGGACAGTGCCAGGCGGACTTCTACATTCTGTGTCCTATATATGAGAAGACAGATTGGGATGGGCTAGAGAGAGCGTTGATGGTAACTCCAGTAGTTGGAATGTAAGGATTGTGCTGGGTGGACTGCTGTGATCTGTGTCCCAAAAATGTCAAAGAAAGACTAGTATCAAGTATTTGTACACCACATTAATTGTTGGCTTAATCATGAATTGATAATGAATGTGACTATTGCACAGACCAGCCAGCTTATTTTCGAAAGAGAAAGACGCCCATATTTCGACCCAAATCGGGAGATGGGCGTCTTTCTCCCGTGGGCAAACAAATCGGTATAATTGAAAGCCGATTTTGGTCATCTTCAACTGCACTCCGTCGCAGGAATGAACAAAGTGGACGGGGGCGTGTCGGAGGCGTGGTGAAGGCGGAACTGGGGCATGGTTATCGGCCGAGGAGAGATGGGCGTCTTTAGGTGATAATCGAAACAAGAAGGGCGTTTTGGACGAGAATTTGGTCCGCTTTATTTGGACCCTTTTTTTTCAGGTCCAAGTCCCAAAAAAGTGTCCCAACTGACCAGATGACCACCGGAGGGAATCGGGGATCACCTCCCCTGACTCTCCCAGTGGTCACTAACCCCCTCCCACCAAAACAAAAACCCACTTTACAAACTGTTTTTCCCAGCCTGTATGCCAGCCTCAAATGTTGTACCCACCTCCATGACAGCAGAATGTGTTCTATCCTGTGACAGCCTTTCCCTGGTTCTGATGTGGCTCTTGGGTGAGTGTGACACCTTTTCTGTTATGCGCACTGCAGAGTCACATCAGTAATGCATTGTGGTGGGTGTAGGGTATTGGCCTCCGTGATTCCACTAGCTTGAGTTAAATGCTCACGATGTTGGTAGTTGGTAGGCTCTACTCCCATGGTGCTTTTCCCCCTGCTTACTGGGTCAGAGTGTGCCCTATTTTGTTTCCGGTAGTCCATGAGATAGTGGCCATTTTTGTAAGCCAGTTTTAGCTCCCTTTCATGTGTTACCCACATTACTGAAAGTGAGCATTGTACAGCATTCTGCCAGCTCTGACCTACTGCTAATCTCAGTACCAGGGAGACTCTTTGCCAGTGAGGCACAACCTCTGATCTGCAGTTAACTGTGAGTAAACGTGCTTATTCCAATAAAGGACGTTTTCAGGAGACATTAGTCTTCAGGTGTGAACTGATGTGCCAAGGTTATACAGCAGCAACAAGTCCTAGAGGCCTGCGTGTATGCAGGTCCCTGGAGCACTTTTAGTGGGTACCGCAGTGCACTTAAGGCAGGCGGACCCAGGCCCATCCCCCCTACCTGTAACACTTGTGCTGGTAAATGGGAGGCGTCCAAAACCCACTGTACCCACATGTAGGTGCAGGGCCGGCCCTAGGGTTTCTAGCACCCTCCTGCAGTCTATTAGTCGGCGCCCCTACCCATCCAGGGGCGGGATCACTATGGCTCCACCCTCACAGTAGACACGCCCCTTTTACCAGCCATGGCATCATTGAAAATATTACACCAGTATAGAAGAAAAATAACTTAGCACACAGACCAGGAATTAGGAGAACAGACAGTCTTGCCAACTCTGAAAAACAATGTGTTATCAAAATTTCAGAATCTAACAAACAGATCCCTATTCAGACACTTGGCCTTGCAGTCACACATGTAGAACAGAGATAGCCCCTCTTCAAATTCTTCAAAAATTAACCTGAAATCCTAAGAAGTTAGACTCTGCATGCAGCACAATAGCCTTCCCATCCAGCACAGCTTAGGATCTAGCTAGGGCAGACTTAATCAGCATAAACTAACATATTCTACAATCTGAGTTGGACAGACTAACAGGAGTTACTGAAGTGGGAATGAGAGATAGGAGATTGGTGATGGTTAGGAATTGAAAGCAGCCATCTAGCCCTCCTGTCCTGTGAGTTGCTGTGTTGGGGTGGGGGGGGGGGGGGGAGGGTGGGTCAGGTGCAGCACTAAACAGCAGTCTCTGACAAAACAAGGGTCCAGGCTATGCTGTGCTGTCTCTGAGCCCTCTCTGGGCTGGATTCCAGCTCCTGGTTTCACTCTCAATCTCAATGTGTTTGGAGCAGTGAGGTCCTCTGACAAACACAACAGGAGGATATTTCTCTGCTTGGGAGGAGGGAGGGGACTGGACAGAGAGCTGACAGCTCCTGCTTTGGAGTCAGACTGAGATGAGCAGGAGAGATTAGATAAACAAAAGCCTCAGCAGGCGCCCTTGAAGGCAGACGCCCTCCTGCAATGCATAGCCTGCTTACCGGGTTTGACCGGCCCTGTGTAGGTGCCCCCTTCACCCCTAAGAGCTATGGTAGTGTTGTACATTTGTGGGTAGTGGGTTTTGGGGAAGAGGGGTTGGGGGCTCAGCACTCGTGGTAAGGGACCTATGCATGTGGGAGCGTTGTCTGAAGTCCACCGCACTGACCTCTAGGGTATCCAGTTGTTGTCCTGGCATGTCAGGGGGGCGAGTGTACTACGAATCCTGGCCCCTCCCACAACCAAATGGCTTGGATTGGGACGTTTTTGAGCTGGGCGTTTTCAGTTTCCATTATTGCTAAAAAAAACAAATGCCCACCTCAGAAACAACTAAATCCATGGCATTTTGGTCCGTACAAACCGTATTTTCGAAACGAAAGATGGACGCCCATTTTTTTCGAAAATAAGGTCTGTCCCACCCCTTCACGTACCCATTATCGGACATAGATGCCCATGGAGATGGGCGTTCGCATTGGATTATGCCCCTCCAGATGGACCATTCAAGTCCTTATCTTCTGTTATCTACTATGTTAGTATTGAGTGGTCTGTCTGTGATATTTTCAAATCTTGTATCAACGTGTGATTAGGCTTCTCCAGAACACTTGAGACATTTATCTGAGAAAGTAATGCAACCCTGAATTTGGGAGTCATCCTCTTCTATGCCTAATTCAATCCTGTTTATTGGCAGATAAACCAAAATTACTGATATGTAATGGTTGTTATGCTAGTTGGAATCATCTTTGGAGCCTATTTTATGAAAGCACATAGGCACCTTTGTAAAACAGGCATAAAATGAGTACTTGGAATCCTGTTATGAAATTACCCCCAGTGAAAACAATTTTCTCCAAGGACAAACAAGATAAAATAATGTCACAGATGAATGATGTCATCTGAGAGAGCTCAGCACAGGAAATGCTCCTCAGTGTCCTTTCTAGAAACGTTTGCAAGCGTCTCTCCGTTCATGCACATTCCTTCCCACCTGCTGGGACCAGCACAGTCTTCATTTGTCTGACACAACTCACATCTCTGAAAAATTTCTTCCATTGTGAACTGAAGTGTTTTACTGCCCTTTTAAGTATGTCCGTTTAATGCACAGGGCCACTGTCTTTTTCTTCTCTCGCATCTCTCCTAGTCATGTTTTTGGCATTTTAACATTTTCTTTATTTTCCGCAGTCCACTAGGCACCTTTAGGTCTTGGGCACCCGATCAGGTACATTTTTTCACCACTGAGCAATTTGATTTTGCTTCGGCTATTTTTCCTGACATGTCCCAGAAAGTTCCCTGATTTGCCAGATAATTTCTTTTAAAAATTGTCTTTATCTATACCGTTTGGTATAGATTCAAATAACTTTATTTGCATGACAATTTTACATGTGTTGCCAAAGTAATACATTTACTAGTAAATAGAAAAAAAGGCAGAAGATCATTTGCAAAGTAATAGTAACAAAAATAAAATGTATGTATAATTGCATGCCTTGGGTGCATGCTGTTGAAGGTTAGTAATACAGTTTCAGTCCAAGTGAGTTAAAAGCTTGACACAAAATAGGGAAATGACATGCTAATTCAAGTATGACAAGTTTATAGTACATCAAGGGTGTCCAGCCTCAGTCCCCGAGGGCCACAGTTTAGTCAGGTTTTCAGGATTTCCCTAATGAATATGCATGATATCCTATTTGCATGCACTGCCTCCATTGTATGCAAATAGATCTCATGAATATTAATTGTGTAAATTCTGAAAATATGACCTGGCGAGGGCCAAGGTTGGACACTCCTGTTGTATACCATGAGGAACACCACAGACAATATCAGAATGTATATGTTTTTCTTCACATGCAATAAGAATGGAATAGTGTTGCTAGGCAATGTTATGACACAATATTTAACACTGCACCGCATGAGAAATACAAGAAAGAAGTCTGGAATTACGTAAAAACTTCAAAGACCATTTTATATGGGCAATACAAGTTGTTTGTGTAAAGCAGGTGTTCTTTGGTGGTGGAGAAACAGGGCTAGGGAAGTTGGTTTTGTTGCTGGGTAGGAGAGTATGAGGATGTATGTGATGGGTGGTGAAATATGTATAGTGTGTCTGTGGTAGAATGTGGAATATATGTATGGGGGCTGAAGTAGTGCCCTGCCCACAGGCATTGCTCTTCAGCCTAATAGTGGTGTCACGATCACTCACCGGAGTAGGGCCTCCCATGCCACGCAGGGCTCACTTCCGGGTAACAACCCAATCTCCGAGATTAGAAAACAGTAGCTGCGGGCAGCACAGCAAGCCTGGGAACCAGCGGAAGGATGTCTTGGAATCAGGGAACGTCAGCTGGGCGGAGCGCTGCGTACGCCTGTGCTCCTTTTTCCTTGGGTCTCCCCTTCCCTTGGGACTTCAGCTAGGAGTCTCTTGCTACGTGAGCTATTATTCCTCTGCTTTCCTTGCTCCTGCCTTTTGCCTGTAGCCTAGACCTGGACCAGACCCTGACTTCTTCTGCCTGCCGCCTTGCCTAGATCCAGACCTGACCCTGACCTCCTGTCTGCTGCCTGCCAAGGACTGGATTGGACCCCGACTTCTTCTGCTTGTCACCTTGCTTAGTCTGGACCTGTGGGAGGGGGGGGGGCTTAGAGGGATCTTGCCTTGTCTGGGGGGGATGGGAGGGGGATCTGGACCTTGCCCGTGGGGGGGAAGGGGAGGATATTGGAAAAGTGCCAGCCAATACCAGAAGTTATGAAGGTGTCAATCAATATTCCTACATCCCTTGTAAGTTATGTGGGTGCTGGCACTGAATCTTGCTGGCACCTGCATCACTCCTGGCTCCTCCCCAACTCTGCTTCTGTAATGCCCCTGTGTGGTCCAACTCCAAAATAGTCAGTTGGTACCCATATTCAGAAGTTAAGTGCCTTTGAATATTGGTGGCTAGCCAGCTCCAAGTGATCAGCCTGCTTAAATCACTTTGAATATCAGGCAGATGATGTCCACTTATGCATTTTGTGATAGGGAAAGGGAGAGGGACCTTGGGAAACCATTGGTTTCCAATGGTACTCTCTTTACTTAAAGCACCTTCCCAAAACAGGCCCCTCTTATTCCAGTGAGCAATGTAGGAACTTTCCTTACCCATGGGGAGGAGAGGGAGGACGTTCAGACCCTAAGTTGGCCAAACCAAACATGTGGACTGGATTTCTAGAATTCCCTGGGGAGGGAAGCCCCAGTCAGTTTCCCTGGGAGCTCAATCAATATACACTCCACCCCAGAGCTTCTGACTACTTCTGGGTTCCACCCAACAGTGGGCTGGAACCATACATAATGGCAGAGCCTGTAACAGAGGAGAAGATGGTTGGATCTCGGGGCCCAGCCAACTCCTGGTTCAGGAGACAACACTGGAGAAGAAATGGACACCTCTTGAGAAGGTATTTTCCTTCATGCTATTGACTTTTAAATTGTGTGTGGAGTTGTTGGACATAGCGCACCCTCCTGGGAAGGATTTATTGGCTTTTGTTTGTGCCTGAAAGAGATCTGTAGGTGGATGGGGTAGGGTGCAGACCTGTCAAGTCTCCCACATTCAGTGGGTCATCTCCCACACTCCTGCTGAAACACACTGCCACCACTGTACTCCTGCTGCTGCTTCTGATGAGCAGCAGCGGTAGCAAAACAACAGAAAGCATGCACGGAGCTCCAGCCTTCAGGCTTTGCTGGTCCTCTGCCCCCGCTGACATCAACTTGCTCTTCTGGTGCAGAGAACCAGCAGAACCGACAGTGCGTGTCTGAAGGCTGCAGCCCCATGCTTGCTATTTGTTGTTTTGCCAGGGTCGCTGCTGCTCATCAGAAGAAGCAGCAGTGGACAGGAAACAGAAGATACCAAATGGAAGGGGAAGGTGGGGGGAGGTCATGGAGAGAGAGAGGCAGGAGATGCTGAATGGAGAGAGGGGAGGAAAAAAGTGGGGACACAGAATACAAGGAGGGAGAGAAAGAGGGAAGATACTGGAAGGATGGGTACAGAAAGAGGGGAGATTCTGGATAGGGGGATGCAGAAGCTAGACATGAAGGATGTGGACAAAGAGGGAAGACGCTGGATGGGGGGATGGAGAAGGAAGACGATGGATGGCTAGGGAGAGAAAGAGAAGATGCTGGATGAAAGGGTAGGGAAAAAGAGGGGGAGAGACTGGAAGGATGGGGAGAGAAAGGGAACACGCTGGATTGAAGCGTAGGAAGAGAAAGAGGGTAGATGCTGGATGGAAAGATGCAGAGAGAAAGAGGGGAGACACTGGAAGAATGGGGATGGGGATGGGGATGGGGAGGGAGAGGACAAATGCTGAATGGAAAAGGGAAGAGAAATGCTGAATGGAAAAGGGGGAGAGGAGAAATGCTGAATGGAAAAAGAGAGAAACAGAGACACTGGATGGAAGGAAGAGGAGAGAGAGGGAGAAACTGGATGGATTGGGAGAGAAGGTAGATGTTGGATGGAAGAATGGGGAGAGAAAGAGGGAAGACACTGGATGGAAGGGTAGGGAGAGAAAGAAGGAAGGAAGGAAGATGCCAGATGGAAGGGTAGGGAGAGAAAGAGGAAACACACTGGATAGAAGTGTAATGAGAGAGAGGAGACACTGGATGAAAGGATGCAGAGAGAAAGAGAGGGAGACACTGGAAGGATGGGGAGAGAAAGAGGGAAGACGCTAGATGGAAGGGTAGGGAGAGGAGTGGAGATGCTGGATGGAAAGAGAGAGAGGATAAAGTTAGCCAATGACTGGAGAATAAGAGGAAGAGTATAAATAATAACTTATCTGGCTGATATTTCACAATCTATATTATCATCACAGTCCATTGCAAGGGTATTGATAAAAAGCCTAGTAGCATTACCTAAAGGGAGGAGGAAAAAATCTCAGATACTCAACTTGTGCTATCAATAGCTGCAGTATAATTATAACTGCTTTATTTACCATTGAGTTCCTTCATCACCAGTCTCAGAAACCTCTCCCCTAGCTTGATGTCTGTAACTTAATGTCTCTTTCTACCATATTATCTCTTCAATTCTTTTTACTTTCCAGTTGGTCACATAGTAACATAGTAACATAGTAGATGACGGCAGAAAAAGACCTGCATGGTCCATCCAGTCTGCCCAAGACAAACTCATATGTGTATACCTTACCTTGAATTTGTACCTGTCCTTTTCAGGGCACAGACCATATAAGTCTGCCCAGCAGTATTTCCCGCCTCCCAACCACCAGTCCCGCCTCCCATCACCAGCTCTGGTACAGACCGTATAAGTCTGCCCTCCCCTATCCTCCCCTCCCAACCACCACCCCCTCTTCCCCCCACCTGCTCCGCCACCCAATTTCAGCTAAGCTTCTGAGGATCCATTCCTTCTCAGCAGGATTCCTCTATGCATATCCCACGCATGTTTGAACTCCGTTACCGTTTTCATCTCCACCACCTCCCGCCGGAGGGCATTCCAAGCGTCTACCACCCTCTCCGTGAAAAAATACTTCCTGACATCTTTCCTGAGTCTGCCCCCCTTCAATCTCATTTCATGTCCTCTCGTTCTACCGCCTTCCCATCTCCGGAAAAGATTCGTTTGCGGATTAATACCTTTCAAATATTTGAACGTCTGTATCATATCACCCCTGTTCCTCCTTTCCTCCAGGGTGTACATGTTCAGGTCAGCAAGCCTCTCTTCATACGTCTTGGAACGTAAATCCCATACCATCCTCGTAGCTTTTCTTTGCACCGCTTCCATTTTTTTAACATCCTTCGCAAGATACGGCCTCCAAAACTGAACACAATACTCCAGGTGGGGCCTCACCAACGTCTTATACAGGGGCATTAAAACCTCCTTTCTTCTGCTGGTCACTCCTCTCTCTATACAGCCTAGCAATCTTCTAGCTACGGCCACCGCCTTGTCGCACTGTTTTGTCGCCTTCAGGTCCTCAGATACTATCACACCAAGATCCCTCTCCCCGTCCGTGCCTATCAGACTATCATTCCCCATTCCCTCCAGTGGTCATCTGGTCATTTGGGGCACCTTTTGAGGCTTGGTCGTGAACATAAAAGGACCAAGTAAACCCGGCGATATACTGCTTATGGCCGTTTTGTTTTCCATTATCCGCGAAAGCCGGCCATCTGGTAGCCACGCCCATGCCTACCCATGTCCCGCCTTCGCTTCGCCGCCAACACGCCCCTTTGAACTTTGGCCGGCGACACAATGGGAAAGCGGCGATGTTGGCAAAAAAAACGGCTTTCGATTATACCGATTTGGCCGCTTTTCTGAGATTGCCGGCCATCTCCCGATTTATGTTGGAAAATGGCCGGCGATCACTTTCGAAAATAAGCTGGATAGATATATTAATAAATGAAAATAATGATAAATTAAAAATGAGGGTTATTTTAAATTTTGTTTTGTGGATATACATGGAAAGAAAGCAATAATGCTTGTTATAGCTTAGAATAAATATAAATAAAATCTGTTTCTTTATATTCAATATTCAGAGCACCCTAAGGGCATCTTCAAACCTCCATGATCTACTTTTTAAGAAAATGCTTCGGAGCCCAGTTAAATTCTTTGACACAACTCCTCTTGGCCGCATTCTTAACAGGTTTACCAAGGATATGGATGAAGGTACTAGCTGAGAAATTAGATTCTTTCTATGTATTCAGTATTCTTTCTGTGTGTTCAATATACAGTGTTAATTGTGCTATGAAGGGTTGTGAAGAAACAATTTGTTTTAATCTTCCCTTCCCTTTTCAAGTGCATACTTATTCAGATTGCATCATTCAGTGAATTTATGGTAAGACTATCCTGAGGCTTGAATGCTCTAGAAACCTCACCTTAGACCAGGGGTGTCCAGCCTTGTTCCTCTATGAGCCATAGTGGTTCCAGGGGAGCGTGGACTGGAATACGTTGTTTTCAATGTAAAAACTTTCAGTAAGAATGGTTTCTATCTCTTTATAACATACTAAGCATATGACCCCAGAAGTGTAATGACCTTGTGTAGTACTAATTGGTTAGGTGTGTATGGGACACGCTTCCAGCTGGGAACAAGGGGAGATGGATGCTCAGGGATAGGAGAGAGGGCAAGATATTGTATGTGATATGGGGTACTAAATATTTTGAGTGAACTGTGTTTGTGTATGGATAAAACCGGATAAGATTATAATCTGGAATGTGGGAGGACTGGGGTCCCCAATTAAAAGAAAAAAAGTGTTGACAAAGGCATGAATTGCCTTATTACAAGGAACCCGCCTGACAGATGAAAAACATAAAATATTAATTCAAGAATGGGTTGGAAAATTGTTATTTCTCCACCTGCCCAGTAAGCATAAGGTTAGGCTTGACGATACTGGTACTCAATGCAATCCCATTTGTTGAGCAGAAAATATTAAAGGATAAGAACAGTAGATGAGTAACCATACAGGGGAAATTATTTGGGGAATAATTAATTTTGGTGGCTTTGTATTGTGCCCAATAGTCCAAGCAGAGAATTTTTCACCTCCTTACTTGGGCATTTAGTAGGATTATAGAGTATGATAATTATATTAGGCAGGGATTTCAATAGGGTGGTGGATAGAAGTAGATGGATAGAAGTAGCTATGGCACTACAGGACTGGGAAAAGGGACATGGGGGGGGGGGGGGGGGGGGAACGGGACATGTTTTAAATTGTAGTTTGAGCCTTTTAGATGTGTGGTGGGTACTCCTGGATAAAGAGTATATGTATCTCCCTTGTCTCCATTATACCCAGAGTAGAAACAATTACATTATGGTATCAGAGCACTAATTTCCAAATGTACTCAGTGTGGAGATAAGCCCTTTGGCCATTTCAGATCATCCGCCCGTTATGATGCATTGGAAGTATGAGCATTGGGATATTGCTTCTCTCTGGTGATTTCCCAGGAACCTAGGTGATGAAGTCCCCTTTCAGCAGTTCTGGCTCTCTAAATGGGAAATGTATTCTCTCTCTAATAGAGTACATGAAGATATCCCTGGGCTATTTTGGGGAGCGGGAAAATCAGTTATGAGAGAACAGATCATCTCATACGTAAAGTATAAAAATAAGAGACTGCACCAAGAGATTTACCTTATCCAGAGAACTAAGGTTTGAGATGTTGCATATGGTCAAACACCTAACTCCTGTAACATAGGAGCATTCTATCTCAAAACAAAATTTATTGAACACACTTTTGCATCAAAATATCATTTCTTTAAATATGGTAACAGGGTGGGTACCTGTATGACTTACTTGTTGTATACTTATCAGGGGCCTAAATTTATCCCATGCATTGAAGGAGTAGAGGGGGAAGTATATGTAACCGTGGTCTCACCACAAAGTTCCGGGCACCAGCTAGCTCTTCGGGTCAGGTACCCGAACCAGGGCCACAAACAAAACTTTTATTTCACTGAGCTGGGCTCACTTTTACTTCATTTATTTATTTAATATTCTTACAGCAAAATAATTTCACTCTCACTCCAAAGAAACTCTCCACTCAAGGATTTGTATTTTATATGGAAACAAACTTTATTGGAATGCTGCAACAGACAGATAATCAGTGGTGTGCTGGAGCTGGCTCGCACCGGCTCGCAAGAGCCAGTTGTTAAATTTTTTAAGATCTTGCGAGCCGGTTGTTCTGCACGGTGAGCCGGCTCCAGTAAATGAGGTAAGCATGGCAGGAGGGCGCCACAAGCCATGCTTACCCCACTTACCTTACCTCCCACAGCCCTCGTTTGCCTGCGCCCGCCCCGCGCCGCCCTGGGGGTTTTAAATCTTTTTTTATTACCTCCGTCGAAGTGGCCATGTCATTGAAAGCCCTGCCCGTCTCTAGCATGGGCATAGTTTTGGGGGGGGGCGAGGGGGGACAATGCCCCCCAAACGAGATGACCCTACCGAAACCACGATCTTCCGTGTTCTTCTCTGCCTCTCACTCACTGTCACTTCCTCCCCCTCCTTTCTCCTTGGCATTGGCAAAACATAATGAAAACGTGCGCAGGGTTGTACTCCTGCTGCATGCGCCGCTGCCGGCTTCCCTCCTTCTTTCTCCGTCACCCGCCTTAATGTAAGTTTCAGTTTCCGGAGAAAGGAGGGAAGCCGGCAGCGGCGCACGCAGGAGCATGGCCCCGCGCACGTTTTTACTTTGTTTTGTAGCAGCGTTGCATCGGGTGTGTGGGACGGAGTGAGCGAGAGGCAGGAAGGGCAGGGTAAAGCACAGAAGCTCGTGGTTCCTCCAGGCTGCCACAGCAGCAGCCTGGAGGAGTAGTTTGGTGCCTATGTCCCTAACCTTGTTGGGTGGGGTGGGGGCTAGACAGAGTGAGCGAGAGGACAGGTGAGGTAGGGGAGATGAGATCCTGGATGCCTGCATCAGGGAAGAGGAATGAGGGAGGACATTCTACATGGAAGGGAGAGACACTGGATGGAATGGGGAAAGCCTGAAGAGACAATGAAGTGAAGAGGATAGAGAGGGGGGAGAGAGTGAATAAAAGGGGAAGGCAATGGAAGGAGGATAGAGAGAGGGGGAGATACTGATGGAAAGGAGGAAGGGGAGATACTGGATGAAAAGGAATGAGAGATGAGAGATGGCTGGAGGTAAGGGAGAGTGGAGACACTGGATGGAAAGGAATGAGAGAGATGGGAGATGCTGCAAAAGGGAGAGAGAGAAAGGGAAGATGCGCGATGGAGGGGTGAGGCGGAGATGGTCAGTGGAGGGATGAAGGGGAGATGCTGGATGGAAAGGAATGAGAGAGAGGGGGAGATGCTGAATGGAAGGAGGAAGAGAACACGATGGAAAGGAATGAGAGAGATGGGAGATGCTGCGAAGAGGGAGAGAGGGGGAGACTGGATAGAAGGGGGAAGGGTATGGAGAGAAACAGGATGGAATAGGGGGAGAGAGGATGGAAGAAGGAGAGGACAGTTAGTGAAAGTCAGGGGAATATGTGGAAGGGGGCAGAGGTGAGGGGCAGAGATGGAAACTTTTAGGTAGATGCAGTAACAAGAGGGAAATTGAAGGCTGGTTAGTAATAATGAAATCTGGACAGAAAGGCAGAAAAATAAATGGAAGAAACTGGAAGAAAAAGATGAATGCTGGATATGTATGTAATGAAGAAAGTGAAGAAGACAGGAGAGAGAGAAATGACAAATGGAAAAGGAAATCCTGGCAAGAGAGTTAGCAGAAACCAGAGACTGGAATCAACACGATTAGAAACATTAAATGACCAGACTACACAGGTAGAAAAAAATATATTTTTAATTTAAAAACTAGCATATTACAAACAATGCAAAGTGGAAATAAGGTAATAGTTTCTATTGGACTAAATGAATACATCTTTCAGTTAGCTTTCAAAAGCCTAAACCACCTTTTTCTAGTTCGGACAGTATACCATGCTTAGGGGTCCCTCTACTAAGGTACGCTAATAGATTTAGCACATGCTAATGATTAGCATGTGCTAAATGCTAAGAAGCCCATAGATATAAAATGGTCATCTTATCATTTAGCGTGTGCTAAATCCATTAGCATACCTTAGTAAATGAAACCCTTAATTTGTCATGTATATAGAATGTTAGGTTTTGAAATTTACATCTGCTGTCTTTATATTTTGCACAGTATGAGGGAACACATTACTGTTTTTCTGGTGTATTGAGTAGAAAGTCTGGCTGCTTGGGAGCTCAGTTTAATTTGTATCCACATATTTCTGTTTTTAGTCTGTAGTTACATATTCTATATTTGGTGAGGGTTGATCTGCATTCTGTGTGTGTGTGTGGAAGAGACCAGGTATTCTACTGGCACTGAATGCCTATGCAGGATCAATATGTACTAATCTGGCCTGTTTAGTTTTCCAGTAGGTGTACTGGTGTTATGTGAATGTGAGAGGAGGCATAATATTCCCATGGTGCTGATTTATTTCAGTTAAAAAAAAAGTATATATATATACTAGTAAAAAAGGCCCGTTTCTGACACAAATGAAACGGGCGCTAGAAAGGTTTTCCTCGGAGTGTGTATGTTTGAGAGAGTGTGTGAGAATGACTGTGTGTGTGTGAAAGAGAGAGAGTCAGTATGGGTGCGAGTGTGTCTGTGAGAGAGAGTGTATGTGAGAATGAGAGTGTGTGCGAGTGCGTGAGCCACAGTGAGTGTGTGAGAGTGTGTTTCACACAGATACATTGTGTGTGACAGAGAGTGTTTGTGTGAGACGGATAGAGTGTGAGAGAGTATGTGTGTGATACACAGACTCTGTGAGAGCGAGAGTGTATGAGATTGAGAGAGTGTTTGAGAGTGACTGTGTTACACATAGAAAGTGAATGTGATACAGTGTGAGACATAGAGTGTGTGGTAGACAGTGTACGAGAGTGAAAGAGAGAGTGAAAGAGACACTGTGTGTGTGCCAGAGATACCTCCCCCCTCCCTCTGTGTGGTCGCAGGACCCCCTCCCTCTCTGTGGTCGCAGGACCCCTCCCTATCTGTTTCCCCTCCCCCCTCTCCTCTCAACTTGTGCAGTTCCTTCAGGGATATACAACACAATTAAGCAAAGAAGAGTGTCTAGATGACCATTAAAAAAATTATTAATTAATGTAATCTTGTTTTAGATAACGGAATAGGCAGCTTGGAGCAATCTTCGTCATTACAAATCTGCTCTTTTGTTTGCTTGACTGTGAGCACTAACTGCTGCAGGCACTAAGTAGATTCAGGGAGCAGAACTAAGCATCCTAAGAAGAGACATGGGAAGGGAGAGAGAAAGGAAAAGACAGATGGGAAGAAACACTAAGGGGAAAAGGGGGCAAATACAGGGGCGGACACCAGCTGCAGGATTAGCTGATTAACGGTGAGATAAAATCTGGCAGGTTGTGAAGCAAAAAAACAGCAGACAGGTGGCTCAGTTGCTTTCTTCGGCAGAGCTGACTGAAGAGAAGGCAGACACCTTGGAGCTTTTTTTTCTGTCTCTTCTGTGATTTTTTTCTCTACGGGGACATCCATGCTTGGCATAGTCTCGGAGGAAGCCTGCAGCTTGTCAGCTTAATCAGTGAAAAGCTCCTTTATATATCCTAACGCCTGGGCTGTCAGGGACTTCAGAATATAATTTCCTAGGGGTATGGAGGTGAGAGTTGAGAGGAGGAGGAGCTGATGCAGAGCTGACAGCCTATGGCTGCCTGCTGTGCCGTGCCCCCCTTCCTTTTTGAAAGCCATGTTTAAGTTGGGTTTTTTTTGTTTTTGTTCCGGCTGGCCACTGCTGCTCAACAGGATAGGAGAAGCAGCAGTGGCCAGAAATGGCAGCTGAGCTGATGTCGGACGGAGGGGGGGAGCGGAGGGTGGAGCAGTGGCTGCGGGGGTGGCAACCTGGGGGGGGTGGAGGGGTGAGGGGCAGGGACTTTGGGGGGGGGGGGGGCGTGGTGAAGGGCTGAAACTGTGCCTCCAACGTTCTGAACTGAGCACGAAAGCTTCAAGGTTTTTGTCCACGCTGCCAGCTTCAGAACGTTGGAGGTGCGTTTTATTATATACTAGGAAAAAATGCCCGTTTCTGAGCGGAATGAAACGGGCGCTAGCAAGGGGCCCCCTCCCTCCATCCCTCCGAGCTACTTGCCTTGTTCTCTGTGGGTGGCGTTTCCGTTTCGGCCCTCGAGTGTCATAGCTCCGCCCTCAACGTCATGACGTTTTGACGCGAGAGCGGTGCAGACACTCCAGGGCACACCGGATATCTCGGGCGCCTCAACTTCCGTGGAGGCTTCAGAACGTTGGGGTTGCCTTTTATATATATATATATATATATATATATATATATATATATATATATATATATATATATATATATATCTTTGCTGCATTTGTATTTCACATATATATATTTATGATGGTTTCATATTCAGTGTTTTAGGCTTGTGTGTGTTTTGAATAACCATAATTAATATGTATAAGATGTATGTATGCAAATGAATATGCTAATGTGCCACACCCCACTCTTTGCCCCCCCCAAATGAAACAGTCAAACTACGCCCATGGTCTCTAGCCTTCCCTTCGTGTTCGTTCCCTCAGAATCCCACCCTCGCGGAAAGAGGAAATGACGTCAGAAGGCGGGACTGAGGGAACAAACTCACGAAGGGAAGGCTAGAGATGGGCAGGGCTTTCAGTGACACGGCCACTTCGATGGAGGTAATAAAAAAGATTTAAACCACGCAGGGTGGCACTGTGGCAGGAAGAAAAAGGGGGATGTTGGGGGGAGAAGAGGGAGGGCAGGTGGATATGAATGGGAGGGGAGGATGGGGGCGAAGGAGAATCGCTGGATATGGATGGGAGTGGGAGGGGAGGGCAGGGGAGAGAGGAGAATCGCTGGGTATGGATGGATGGATGGATGGATGGATGGAGGGAGGCAGGGGAGAGAAGAGAATTGCTTGGTATGGATGGATGGAGGGGGCAGGGAAGACAAGAGAATTGCTGGGTATGGATGGATGGAGGGGGCAGGGGAGAGAAGAGAATTGCTGGGTGTGGATGGATGGGGGGGCAGGGGAGAGAAGAGAATTGCTGGGTGTGGATGGATGGGGGGCAGGGGAGAGAAGAGAATTGCTGGGTGTGGATGGATGGGGGGCAGGGGAGAGAAGAGAATTGCTGGGTATGGATGGATGGAGGGGGCAGGGGAGAGAAGAGAATTGCTGGGTGTGGATGGATGGTGGGGCAAGGGAGAGAAGAGAATTGCTGGGTATGGATGGAGGGGGCAGGGGAGAGAAGAGAGTTGCTGGGTATGGATGGATGTAGAGGGCAGGAGAGAGAAGAGAATTGCTGGGTATGGATGGATGGATGGGGCAGGGGAAGGAAGAGAATTGCTGGATATTGGTGGATGGAGAGCAGGGGAGAGGAGAGTTGCTGGAAATGGGTGGCTGGAGGGGAAAGGGCAGGGGAGAGGAGAGTTGCTGGACGGGTGGATGGAGGGAAGGGCAGGGGAGAGAGGAGGGTTGCTGGACATGGATGGATGAAGGGGAGGGCAGGGAGAGAGGAGAATTGTTGGACATGAATGGAGGGGAGGGAAGGGAAGGGAAGACAGGAAGTAGATGCACATGGATGGAAGGGAGAGAGAAGAAATTCTGGACATGGATGGAGGGGGGGAAGACAGAGGAAGGAGATGCACATGGATGGAGGGGAAGGGAGAGAGAAGAAATGCTGGACATGGATGGAGGGGAGGGGAGAGAGAGGAAGTGAGATGAACATGAATGGAGGGGCGAAATGCTGGACATGGATGGAAGGGGAGAGGAAAAATGCTGGACATGGATGGAGGGAAGGGAAAAGAGAGGAAGGAGATGAGATGAGGGAAAAGGAAGAGAGGAGAAAACTGCACATGGATGGAGAAAATAGTCAGAAGCTGGATCCACTGGACAGTCAAGTCTGCGGACCCAGCTTTTACTTACGGATGTAGGGCAAGAAATGAAGAAGGCGGAAAGTAAAGAAATAAATGGAAAGGAAGCCCTGGAAACGGAGTTAAGAGGACAGATAGCAGCAGAATCAGATACTGGGCCAGCATGATCAGAAAAACAAAGTCACCAGACAACAAAGGTAGAAAAAAATCATTTTATTTTCATTATAGTGTTTGGAATATGTCCACTTTGAGAATCAGATGCTCAGCTTTAAAAGCTTATATTTATTTACTTATTTATGGCATTTTATCCCACATTAAACATGAATTAAATTGGAACATGGGATCATTTAATTTTTTTTTCCTGGAAAGAGTAATGCATTGCCCCCCCCCCCCCCCCACAGGCTTTCTCCCCGGCTATAGCTAGCCAGCTCTGCAATTTGGGGGGAGGCGCAGAGGTGGATGGGGGGTGCAGAGGTGGACGAGGGGCACAGAGGTGGATGGGGGGTACAGAGGTGGACGAGGGGCGCAGAGGTGGATGGGAGGGGGCGCAGAGGTGGACCGGGGAGAGAGCCTGTTGTTAAACATTTACTAGCACACACTGTAGATAATCCAAACTCAATGCTTTTCTGGTAACAGTTTCTTGATATCAAACAGTTCATAAGCAGTTAGGGCTCTTCAGCTTGGAGAAAAGATGGCTGAGGAGAGATATGATAGAGGTCTACAAAATAATGAGTGGAGTGGAATGCGTAGATGTGAATCACTTGTTTATTCTTTCCAAAAATATTAGGACAGTGTGTGAGGTGGGGGTGGGGGCACGCAATGAAGCTACAAAGTACTAAATTTAATACAATCGGAGAAAGTATTTCTTCACTCAACGTGTAATTAAACTCTGGAATTCGTTGCCAGATAATGTGGTAATTCAGTTAGCTTAGTGGGGTTTAAAAAAGGTTTGGATAATTTCCTAAAAGAAAAGTCCATAAACTATTATTAAAATGGACTTAACTCGACAGAAACAGCACTCTCTAAAGTCTGCAATGACCTGTTCCTTGCCAGATCCAAAGGTCACTATTCCATCCTCATCCTCCTCGACCTATCTGCCGCCTTTGACACCGTCAATCATAATTTACTTCTTGACACACTGTCCTCATTCAGGTTCCAGGGCTCCGACCTCTCCTGGTTCTCTTCGTATCTTTCCCAACGCACCTTCAGAGTATCTTCTAATGGCTCTTCTTCCACCCCCGTCCCGCTCTCTGTTGGGGTTCCTCAAGGATCTGTCCTTGGACCGCTTCTTTTCTCGATCTACACCTCTTCCCTGGGCTCGCTGATCTCATCACATGGTTTCCAGTACCATCTCTATGCTGATGACACCCAGCTTTACCTCTCCACTCCCGACATCACAGTCGAAACCCAGGCCAAAGTTTCGGCCTGCCTTTCAGACATCGCTGCCTGGATGTCCAACCGGCATCTGAAACTGAACATGGCAAAGACTGAGCTCCTTGTCTTTCCACCCAAACCCTCTTCTCCTCTTCCCCCACTTTCCGTCTCTGTGGACAACGCCCTCATCCTCCCCGTCTCTTCAGCCCGCAATCTCGGAGTCATTTTCGACTCCTCCCTCTCCTTCTCTGCCCATATCCAGCAGACAGCTAAGACCTGTCGCTTCTTCCTCTATAATATTAGCAAAATTCGCCCATTCCTCTCTGATCAGACCACCCGAACCCTCGTCCACTCGCTCGTTACCTCGCGTCTTGACTATTGCAACCTTCTTCTCGCTGGCCTCCCGCTTAGCCATCTATCCCCCCCTTCAATCTGTCCAAAATTCCGCCGCACGTCTTATCTACCGCGTGAACCGATACTCTCATATCACCCCTCTCCTCAAGTCGCTTCACTGGCTCCCGATCCGTTACCGTATACAGTTCAAGCTTCGCCTATTGACCTTCAAGTGCACTCAATCTGCAGCCCCCCATTACCTCTCTACCCTCCTCTCCCCGTTTGTTCCCACTGTTAATATATGGCCTAGCTTTAAGGCTACCACTGGAATAGTGATGGCCAGAGCTATGCAGCCTAGAACAACTGTAGGCCAAACAGCAAGCAAGTGATTTAATATTTGAGAATCTGCAAAAAGCAGGTCTGAGCAATGAGTCCTGATTACAAACTGGTACAACTTTTAATTCGAATATAGCACCTGTAATGAAAGATCAGATGAATAAAATGGAGCTTATTAGTTTTGGTATACAATGATACAGAGGTAATACAGAGTTCATGAGAAAGGTATTGCAGCCGGAAGATGTGAAACTGTTATCTCAACGCTTCCCAAAACATGTTGATAATTAGCAGTAGCTGAGAACGGAAGGAGGTGGGCACATCAGACAGCAGATCGCATGGGAAAGTATGCTCTCAGAAATTGCGAAATATTAGGAGCTAGGTATCCCACCATTCACTTCCCACCATTCACTTCTATGGAGAGAAAAGAGTATAAAAGATGGGAGATTTTCGCTTAAGTTTGAGAGTTATCTCCAGAGCTCTTGTCAGACGGCGAAGCCCTGTGCGGTTGAAAGCAGAATCTGATGTCTGTATTTGTATCAACTTGAAGACTTGTCTTTGGGTAAGAAATAAAATGTACCTATCTATCTAAGCCTATCTCTGTCTTTATTTTTATTGATTCTATCTGCTCTTTACCTAACATTTAGCCTACAAGGTAGATCACATACAAGTGACACTCAGTTTTGGACAGAAAGTAGTAGTTATGGGAATTAGTTTTAAATTACAACTCCTAATGCCACCCTAGAACAGATCCTTATGATTGGGTGACAATGGAGGTTAGAGAAACTATACAGAACCTGATATATGAAATAAGTACCTTTAGTCCCCCGTGTGATGGAGTCAGAAAGAGGTAAATGAAAACACCACCCGTAACCTCCGCTCTCAGGACAAATCACTCCTATCTGTACCCTTCTCCACCACCGCTAACTCCAGACTCCACCCCTTCTGCCTTGCATCACCTTATGCCTGGAACAGACTTCCCGAGCCCATACGCCATGCGCCCTTCCTGCCCATTTTCAAGTCCTTACTCAAAGCCCATCTCTTCTCCCTTGCTTTTGGCGCCTAACCACCTTCCCCACTCATAGTAACATAGTAACATAGTAGATGACGGCAGAAAAAGACCTGCACGGTCCATCTAGTCTGCCCACGATAAACTCATATGTGTATACCTTACCTTGATTTGTACCTGTCTTTTTCAGGGCACAGACCGTAAAAGTCTGTGCAGCAGTATTTCCCGCCTCCCAACCACCAGTCCCGCCTCCCATCACCGGCTCCGGCACAGACCCCGTATAAGTCTGCCCTCCCCCATCCTAGCCTCTCAACCACCAACCCCTCTTCCCCCCGCCACCCAATTTCAGCTAAGCTTCTGTGGATCCATTCCTTCTGCACAGGATTCCTTTATGGCTGTCCCACGCATGTTTGAATTCCGTTACCGTTTTCATCTCCACCACCTCCCGCGGGAGGGCATTCCAAGCGTTCACCACCCTCTCCGTGAAGAAATACTTCCTGACATCTTTCCTGAGTCTGCCCCCCTTCAATCTCATTTCATGTCCTCTCGTTCTACCGCCTTCCCATCTCCGGAAAAGATTCGTTTGCGGATTAATACCTTTCAAATATTTGAACGTCTGTATCATATCACCCCTGTTCCTCCTTTCCTCCAGAGTATACATGTTCAGGTCAGCAAGTCTCTCTTCATACGTCTTGGAACGCAACTCCCATACCATCCTCGTAGCTTTTCTTTGCACCGCTTCCATTTTTTTAACATCCTTCGCAAGGTACGGCCTCCAAAACTGAACACAATACTCCAGGTGGGGCCTCACCAATGTCTTATACAGGGGCATTAAAACCTCCTTTTTTCTGCTGGTCACACCTCTCTCTATACAGCCTAGCAACCTTCTCGCTACGGCCACCGCCTTGTCGCACTGTTTCATCGCCTTCAGGTCCTCAGATACTATCACCCCAAGATCCCTCTCCCCGTCCGTGTCTATCAGGCTCTCCCCACCTAACACATACGCCTCCCTTGGATTTCTACTCCCTAAGTGCATCACTTTGCATTTCTTCGCATTGAATTTTAATTGCCAAACGTTAGACCATTTTTCCAGCTTCTTCAGATCTTTTTTCATGTTTTCCACTCCCTCCGGGGTGTCCACTCTGTTGCAAATCTTGGTGTCATCCGCAAAAAGGCAAACTTTACCTTGTAACCCTTCGGCAATGTCACTCACAAATATATTGAACAGAATGGGCCCCAGCACCGATCCCTGAGGCACTCCACTACTCACCTTTCCCTCCTCTGAGCGAATTCCATTCACTACCACCCTCTGGCGTCTGCCCGTCAACCAGTTCCTAATCCAGTTCACCACTTCTGGTCCTATCTTCAGCCATTCTAGTTTATTCAAGAGCCTCCTGTGGGGAACCGTGTCAAAAGCCTTGCTGAAATCTAAGTAGATGACGTCCATAGCATGTCCTTGATTTAATTCTCCCGTCACCCAGTCAAAGAATTCAATGAGATTCGCTTGGCACGACTTCCCTTTGGTGAAACCATGTTGTCTCGGATCTTGCAACTTATTGGCTTCCAGGAAATTCACTATCCTTTCCTTCAGCATGGCTTCCATTACTTTTCCAATAACCGAAGTGAGGCTTACCGGCATGTAGTTTCCAGCTTCTTCCCTATCACCACTTTTGTGAAGAGGGACCACCTCCGCCGTTCTCCAATCCCTCGGAACCTCTCCCGTCTCCAAGGATTTATTAAACAAATCTTTAAGAGGACCCGCCAGAACCTCTCTGAGTTCCCTCAGTATTCTGGGGTGGATCCCGGCCGGCCCCATGGCTTTGTCCACCTTTAGCTTTCCAAGTTGTTCATACACACTCTCTTCCGTGAACGGCGCTCTATCCACTTCGTTTTCAGGTGTACTTTTGCCAGTCCCTCTTGGTCCTTCCCCAGGATTTTCTTCAGTAAAAACAGAACAAAAGTATCTATTTAGCAAATGGGCTTTTTCTTCATCATTTTCTACATAGCGTTTTGCTGTATCTTTTAGTCTCACAATCCCCTTTTTAGTCTTTCTCCTTTCACTAATATACCTGAAGAAGTTTTTGTCTCCCCTCCGTAGATTTCTAGCCATTTGTTCTTCCGCTTGCGCCTTCGCCAGACGTACCTCTCTCTTGGCTTCTTTCAGTTTCATCCGGTATTCCTCCCCGTGTTCCTCTACTTGAGATTTTTTGTATTTCTGGAAAGCTAACTCTTTAGCCTTTATTTTCTCAGCCACTTGCTTTGAAAACCATATCGGTTTCCTTTCTCTCTTGCTTTTATTTACCCTCCTTACATAAAGGTCTGTGGCCCTGTTTATTACTTCTTTCAGCTTGGACCACTGTCCTTCCACGTGTTGTGCGTTCTTGCAGCCCATCAGCTCCTTCCTCAGGTATTCCCCCATTTTGTTAAAGTCAGTTCGCTTGAAGTCCAGGACTTTGAGTTTAGAGTGGCCGCTAACCACATGAGCCGTTATATCAAAACCTACACTGACTACATAGTTTGTAACCTTTAGATTGTAAGCTCTCTTGAGCAGGGACTGTCCTTCCCCATGTTTAAACTTGTACAGCGCTGCGTAACCCTGGCAGCGCTATAGAAATGCTAAGTAGTAGTAGTAGTAGACTTGGGGAGAATCCACTGCTTATTTCTATGATAAGCAGCACAAAATGTATTGTACTGTTTTGGGATCTTGCCAGGTACTTGTAACCTGGATTGACCACTGTTAGAAACAGGATGCTGGACTTGATAGACCTTCGGTCTGTCCCAGTATGGCAATTTATGTACTCTATTCTCTCTTTAAACACTCCTGGCTCCTGATTTCTATTTTTACCAATAGAGCTTTTTTGGAGAAGAATCGCCCAGTCAGATAAGTAAGAGGGGACCAAACCAGTCAAGATCTTAAAAATGATGGTGCACTCTTTAAATTAAGGCCTTGTCTCAATTGGAAGCCAATACAACTCCACAAGCAATAGGGTTATTGAATCAAACTTAGAAGCAGAGAAGATGAGCAGCTGCACACTGAATCAGTTGAACTTTCTTTAACTGCATACTTGAACATCCTACATAAAAAACACTGCAATAATCTAATCTAGATAGGACTAGAGTTTGGATCAGCAATCTGAAATCTGTACTATCAAAATATTTACTAATAGTTTTCAATTTTTTTTAATAAATAAAAACGCATGGTCTGTTGACTCCTGCCTCTGTGGTGAAACCTCACAGAGATAAGACATTTTCTGACATTCCCTCCCATATCTGGCTAATACTACCTTAGAGCTGTAGTTTTGGGCATTTCTGGTGCATGTCTATAACTTGTCTTCCCCTCATCCCAACCAGCCGTGTAGTTAAGTGGCTTAATACAGCTTTAGAAATAGGTTTCACAACAAACACATTCTCCATATATTAAGTTGTTTAAACCCGCCCACCCCAAGGTTGACACTTCTTAGTTTTCCTAAATACACTACTTATCACCAATTAACTCTATCCAAATTACAACTGTTTCTGAAAAGTAAACCATTCATTATCACAGTAAATCCCCAGCCTTCTGCTTAGTATCAGGTACCTTCCCTGCTTTAGATTAAAAGGATCTCTGTTAACATATCCAATAGTTGTTACTCTCTATCACTGGTGTAGCCAGACCTGACATTTTGGGTGGGCCCAGAGCTATGGGTGGGCACTATAGATATATATATAGAGAGAGAGACATGAGCAGTATAATGCCTTAGAATGCACTTCAGAGAAAACCGCCAGCGCCTACACTTTTTTTTTAATTTTAAACTAGGCACTGCAGAGACCATCCCCACCCAAAAACCCACCAAAATGAGAGAAAGACAACTTTTTTAAAATTAAGCTAGCTTGGCACTATTAAAATTTATTGTTGGGGAATTTTTAGGTGGGGATGGGCTCCTCATTGCCCTAGGGCGGCACTGGCAGTGAAATGTCTACCCCCCCCCCCCCCCCCCCCATCCAGAAGCCCACCAGACCACAGCCATCATTTTGATTACAAAAGAGTAATCAAAATGCTGGCAGATCATGGTGGTGGGCTTCTGGGTGGGGGTGGGCTCTTCACTGCAGGGCAAAAAGAGGTATATTTTAATAATTAAATGTATACATTTTTTGCCCTAGGCAGTGAAGTGGTTACCACCCCACCCAGAAATTCCACAACAATAAATTTTAATAGTGCCCAGGCCCCAGCTAGCTTAATTTAAAAAAAAATTACAAGATGATGTTAAAATTATATGATGTAAAAAAAAGTATTTACAATTTTATTACCTGCTGCTGGGCTGGGCTGGCGGCTGCTGCTGCTTGGCAGTAAAGTTACTCGATTCTGGATGGAATGATATAGATTCCAAGTTCTTTCCCAATAAATTCCCACGTTTCAGGGCAGGGCCAGACTGAGGCTCGCACTAATCAATAGTCAACCCCCTGTGTGCCGTGCGTGCACGTGCAGCTATGCCCTCAGATGCCACGAGTGACAAGCGAGCCGACGTCGGAGCGGAGCGAGAGCGAGGCTGAGCACGCCCGCCACCGTGCACAGCCACATCCACGTAGGATGGATGGAAAAGAAAAACAACTACAACGCGCCTGGAGAGATCAGCTGAGCCTTCCCTGAGCGGTGCCCGTGACGTGGTAGTACGCTTACACTAGCTAGGCTGCTCCACTGCTGCAGTCAGTGAGTATGTTGTTATGTGCGCTTGCTTGGGTGGCGTGGTGGGCGGTCCTGAGCCAAAATCGGGCTAGAAGGAAGGAACATCCTGGAGAGATCAGCTGAGCCAGAGCGCGAGCGGGTGCTGTCTCTGCCGTACGCTAGGCTGCTGCTGCTGCAGTGTGCGTGTGCTTGGGTGGGCGGGCCTGGGCCGAAATTGGCCTGGGCCCCTGCTCTCTATATATCACTAAGGAGATTAATTCACCTTCTCTCTCCCTTAAACTTGTTCATCAAGCTTCTGGCACTGTTAACAGTAGCAGTGTTGAAAGAATAATCAAGAAAGCATTGTCAATTAGCTGATACCCATAGATTGAGATGAGTTTTATTCTAGGGCTCTCCTTTGTAAGATTAATCCATTGAATTAGGCCTACAACCAACCAGTACATCAGGGGAAGAAAAGGAAAAAAAATCCTATACATTGAAGGAAAAAGCTAAATCACTGAATCACCAATATGTAAGGAAGTACATTGAATTCCACCCACAGAGTAAATCTGAACAGGTTCTCAGATCTTACACTAAAACTACCTGCTTCCAATATCCCACAGAACAGGTGCAAGAGAAAAAAATTGGATTGGTACTTTGACAGGCCATTTTTTAATTTCACAAGTACAAAAGCCCCTACACGTGGAACTATGGTAAAGAAACAAAGACCCCCTAAAGTGACTGCTTTCATTATAGCTTCTGCCTCTGTCCAGACCAAATCCTTGGACCAAGACAAGATTCTGGTTTCATGTGATAAATGTATGTACATTGAATCCCTCATGAAAGAAGCATAAGAACTAAGAGAAGTGGCAAGACTAAGAAACATCTGGGACAACTGGAAATTTGTCACAGAGATGCAAGTCAAAACATTAGGGACTTCCAGCAAAGGGAGAGAAGATCTTGGGCAGACAAAGCACAGCTGGGCGCAGGTCACCATGTCCTGCAAGATCAACCCTCCAACTCTGTCTTCTGTTGAACTAAAGAATCAGTTTGCAGCCCTGGAGGTAGAACATCTAAAAAACAGGAGGAAACAACGCCAAAAATGCCAACACCGCTGGACAAGTGGCCAAAAAGAAGCGAAAGGTAGTGGTGGTTGGAGATTCACTTCTGAGGGGTACTGAAGCGCCCATCAACCGACTGGACAAGTTGTCCATGGAGGTGTGCTGTCTGCCTGGTGCCAAGATTCGTAATGTTGTGGAAAGATTGCCTAGATTCATCAAGCCTACTGACCACTTTTATATGCTACTCATCCATGTTGGCACAAATGATACTGCTAAGCAGTGCTTTTTTTGTAGAAAAAAAGGTGCCGGTACTCATTGTGGGCGGGGTCACCACATATGGCTCAACCCCTATGATAGCCACACCCACATTGGCCACACCCCTTATAGCAGCCATGGCGCATATAAACAGACATCATTGAAAATATACTAGTACAGGAGAAAAAAATAACATGATTTTTTTCATTATAAATAATTTCTGTAAGCTGCTACAGCTCCAGTATACCCAGTGCAAAATAAGACAGCAGATGTAAACACTAAAATGAAAATAAAATGATTTTTTCTACCTTTGTTGTCTGGTGACTTTGTTTTTCTATCCATATTGGTCCCAGCCTCTGATTCTGCTGCTCTCTATCTGTTCTCTTAACTCCATTTCTAGAGCTTCCTTTCCATTTATTTCTTTCCTTTCCTCTTCTTCATTTCTTGCCCTACATCCATAAGTAAAAGCTGGATCCTCCTCTGCGGAATTGACTGGAGGAGGTACAACATGGATCCAGCTTTGGCCTATTTTCTCCATCCAAGTGCAGTTTTTCTCCTCTCTTTCCTTTCCCTCATCTCCATCCATGTGCATCTTCTTTTTTTCTTTCCTCCGCTCCATCCATGTCCAGCATTTCTCCTCTCTCTTCCCTCCCCTGTATCCATATAAAGAAATAATTCTCTCTCCCCTCTCCTCCATCCAAGTGCATTTCTCCTCTCTCCCCGCCAACCCCTCCATACATCCATCCATCCATGTCCAGCATGTCTCCTCTCTCCCCTGCTCTCCCCTCCCATGTCCAGCGATTCTCCTCTGTCCCCTGTCCTCCCCTGCCATTTATGACCAGACATTCTCCTCTGTCCCCTGTCCTCCCCTGCCATCCGTGACCAGCCATTCTTCTGTGCTCCGTCCTCCCCTGCCATCTGTGACCAGCTATTCTTCTCTGCCCCCTGTCCTCCCCTGCCATCTGTGACCAGCCATTCTTCTGTGCTCCGTCCTCCCCTGCCATCCACGACCCATTCTTCTCTGTCCCCTGTCCTCCCCTGCCATCCATGTCCACTGATTATCCTCTCTCCCCTCCCCTATCCTTCATGTCCAGCAATTTTCTCTTCCCTGCCCTCCCCTTCTTCTCCAGCCCCAGCATCAGACCCTCAGCCCCAAACCTCAGCGTCTGTCCTTGGTCCCTTTTTCTCCCAGCCACAGAGTCAGACTCTTCTCCCTAAATCAGCTCCCTTCTCCCAGCCCCAGCAAAATACCCTTCTCTCTCCTCAACCCCTAGCGCCCAGCATGTGCCCTGTTCTCCCATCCCCAGGGTCTGCCATTCATCCAACCCCCACATCAGACCTTCTCCCCACCCGACGTCGAGATCCAGCGCCCCTGCCCCAGCTGCCCGCCCTCTTTGCTTCCCGACAGCCCTGCTTTCCGGTCCAAACCTCCCCCCCCCCCCCCCCCGCGATGCGTTTCAATCTTTTATTTATTTTTTTTACTTGCAGTCACAGCGCCGGCGTTGTTGAGAGGACCAGGCTCGCCTCCTCATGCTTTCCTTCCCTTCGCTGTTCCGATTCGCTGCCTCTCAGTGTCCTGCCTTCCTGTGACGTGTTTCCTGTTTCCGCGAAGGCGGGACACTGAGAGGCAGCGAATCGGAACACCGAAGGGAAGGAAAGCATGAGGAGGCAAGCCTGGTCCTCTCAACAACGCCGGCGCTGTGACTGCAAGTAAAAAAAATAAATAAAAGATTGAAACGCGTCGCGGGGGGGGGAGGTTTGGATCGGAAAGCAGGGCTGTCGGGAAGCAAAGAGGGCGGGCAGCTGGGGCAGGGGCGCTGGATCTCGACGGGCGGCAGGAACGCAAGTCAGGAACCCTAGGGAAAAAAGGTGCCGATACGCCGTACCGGCGCATACCGGCACAAAAAAAGCACTGCTGCTAAGTATCGTACTGAACATATCATACGAGACTTCATAGCTTTGGGTAGGAGGGTGAAGCACCTAGGTACGCAGGCGCTGTTCTCATCTATTCTCCCTGTCGAAGGTAAAGGCCGAATGAGAGAAGCTCGCATCCTGGAGATAAATGCATGGCTGCGTGGATAGTGCAGACGAGAGTGCTTTGGTTTCCTAGACCATGGGATGATTTTCCAAGAGTTACTGAGCAGTGATGTTGTCCACTATCAAGGAAGGGATGGTGTGTCTTCAGCAAAAGACTGGCTAAAGTACTAAAGAGGGCTTTAAACTAAAATTGATGGGGATGGGTAAAAAAGGCCAAAAAGCCATAAATAACCCCAAGGAAGGTAGGACATTAAATGCCTCTATAGAACAGGAAAAAAAGAGTAACACCTGGAGAGCTAGCCTTTATGTTAGAAAATTACATAAAAGTAAGAGGAAAAGAAAGCCGCTCTGGTACTCGAACGTAGTAGCTGAAAAGATAAGGGAAAGGAGGTTAGCCTTCACACGTTATAAGACAACTCAGGCAGATGAAGACAGACAGGAATACCTGGATGAGCAAAGAGAAGCTGGAAAAGCTGTCAGGAAAGCAAAGAGGCGAATGGAAGAAAAGATAGCTAATATGGTAAAATTGGGGGATAAGTATAAGTGAGAGTGGGATGTTTGACCACGGAAATTCAAATCCTGGAGACAAGAATCTTAAAAAGCTTGTTTATTGATGAAAAGACTCTTTTCATCAATAAACAAGCTTTTTAAGATTCTTGTCTCCAGGATTTGAATTTCCGTGGTCAAACATCCCACTCTCACTTATACTTGTGTTTTCCTGTGGGGAGTTCAAGTTCTCCGCTTGGCTGCGGATTCTTCTGAAAATTGGGGGATAAGACATTTTTCAGATATGTAAGTGACAGGAGGAAGTGCCATAATAGCATTCTGAGGCTCAAAGCTGAGGGAGAGAAATATGTGGAAGATAATAAGGATAAAGCTGAACTGCTTAACAATTATTTCTGCCCTGCTTCATGGATGAAAGGCAGGGGGAATGACTGCAGAAAACAAATGATAAAGGGGATGGATGTATGGTAGACTAAGACCTGTTGTTTGAGTGCCCTTGGTATGGGACGTAGAGTAACTGATTGGGTTAAAAATTGGTTGAATGGAAGGAGACAGGGGTAGTGGCAAATGGAGCTGGCTGTGAAGAAAGGGATGTTGTCAGTGGAGTACCACAGGGATCGGTCCTTTGGCTGGCTCTTTTTAATGTCTTTGTGAGCAATATTGCGGTGGGGCTATCTGGTAAGGTTTGTCTCTTTGTGGATGATACCAAACTCTGCAACAGGGTGGACACCCTGGAAGGTGTGAATGACATGAGGAAGGACCTAGCAAAGCTGGAGAAATGGACCTATATTTGGCAACTAAGATTTAATGCTAAAAATGCAGGGTCATGCACTTGGGTCACAAGGAATCCAAGGAAACGGTACAATATAGGGGGTGAAGTGCTTCAGTGTACAAAGGAAGAGTGGGACTCGGGGGTGATTGTGTCTGATGACCATAAAGCTTCCAAACAGGTAGAAAAAGTGATGGTCAAAGCCAGAAGGATGCTTGGGTGCATAAAGAGAGGGATGACTAGTAGGAAAAAGGAGGTGATAGTGCCCTTGTATAAGTCTCTGATGAGGCCCCATCTAGAGTACTGTATGCAGTTCTGGAGATCGCACCTACAGAAAAATATAAACAGGATGAAGTCAGTCCAGAGGGTGGCTACAAAATTAGTAAGTGGTATTCAACACAAAAAATATAAGGACAGGCTTATAAACCTCAACACGTATACACTGGAAGAGAGGAGGGAGACATGAGATAGGATAGAGATGTTTAAATATCTTGAGGGCATTAATGTGCAGTAAGTGAGCCTTTTTCAACTGAAGGAAAACTCTGGAATGAGCGGGCATACGATAAAGTTAAGAGGGAATAGGCTTAGGAGTAATCTAAGAAAGTATTATTTCACAGAAAGGATGGTGGAAGCATGGAATGGCCTCCCAGTGGAGGTTGTGGAGTCAAGCACTGTGTTAGAATTTAAGAAGGCATGGAATAAGCACGTGGGCTTGCTTAGGAAAAGGAAGAGTTAGGGGTTTCAGAGGATGGGCAGACTGGATGGGCCATTTGGCCTTTATCTGCCGTCATATTTCTATGTTTCTGTTTACTAACCAAATTTGAATATGGTGAAAAAAAGATAACAAACTATCTACTTCAACCTCTAATATTGTTGAACAGAATACAAACAAAATGAATCTGAGGCTATGTTAAAACCCTGGGGAAAACCAACGGAAGAAGGGTCTAACCATAAAAATTTAGTTTTATCATGGTTGTTTGAGATAATTGTATAAAGTCTATTGTTCAATCAACTGTACGCACTTAGTAATAATTCTCAAAGTATCATGCCAATCTTGCTGTAGTAGAGTAATATCATCTGTGGATATGAAATAAGGAATATCAAGTTGTTCCAGGAGTAAGACATTAAATAATGAAGGAGACAGAGCGGAGTTAGATGTCAATTCTCCGTCTTTCTGAGCTATGTAATTATGAGAAGTTAAAAAACACTTAAACCAAGATAAGGTGATCCCCGTGATACCCAATGCATTTAATCTAGTAAGTAAAAGATTGTGGTCTACTATATCGAAAGCTCATGATGGATCAAACTGGATAACCACAGCATTATGGCCTTGAGCTAATAAAGCTTTACCATATGCCACCAAATCCCCAATCACAGTCTCTGTACAATACAATTTTTGAAATCCAGACTGAAATGAATGTAGAATATTATAATCAAGGAGGTATTTATCAAGAAGTTTAATGACATATCCTTCCATTATTTTTGCAAATATTGGAATTGAAGCAACCGGATGATAATTCATTATATCCAGCTCTCCCTTAGGATTTTTTGGAATTGGAGTCAGAGCTATCTCACTACAGCACTTGAGCCTTCTCTCCTTGCTTTCTGCTCTCTTCCAGCTCCATTCCCCATATTCATGTGGTCTGTACTCCAACCATCCCTACTACCCCCTGAAGTCTCTCTCCTAGTCCCCTCCCCCTTTATTCCCCTCTCCCTATCTTCGTCCTTTCAAATAACATCTGTCACAGACATTCTGGCCTCCGCCAACAATCCCCACCCCACTAGAACAGGTTCTTACTGTCCCTCTTCTCGATGCCTATTTTCCACAATTCCACCCCTATAATGCACCCACCACTCATTCTTTAATCCACCACTTAAATCTCTCTGCTGAACCAAAACTACTTTCCATCCCCATCCCCATTCCCATTCCCATTCTGTCTTCCCAGAGCCCCAGTACCCAACAAACCTACTTAAACTCACTACTTGCACCCTACCAACCCCACTATCTCTCTTACCGCCCACAGGCACCATAAAGTTACTCTCCTTTCCTCCATCACCTCTTTCTACTCATGAAGTGAAATCCATATACCCAGTACTAGTCCTATCAGCTAAGATGAACTTCCTAGCCCTGAAACCCCCTGCTCCCCAACTCAAATCCCTACCTCATTATCTAGCCCCACACACATAAGACCAGGTCCACCTCAAAACAGTCACTCACTCATACAAACTCTGCACTCAAAACTCCTCATCCAGCCACCCAGCCATCCAAACATACTGTGTACATGACCATGACCATGTCCAGTCCAACTTTTGTTTTGCCTTTGTGGTCCAGGCTTCTCTGTCCAAAGTTCCTGTTCTCTCTAGATTGCTCAGTGTTGTCACCATTCATCTGTTTTGGCCTGCTCAGAAAACACGTAATGCCATGTATATGACTTGCAGCATCACTGGATATTGAAGAATAAAATTGATTTTCTCCAAGGCAAGAAGGATTAGAATATCCTCACTAATGGGTGACATCATCGAGGGACTTCCAGTGCAGAGACACCCTCCAGTGTTCTTTTTTCTAGAAGCCTTTGGAAGCGGCCATCCATGCATATGCACATCTTCCAGCCTGTCATTGTAGTGCAGGACCAGGTCGGTCTTCACTTTTCTGCGGAGCAGTTAAGACACTTTTTCTGTTTTCTCCCTCAGCTCATGTCAAACGTCTGCAGTGGTTCTGCTGCAGTTTCCTTTTTTTGTTGCCTCTTTGTGTAAGTCTCTTAGGCAAGGCCAGAATCCTCTCCTTTAATTTTCTCAGGGTTTTTTTTTTCAGTTTTTAGAAGTTTCTGTTATTTTCCATGGCTCACCTCACCCTCTTAGGCCTAGAACTACACCATTGGGGTTTCATTTTCAAAATCGAGCTGTTTGATTTCACCTCAGCTATTTTTCCAACTATGTCTCAGAAAACTCCCAGTGGTTTGAAAAAGTGCACCTGGTGCATCATGATCATGTACCTCATGGGCACCCATAAGTGGTGCCTGCAGAGCCTGGGGCCCCACCTTAATCCCCCTGTTTGGGTCTGATATTCAGCTGGCAGAGATCATCATTTTGCTGACCACCGCTGGTGTTAAACCAAGAAATTCAATTCTGGACCATGTCCATGCACTGGCATTGAGTTTACAGAGCCGGCTGACGCCTAGCCTGTTAAGTGTGATATTCAGCACTTAACCGGCTATGGGTTACCACATAAAGACAGAACTGACTTTTACGTGGTCCTATTTATGTGGTTAACCTGGATAGTTATGTGCTGAGTCTTGGCACTTAACCAGTTAAGTGGCAACTCCACCCCCAGAATGGCCCAAAATAGCTGGTTTTCAGTTCGGCACTAACTGGTTATTTTCACTAGTACTAATCAATTAAATGCCACAGAAAAATAGCAGTTAGCCCCAAATAAGTGATTTAACTGTCCAGAAGCCATTTCTGGCCAGTTAAATTGCTTTGAATATTAACCCTTCTGTTCAAAAATGTCAAAGAGGGAGATTAAAGTTTTTCAGAAGAAATTGCAGAGTCATGGAATCGGAGGTAGGGTATTATTATGGATTAAGAACTGGTTGAAAGATAGGAAGCAGAGAGTAGGATTGCGTGGCCAGTATTCTCAGTGGAGGAGGGTAGTTAGTGGAGTCCCGCAGGGGTCTGTGCTGGGTCCGTTGCTTTTTAATGTATTTATAAATGACCTAGAGATGGGAATAACTAGTGAGGTAATTAAATTCGCCGATGACACAAAATTATTCAGGGTCGTCAAGTCGCAGGAGGAATGTGAACGATTACAGGAGGACCTTGCGAGACTGGGAGAATGGGCGTGCAAGTGGCAGATGAAGTTCAATGTTGACAAGTGCAAAGTGATGCATGTGGATAAGAGGAACCCGAATTATAGCTACGTCTTGCAAGGTTCCGCGTTAGGAGTTACGGATCAAGAAAGGGATCTGGGTGTCGTCGTCGATGATACGCTGAAACCTTCTGCTCAGTGTGCTGCTGCGGCTAGGAAAGCGAATAGAATGTTGGGTGTTATTAGGAAGGGTATGGAGTCCAGGTGTGCGGATGTTATAATGCCGTTGTATCGCTCCATGGTGCGACCGCACCTGGAGTATTGTGTTCAGTACTGGTCTCCGTATCTCAAAAAAGATATAGTAGAATTGGAAAAGGTACAGCGAAGGGCGACGAAAATGATAGTGGGGATGGGACGACTTTCCTATGAAGAGAGGCTGAGAAGGCTAGGGCTTTTCAGCTTGGAGAAGAGACGGCTGAGGGGAGATATGATAGAAGTGTATAAAATAATGAGTGGAATGGATCGGGTGGATGTGAAGCGACTGTTCACGCTATCCAAAAATACTAGGACTAGAGGGCATGAGTTGAAGCTACAGTGTGGTAAATTTAAAACGAATCGGAGAAAATTTTTCTTCACCCAACGTGTAATTAGACTCTGGAATTCGTTGCCGGAGAACGTGGTATGGGCGGTTAGCTTGACGGAGTTTAAAAAGGGGTTAGATAGATTCCTAAAGGACAAGTCCATAGACCGCTATTAAATGGACTTGGAAAAATTCCGCATTTTTAGGTATAACTTGTCTGGAATGTTTTTACGTTTGGGGAGCGTGCCAGGTGCCCTTGACCTGGATTGGCCACTGTCGGTGACAGGATGCTGGGCTAGATGGACCTTTGGTCTTTCCCAGTATGGCACTACTTATGTACTTATGTACTTATGTACCAGACACGTTGTAACAGCCTCCATCGAGCCGATACGTCAAGCTCCATCTCTGGACGTCTTCAAATCTAAGCTAAAAGCCCACCTTTTTGATGCTGCTTTTAACTCCTAACCCTTATTCACTTATTCAGAACCCTTATTTTATCATCCTCACCTTAATATTCCCTTATCTCTTGTTTGTCCTGTTTGTCTGTCCTAATTAGATTGTAAGCTCTGTCGAGCAAGGACTGTCTCTTCATGTTCAAGTGTACAGCGCTGCATACATCTAGTAACGCTATAGAAATGATAAGTAGTAGTAGTAGACAAGGTCATTAATTTGGTCCCATTCACTTCTATGGGCATGACTACACTGGCAGATTCCTCAGCCTTTACCAATGGTGGCCCTCAAGGAATCCCTCCAGGCTGTGATGCAGGAAGAGATAGGAAGGGACGTTGTCAACCAATTAAATGATGTAGTCCAGAGCTAGCTTTGAAACAAATGTATTAAATAGATATCAAAGTGCATGCAGACTTGACATAGAGCCATGTTTCGGCACAAGATGCCTGCTTCAGGAGTCAATATATCTGTTGTAGAATATATCTGTATATTTTACAGATGCTAAGACTTTAGAAAAACCAAATAGAACTTTTCTGTGAGCCAAAACACTGTAAACATTGTACTAGCTAGTTAGGTATTATTATTTCAGTAATTTAAACTAATATACAAATGAGTAATCCAACAGTTAAATAATTTTAAATATGTTTCAAACTCTTTTTTTTCTTTCTTTAGTTGATGTGCGTCTACCCTATCAAGTTGAACTGCTAATACAGAATCTGATTTTGGTTTTACTTTGCATTGGAGTCATTGGTTCAGTCTTTCCATGGTTTCTTTTGTTTGTCTTCCCACTTGGTGCATTGTTCCTGATACTGAATAAAGTTTCAAGGTAATAATTAGCAGAGTTATTGTACAGAAAATATATGGTTTATTGTACTTGTTATATACAGCCTTTTCTGAAGGCATAATAAAGCAGTGAACAAACTAAAATCAGTTTAGAAAAGAACTCCATCCTTTGCAGGAACACGAGAGGTGTTAAGTATAGAGGACTGCTCAATCCTTTAAGAGTCGTGGAGGGGCATTTTCAATATAACATCTAACTCCGATTTTAGACGTCATGATAAAAATGGTCATAAATCAAATCATATAATTTAAAAAAAATAGACGTTTTTGTGCATTCCAAAATACAGAAAATGGACGTATAGAAGTGGTACATCCAACATGTAGCTCAAAAAGTGTATTATTTCGGTCTGAGGTTATAGAATGTCCAGTGCGGAAATGGCCCCACACGCATTGTAAGATGTGCACAATCATGGCAGAACATCCTCTTCACGTGCAAGGCGCCCATATAAGGCTCTGCACATGGAAGGACATTCATTCCCAGAGCAAAATGGCTCTTAGGAGGGAGCCAAATTATAGCTTGGGGCACATGGAATCACAACTTCATCTCTTTTGTGGAAGTTGTTGGATTATTTGTAGTAAATAATTAGCAGATCTTAGTACACACAGCTTCAGCTTTAGAAATGTTAATTTCTTTCTTCATCTCTCTCTCATTCACCCCTGAATAATTCACTGCTGAGTCACTTTAAAGTTGAAGTAACAAAACATCTGTTTACTCACAGTTTGTAGTTAGATTATAATCAGACAGGCTTATATATACATATTACTATACATTTGTATTATCAGCTCCTTCCATGTGCTTAGATGGTAATGGATGCTCACACCACCATAGATCCTCTCAGGTTAGGAGAGATCATGAGCTCCATGTGCTCCATGTGCTGCATCTGCTGCATCTAACTGTGTCTGACCCCCACAGGAAGTTGCATAGCTGTGTGACCTCTCTAAGTAATTCACATCAGAGGTCACAGAGTAATCACAGAGAAATAATAGGTGACAGGCAATGCATGTAAAATACAATTACATTCCAACAAACCCCTTCTCATGCATAACTGTCATGCAATTATTTATTCATACAAAGTCCAAGCTTTATACGCAGATTCACAAAATGTTCTCTGGGTAACGGTTTGGTCATGATGTCAGCTGTCATCTCACTGGTGTGACAATAGTGTAGACTGATGACCCCTTCTTTCGCCAACTCTCGCACGTTGTGGTATTTCGTTGCGATGTGCTTGGTGCGTGACTGAACCTTGTCATTCTGTGACAGTCGGATGCAGCTCTGATTATCTTCCATTATCTGGATTGGTCTCTTTTCAGCTATTCCAAAATCCAGCAAAAGTTTTTCAATCCACATCAGTTCTCTGCACGCTTCCGATACGGCCACGTATTCAGCTTCTGTAGAAGACAAACTCACAATACTTTGTTTATGACTGGCCCATGAAATTTGTACATTTCCATACATAAACACATATCCACTTGTGGATTTATAATCAGAATGATCCCCTGCCCAATCTGAATCACAGTAACATATTAGTTTTGGATTACTATTGGCTGAAATCTTTAATTTACAATCAATGGTACCCTTTAAATACCTTACCATCCTTTTAACTGCAGTCCAATCTGATTTGGTAGGTGAGCTGACCCTTCTGCTCAAAATTCCTACTGCATTTGCTATATCAGCCCTGTATGTGGTAGCTAGATATAAAAGCTTACCTATGGCTGATCTATATTGGATGTTATCTGGTAAAGGTTCTCTTACTGTTTCATCCTTCAGAAAATCAGTGATCATGGGAGTGCTTACAACTTGGGCATCTTGCATACCTAAACTTTCAATAAGCTCATTTATTTTCTGCTTCTGGCTTAGAAGATAAGAACCATCATTTTGTTTCTCAATTTCTATACCAAGATAGTATGACACATTACCAAGTTCTTTTATCTCAACATTGAGGTTTAAACACTTTACAATGTCCTTGTACTCTTGCTCACTTTTGCTTGCAATGAGCAGATCATCAACAAAAGCAAAAATGTATGCATATTGTCCATTTGTGCACCTAGTGTACAAGCATTTATCTGCTTCACCTTGCTTAAATCCTAAATTTGTCAATATTTCATGCAATTTTTCATTCCAACATTTTGCACTTTGCTTTAATCCATAAAGACCTTTGTTTAATTTACACACTAGCTGTCTTTGTTTTGTATTTATGAAACCTGTTGGCTGTTCCATGTACAAGTCTTCAGTTATATCTCCATGAAGAAACGCTGTTTTCACATCAATGTGGTTGACTTGCATGCCTTTTGAGACTGCAATGCTCAGAAGTGTTCTGATTGTCGTGTGTTTCACTACAGGTGCAAACACTTCATCAAAATCTTCTCCATATTTTTGAAGATATCCCTTTGCCACTAATCTGGCCCCATACCTTTCCACTTTTCCCTGTGCATTCCTTTTCAACTTGAATACCCATTTGCATCCTATAGCTTTCTTGCCAGGAGGTAATTTTGTAAGAATCCAAGTATTATTTTTATCCAATGCATCAATTTCTTCTTGTGCAGCTTTATGCCATTCAGCAGCTTCTTCTGCTGACATTTTCTCAATCTCATCCCATGTTAAGGGCTCTTGAGCTTCTGCTGACTTTGTTAGGTAAGACAGTCTTGGGGGTGGAACACCTTTGTTTTCCCTGGATGAGCGTCTGACTACAGGTTGGTCCGACCTTTCTGCATCCTCTATATCTGAGAGTTCTTCTCCAATTGATTCCCCTTCTCCAACTGTACTGTCTTCTTCAATGATCCTTTCTGTGTCTGTTTCCTCTGCCTGTTCCTCGTTAGATACAGATGAGTTGCTTTCAGACATCTGCCTTGGTATGGCATTTATATACACTGGCATGTCTATTATGGTTCTAGTTTCATATTCTGGATGATAAGGCTCATCTGGGATAATCCAGCCTTTATCAACCCTTTTGTTTTCATCAAAATATGTAACATGTCTTATGCCAACAATGCCAGTTTTCAGATTCAAAATTCTATATCCTTTGTGTCCTGGAGCATAGCCAACTAAAATGCCCCTTTCTGTTGTGGAATCCAGCTTATGCCTTCTTTGCTTTGGTACATGAGCATATGCTGTACTTCCAAATGTTCTTATGTGTGACAGGTTTGGCTTCCTACCATGCCATGTCTCATGTGGTGTGCGCTCAGCGCCTTTAGTTGGCATTCTGTTTTGTAGGTACACTGCTGTGAGAATGGCTTCCCCCCATAATCTTTTAGGGAGATTGCTATCTGACAGCATACATCTGGTCATTTCCACAATTGACCTAAATTTTCTCTCTGCAACAGAATTTTGCTCTGGTGTATAAGCTACTGTTGTGATATGCTGAATGCCTTCTTGTTCTAGAAATGTGCGCATGCTTTGTGAAGTGAACTCACCACCATTGTCGGTCTGAAGAACCTTTGGTTTTCTTTCAAATTTATTGCTCACCATGGCTACGTATTTCTTCAGCATGTCTGTGACTTGACTTTTTTTCTTTCAGCAAATAGGCCACACAATATCTAGAGAAATCATCCAAGAATATTAGCACAAATCTGTTATTTCCCAATGATGGGATATTAAACGGTCCACATAAGTCACTGTGTATTAAGTCCAGCACTTTATTACTCCTATTTCCTGTGTATGCAGGAAATGAGGGTCTCACACCTTTTTGAGTAACACAGTCTATGCATTTCTCCATTTTACCAGCATCTGCACTTATCTGAATGCCGGTGGCTAGTTGCCCACTGTGAAGATCCTGGATCACCTTAGAATCACGATGTCCCAGGCGGCGGTGCCAGATTTCCAGACTACATTTTCCATCATTCTTCCTTACTTGCGCCATATGTGAGGCTTCACCTGAAATGTTCAGCTTATAAACATCATTATGCATAAAAGCTTCAGCATACACTTCATCATTTTTAGAGATTGTGCACTTACTGTTTTCAAAATGAATCACAAATCCCTTCTTATCTAATGTAGATACACTAAGCATATTGCAAACTGCTTGGGGAATATACAAGACATCACTTACAGGAATTTCTTTAACTTCATTAGACACTTTGCATTTTAAGAATCCAATACCTTTTGCTTGGATCTTAGCAGTCCCTGCGTTTGCAGTTTTAAGAATACCTTCCTCTGGACACATTTCCTGAAAGAAATCCTTACAATTGGTTAAATGGCATGTACTCCCTGAATCCAAAATCCAAGTACTTTCATTTGAATTATTATTTACCATAGTCAAAGATTTTTCTGCCATTAGAAAGCCCTTGTGTTTATCTTTGTCCTTCATACATTTCCTGGTTTGAAAATTCTTTAGTTCCATTGGCTTAGGTGAGCTAGAGGGAGTGTTTTGTGTTTCCTTACACCATTTAGATACATGTCCCTCCTTTCCACATGAGTAGCAAATCAGCTTGCCCTTGGGTGGAGTTTTCCCATAGCTCCGCCTTCCTCTGTTCTTTGCCAAGAAATTTGTTTCATTTCTCTCTGACTGACTTTGAGAACACATCTCCTCAGAATCATTTATTATGCATTCCTGCCTTAGTTTTGATGTTGTCTGTTCAAAAGATTGCCCTTCAATGGCCTCATTTACAGACCTAAAAACATCAAACTTCTTTGATAGTGAGGTAAAAAGAAATGCTCTTTTCAATGCATCACACATGGGAATTCCAGAAAGTTCTAGCTTTTGAAATGAAGACATAAGATGCATAATGTGATCATTACATTTACTTTTATCCCTTAATTTGGTTTCATTCAACTCTGCCAACCAAATTGGTTGCTGCTTTGCATATGTAGTTGCATACATAGTTCTCAGTTTATATAAAATGTCCTTTGGTGTATCTTTTCCCTCTACTAATATGGCTTGTTTCTCTGAGAGAGCTTCCAAAAGCATGCACTTCACATAATAGTTTGCATTGTCCCATTCAGCCATATTTTCAGCTGTTCTGTCTTGGTCTAAGCATATATTTAATCTTTTTGCTCGAAGGAGACATATGAATCTTAGTTCCCACTACCGATAATTAAACTCAGTTAATCTAGGCACCTTGAGAGAATAGAACAATAGTGAATTTCTTCCCTCAGCCATTTTCTTAGCCTTCTGTCTGCTGTGTGGGGGGAGAGAGAGACAGACTGAATCTTTCCTTTAAAACTTAAGAGAAAAATGTGGCCTTTTTTTCTGCCTGGTAATATTTCTCTTCTTTTTCAATTCCTGGACCCTGGGCCCATAACCCTTTTGTTGGATTATTTGTAGTAAATAATTAGCAGATCTTAGTACACACAGCTTCAGCTTTAGAAATGTTAATTTCTTTCTTCATCTCTCTCTCATTCACCCCTGAATAATTCACTGCTGAGTCACTTTAAAGTTGAAGTAACAAAACATCTGTTTACTCACAGTTTGTAGTTAGATTATAATCAGACAGGCTTATATATACATATTACTATACATTTGTATTATCAGCTCCTTCCATGTGCTTAGATGGTAATGGATGCTCACACCACCATAGATCCTCTCAGGTTAGGAGAGATCATGAGCTCCATGTGCTCCATGTGCTGCATCTGCTGCATCTAACTGTGTCTGACCCCCACAGGAAGTTGCATAGCTGTGTGACCTCTCTAAGTAATTCACATCAGAGGTCACAGAGTAATCACAGAGAAATAATAGGTGACAGGCAATGCATGTAAAATACAATTACATTCCAACAGAAGTTTACCCTGGTCATGGATGGAAGGGGATGGCAGGGGAGAGAGGAGAGTTGCTGGACATGGATGGATGGAGGGGAGGGCAGGAGACATGCTGGGCATGAATGGAGGAGAGGGAAGACAGGAAGGAGATGCACATGAATGGAGGGGAGAGCGGAGAAATGTTGGACATGGATGGAGTGGAGGGCAGGGAAGAGAAATGTTGGAGGGAAGGAAAGACAGAGGAAGGAGGTACACACGGATGGAGGAGAAGGGAGAGAGGAGAAATGCTGGACTTGGATGGAGGAGAGGGAAGACAGAGGAAGGAGATGTATATTGTGAGGAGCAAAGAAACTACAAAGCCCAGAAGGCAGTGCAGCATCAGCAGAGGGATCAGGGGGAAGGGAGAGGATTCTATGCAAGAAAGGGAGGAGCTGGGGGTTGATTGGGAAATGGAATCAGATGTGGGAAGGGAGGAGCCCCTAGATCGAGAGGAAGGGGAGGTGAGAATGGAACTGGAGGAGGTAGAAGAAAGAGAGAATGAGGAGGAAATGGAAGTGCTGGTGGAGGGCTCTTAAAGTGAGTTATGGACTGATCAAGAGAGAGTGAATGAAGACTTGCCTGCTTATTTTCGAAAGAGAAGGGCGGCCATCTTCCGACACAAATCAGGAGATGGCCGCCCTTCTCCCAATGCTGGCCAAATCAGCATAATCGAAAGCCGATTTTGGCTGGCTTCAACTGCTTTCCGTTGTGGGGACGACGAAAGTTCGAGGGGGCGTGTCGGCAGGGTAGTGAAGGCGAGATGGGGGCATGGTTAAGAGATAGCCGCCCTCGGCCGATAATGGATAAAAGAAGGACGGCCCTGACGAGCATTTGGCCGACTTTACTTGGTCCATTTTTTTTTTCACGACCAAGCATCAAACAGGTGCCCAAACTGACCTGACCACTGGAGGGAATCGGGGATCACCTCCCCTGACTTCTCCAGTGGTCACTAACCACCTCCCAACCCGAAAAAAAACAACTTCAAAAACTTTTGTCTTTTTTTTTTTTATAGAATATGTCCTTTGCTATGCCTCCGTCCCTGCGACGGCCTTCTCTGTGACTGCAGTTGAGGATGTCCAAAATGTTTCTGTGAGAAGGACATCCATGCCTTTGCTATGCCTCTGACACCCTTTTTATTTATTTATTTGGATTTTGGATCACAAGTAGCAGCAGTGGGATTTGAACTGGCCACCTCTGGACTACAAGACCAGGGCTCTAACCACTCCGCCACTCCAGGCCATTCCCTTGAAATTTGGCCATCCCTGTGGGGGAGGGGGGAAATATGCAGGTCCCTGGGGGGGAGGTATGTATGTGTCAGCGGAGGCATAACGAAGCCGTGGATGTCCTTCTTTCAAACATTTTGGACATCCTCAACTGCCGTCACAGTGAAGGCTGTCGCAGGGACGGAGGCATAGCAAAGGACATATTCTAAAAAAAAAAAGACAAAAGTTTTTGAAGTTGTTTTTTTCGGGTTGGGAGGTGGTTAGTGACCACTGGAGAAGTCAGAGTCCTCAACTGCCCCCCCCCCCCCCCCCCCCCAGGGATGGCCAAATTTCAAGGGAGTGGAGTAGAGTAGAGTAATGTGGAGGAGTGGCAGAGTGGCCTAGTGGTTAGAACACCGGTCTTGCAGTCTAGAGGTGGCTGGTTCAAATCCCACTGCTGCTACTTGTGATCGAAAATCCAAATAAATAAATAAAAAGGGTGTCAGAGGCATAGCAAAGGTATGGCTGTCCTTCTCACAGGAACATTTTGGACGCCGTCACTTCCCCCGGAAATCGTGTGCAAATGAGCTAATAGTGAGCAGCTCATTTGCATGCAGTTTCCTTCATGCATGCAACATTCCGTTCCAAATCGGTAAGGGAAGGGCTTTTTACATTCAGTTAGTGGGACCAGTGCACTACAAATGCTGGCTCCTCTCATGACCAAATGTCTTGGATTTGGCCGGTTTTGAGATGGCTGGCCTCGGTTTCCATTATCACTGAAAACCAATGCTGGCTATTTCAAACCCGGTGATCTCAACATTTATGTCGAGATTTGCCCGGCCCCAACTGTATTATCGAAAAAAAAGATGGCTGGCCATCTTTTTCGAAAATACGGTTGGCTCCGCCTATTTCCAGAGCCAGCCCCAGAGATGGCCAGCCACAAAGATGGCCGGCGCCGTTCGATTATGCCCCTCTTGGTGGACTGACCCTGTGGGTGGATGTAAGGAGAATTTATGCTGACAAATGAGGGAGGTGGGTCATTAGGTCTAAGAGTGAGAAAGTGACTTAGACCATATTGCTGTTGAATTGAACTGTTTAAAATGGCCACCAGGTAGGAAGCTCCATGATGAGCTCCGGGGGTCCTAGGGATTAGGACTTACCCGCGCTGTCCTGGACCCTCCTAAATCGCTCGGAGGTGAGGAGGAAAGGAGTGGCCATCGGAGGAGCCATCGAACGAGATCTGCGACAGCTTCCTTGGTCTCCGACGGCCCGGGGTTGACAGCGGCTGTCTGCCGCCTGTCTGCCGCGTGGCTGCGGCCTGCCCCCACTGTCGTCCGGCTCCCGCGGCCTCTCTGCCTGCCCCCTGCACTCCGGGGGAGCCCGGGCTCGGGGTTTCTGCGCGGAGGGGTTGGGCGGGCCATAGTCTGCCGCACTGGTCGCGCCCGTGGTCCTGTGCACTGCCGCCGCAATCCCCGGTCGGAACGGCCTGGGCGCGAACTGCAGTTGCTGATCACGCGACCGAGACGCCTGCAGTGGCTTCGGGGCACGACCGGGAACCGAGGGAGGCAGAGTCCATCAGCCCCAGCCTGTTCCAGCCCGCCGATCCAGCGACCTGTGCGTCGGGCCGACGGAGGCAGCGACAGAGACCGTGGCGAGGCAGAGTCCATCGGCCCCAGCTTGTTCCAATCTGCAGACCCAGCTTTTCCCTGCCTGCTGTGATCCATTGACCTGTTCCAGCCCACCTGCCTGTTCCGGTATATCTGTTCAGAGTGTTTCTGGCCACCTGACCCAGTTTCTCCCTGCTGTTCCATCCAGCCCATGCAGCCCGCCTGACCCAGCTTCTTCCTACTGCTCCAGTCCGCCTGATCCAGCCTCTCCCTGCTTGTTCCAACTACCTGCTCCAGCTTGTCCCAGTCCGTCAGATCCAGCTTCTCCCCGCTTGTTCCAGTCATCTGCTCCAGCTTGTTCCAGCCTGCCTGATCCAGCTCGTCCAGCCTCTCCCTCCTTATTCCAGCTACCTGCTCCAGCTTGCCGCAGTCCGTCAGATCCAGTTTCTCCCTGCTTGTTCCAGCCATCTGCTCCAGCTTGTTCCAGCCCGCCTGATCCAGCTCGTCCAGCTCGTCCCAGTCCATCTGCACCAGCTTGTTCCAGGCCGCCTGATCCAGCTCCTCCCCGTCTGTGCCAGCCATCTGCTCCAGCTTCTTCCAGCCCGCCTGATCCAGCTTATTCCAACCCGCCTGCTCAGCTTCTCCCTGTTTGCTCCAGTCCTTCTGCTTCAGCTGTGCCAGCCCACCTGATCCAGCTTGTTCCAGTCCACCTGATCCAGCCTCTCCATGCCTGTTCCAGCTACCTGCTCCAGCGTGTCCCAGTCCGTCGGATCCAGCTTATCCCTGCCTGTTCCAGTCATCTGCTCCAGCTTGTTCCAGCCTGCCTGATCCAGCTCGTCCAGCCTCTCCCTGCTTGTTCCAGCTACCTGCTCCAGCCTGCCGCAGTCCGTCGGATCCAGCTTCTCCCAGCTTCTCCCTGCTCGTTCCAGTCCATTTGCACCAGCTTGTTCCCGCCTGATCAGCTTCTCTCTGCTTGCTCCAATCCCTCCGCTCCAGCTGTTGCAGACCGCCTGATCCAGCTTCTCCCTGCTCGTTCCTGTCCGTCTGCACCAGCTTGTTCCAGCCCACCTGCTAGCTTGTCAGCCATTGACTTACTTGCCTGCCTCCTAACTTGTCAGCCATTGACTTACCTGCTTTCCAGCTTCTCCCTGCTCGTTCCTGTCCATCTGCACCAGCTTGCTCCAGCCCGCCTGCTAGCTTGGCAGCCATTGCCTTACTTGCCTGCTTGCTAACTTGTCAGCCATTGACTTACCTGCTCTCCAGTCCATCAATTCCACCAATTCCAAGCCTCCAATCCAGCTTTTCCGCTCTATCTATCTGCTTTTCACCTCAGTCACTACACATACACCTGTTACACCGCAATCACTACTTATGGCCCCTGTCCACATTCTCTTCCTTGCCCTGTCCCTTCCTAATCTTTTTCCCCTCCCCCTACCGCTGTCTACCGCTGGATCTCATTGCCCACCCATGTCCTCTCCCGTCCTGCTCACTACGGCAATACCCTATTCACCCCCATTCCTCACCACCTCACCATCTCTCTTGTCCCCCTCCTCCTTCCTAGCTCTTAACCTTCAATACTTCCTTCCTGCCATTAACCCATCACCATTCCTCCTAAGTGCACCCCGTCTTCGTTGCCTTCGTCACCCGACCTCCCCCACCCTCCTCCGCACTCTCTTGCTCCTCCTCTTGCTATCTGCGGGAGACATTAATCCTAATCCAGGCCTCCCTCACTTGTCCTCCTATCCATGCAAACGATTCCGTGATGTCTCCAATCTCGTCTCTATTCCACTCCTCCTCCCCCTCTTCCCTCCCCTTCTCATGTGCCCTGTGGAATGCCCACTCGGTCTGTAACAAACTGCCCTTCACCCACGATCTCTTCATCTCTCATTCCCTTCAACTGCTCGCCCTAACTGAAACCTGGCTCTCCCCTGACGACTCTGCCTCAGTCACGGCCCTTTGTCATGGAGGTTATCTCTTCTCCCACACTCCCCGCACAGCTGGCTGCGGTGGAGGCGTCGGGCTACTACTCTCACCCTCCTGTAGTTTCCAACCCCTCCTCCTACCGCAGTCTCACTGCTTCTCATCCTTTGAAGCACACTCCATCCGGCTAGTCTACCCATTGCCACTCAGAGTGGCAGTCATTTACCACCCCCTAATAAATCCCTCTCTTCCTTCCTCACCAACTTCGATGCCTGGCTTTCCGTTTTTCTTGAAACCTCATCTCCGTCCCTCATTCTCGGAGACTTTAACATACACGTTGATGACCAATCCGACCCTCACGCTTCTCAGTTCCTCACTCTAACATCCTCCTTCAACCTCCAGCTATGCTCCACCACCCCTACTCACCGAGACGGCCATTGTCTTAACCTCATCCTCTCCTCTTCCGGCTCTCCCTCCAATTTCCACGCTTCAGCTCTTCCTCTCTCCGATCATCACCTAATCACCTTCACACTTCTTCAGCCCCGTCCAACTTTAACCACTACCTCCAGGAATCTCCAGGCTATTGACCCTCCCACCCTATCCTCTAGTATTTCTAATCTCCTCCCCTCCATCATGTCCTCCGAGTCTGTCGACAAGGCTGTCTCCGCTTACAATGCCACTCTCTCCTCTGCTCTGGACACCCTCGCACCATCCACCTCCCGTCCCACAAAGCGTACTAATCCCCAGCCTTGGCTGACCCCTTGCATCCGTTACCTTCGCTCCTGCGCCCGATCTGCTGAATGCCTCTGGAGGAAATCTCGCACCCATTCAGACTTCCTTCACTACAAATTCGTGCTATCCTCCTTCCACTCCTCCCTATTCCTTGCCAAACAGGACTATTACACCCAATTGACCAATTCTTTCAGCTCCAACCCCCGTCGTCTCTTCGCCACCCTTAACTCCCTTCTCAAAGTGCTCTCCACTCCCACCCACCCCCCTCGCTCTCTCCTCAATCGCTGGCCGATTACTTCCGCGACAAGGTGCAAAAGATCAACCTTGAGTTCACTACCAAGCCATCTCCTCCTCTTCACCCTTCAATCCTCTCCCTCAATCAATCAACCCAGGCCTCTTTTTCCTCCTTTCCTGACATCACCGAGGAGGAAACCGCTCGCCTTCTTTCCTCCTCGAAATGCACCACCTGCTCTTCTGATCCCATCCCCACCAACTTACTTAACATCATCTCTCATACTGTCACCCCATCCATCTGTCATATCCTCAACCTCTCTCTCTCCACTGCAACTGTCCCTGACACCTTCAAGCACGCCGTAGTCACACCTCTCCTCAAAAAACCATCACTTGACCCTACCTGTCCCTCCAACTACTGCCCCATCTCCCTCCTACCCTTCCTCTCCAAAATACTTGAGCATGCCGTTCACAGCCACTGCCTTGATTTTCTCTCCTCTCATGCCATCCTCGATCCACTTCAATCCGGTTTTCGCCCTCTACACTCGACAGAAACAGCATTCTCTAAAGTCTGTAATGACCTGTTCCTTGCCAAATCCAGAGGCCACTACTCCATCCTCATTCTCCTCGATCTATCCACCGCTTTTGACACTGTCAATCATGATTTACTTCTTGCCACACTGTCCTCATTTGGGTTCCAGGGCTCTGTCCTCTCCTGGTTCTCCTCCTATCTCTCCCACCGCACCTTCAGATCCAATCTCATGGATCTTCCTCCACCCCATCCCGCTATCTGTTGGTGTTCCCCAGGGACATGTCCTTGGACCCCTTCTCTTCTCAATCTACACCTCTTCCCTGGACTCCCTGATCTCATCTCATGGTTTCCAGTATCATCTCTATGCTGATGACACCCAGCTGTATCTCTCCACACCAGACATCACCGTGGAGACCCAGGCAAAGGTATCAGCCTGCTTATCCAACATTGCTGCCTGGATGTCTAACCGCCACCTGAAACTGAACATGTCCAAGACCGAGCTCATCGTCTTTCCACCAAAACCCACTTCTCCTCTTCCTCCACTTTCTATCTCAGTTGATAACACCCTCATCCTCCCCGTCTCATCTGCCCGCAACCTCGGAGTCATCTTTGACTCCTCCCTCTCCTTCTCTGTGCATATCCACCAGACAGCCAAGACCTGTCGCTTCTTCCTCTTTAACATCAGCAAAATTCGCCCTTTCCTCTCTGAACCCACCACCCGAACTCTTGTCCACGCTCTCATTAACTCTCGCCTTGAATACTGCAACTTACGCCTCCCACTTAGCCTTCTATCCCCCCTTCAATCTGTTCAGAACTCTGCTGCACGTCTTATATTCCGCCAGAACCGATATACTCATATCACCCCTCTCCTCAGGTCACTTCACTGGCTTCCAATCAGATACCGCATTCAATTAAAGCTTCTCCTTCTTACCTACAAATGCACTCAGTCTGCTGCCCCTCACTACCTTTTACCCTCATCTCCCCTTACGTTCCCGCCCGAAACCTCCATTCACAGGACAAATCCCTCCTCTCAGTACCCTTCTCCACCACCGCCAACTCCAGGCTCCTCTCATTCTGCCTCGCCTCACCCTATGCTTGGAACAACCTTCCTGAGCCCTTACGCCAAGCCCCCCCTCCCTGCCCATCTTCAAGTCTTTTCTTAAAGCCCACCTCTTCAATGCTGCGTTCGGCACCTAACCCTTACCGTTCAGTGTATCCAGACTGCCCCAATTTGACTGCCCCTATCGGACCGACCGTTCACTTGTCTATTAGATTGTAAGCTCTTTGAGCAGGGACTGTCTCTCTTTGTTAAATTGTACAGCGCTGCGTAACCCTAGTAGCACTCTAGAAATGTTAAGTAGTAGTAGTAGTAGTAGTAGTAGTAGTGGTGGTGTGTAACTGGTGTATCATTGAAATAAATGTTCATCACTAAAAATTTGACTTGATGAGTTTTTGCCTGGCTCAGACTCCCAGCTGGTGGGCACTCTGCTCTGCTCTGTGGCCGGGTGGTAGAGGGGGTTCCTCATCATCTTAGTTTAGGGCCTGCTGTTCTGGTTGCTGTGAATCTTGTAGGAGGGCCTGTCCTCTGCGCAGGGCCAGATTATGTAGCTTGCAGCAGGCCATAAAGGTCTTGGCAACCCCTCCAGAACGATCTAGACATCAGAACCTGTTTTTGAGCTGTCCAAAGGTGCGCTCTATGATGCCACGTATGGTCCGTTGTCTGCTGTTGTAGTTCTCCTCTGCCCCTGTTTGTGGATGCACTATATGGGCCATGAGTCAGGTCCGCTGTGGGTAGACTCTGTCACCTTTGGCGAGAAGCAGAATGAGAAACATGGGTGTGTATTGTCTGGAGTGGGTACCTTGTGGAGGTGGTATGGGAATTGTGGGTTGTGGAGTGACCTGGAGGAAGACAGTGCTGAGGGTTGCAGGGTGTAGCAGGTATGAGTTTGGCTGATCCATGTTGCACTTACCTAGGAGCCATCCACCGGTGATCTCCCCTCAGTCAAACCTGCGGAAGATTATATTTCCTCCTGTTTCCTCTTCCTCCTCTCAGGAATGATGTATATCAGTCCCCCCCCCCCCCCCCCCCCCCCCGATTGTGGACTACAGCCTATAAATATTATTGTAGAAGAGGGATTTTCCCTGAATATTTGTTTCCTTGTAAACTATGGCAGATTGCCTGACAAAACCTGCGGAAGATTCTGGAGTGCTGTAATATGTATTTGTCATGGGTTGAACCTGGGTATCAGGCACACACATCTACAATCTCCCCCTAGGCATCACACACAGCACAGCCACACAGCAATCACTCTCTCAGCACTGCCCACTCACCTCTACCCACTCACTCTCCAAGCAACAACCAACAATTCTCACAAATACACACACAGGAGCAGCACACAGGAGAAACAGAGAAACACAGACAGACACCAAACAGGTAAGGGGGTGTAATGAATGGAATGTGGGCTTGGGAATAGTGAATGGAGGGGGAGGGGATGGAGGAGATACAGTTGTGGCTGGGGAGGGGGGCTAGCAGGGGTGGACAAGCTGAGAAGGTGAGACACAGAGGAGGCAAGTTAGGGAATATAAGGGTGAAAATGTTCAGACTAGGGCAGACAGATAAATGATAACACAGCACTGAACAACTCTCAACTCTCTCTTAAACTAACTATTCCTCCACTCTCCAACTCCACAAAATCACTATTGGGTCTAAAGACAACTTTGCTCTTACCCCAGACACTTTTATATCAGGTCTAAGTCTGGACATTTGAATTCCTGCCAATGTGAAATCATTTTGCTATCTGTTATGTGCTGGAGATGTTCATTCTGTAAGACCACCTAAGACACTCCTTCAATTTACCTCCTCTGGAGACATTCTAAACTGGACTCATTAGCAATTTAGACCGGTTTTTTGTTTGTTTGATTATACCATTTGGACGTTTCCCTCTAAGAAAAATGTCAGTCTCGCTTTTAGACCACTTTTTAGATATTTTTCTCTTTCGAAAATCAGCCCAATAGTATTGTAATAATGGAAACATCAATTTTCAGAAGAGCTGATATTAAGCACATGGAGTTAGCATTTTTTAAAACACCGGCTGCCATGGGTAAAAAAACAGCCAGATTACTTAAAGAAAAAGTTAGCCCTTTACACACCTTTGAGACCACCAAGGACCTCTCGAGGAGCATCACTATCGGTACCCTCATCAAAAGAAATTGTACAATGTGATACCCGCCAGTGAGCCTTCTCAGGAGTAGCCCCCACACTCTGGAATTTACTCCCAGAGGGGCTACGTGTAACTCAAAGACTACCTCTACTTCAGGAAGCAGGTAAAAGCCTGGTTCTTCTCCTAAGCCTTTAATGCATAGGGTGACTGACTATATATTATTCTGCACCTGGACTAGCTTGCTACACACACTGTAACTTAGACCAGTTCCTTATGTCTTGTTTAACTATACAAAGAACTTGACGCTGTACCACCCATCTTGTCCTCATCTATAGCTCTGCACTTGGCTCCTTGGCTACAAGGTAAGCTGTGTTGTAGAAAAGCAGTAGCATCATATGTTGTTTGAATGTTCTAATGCGTGCTTATTAGGTCCATAAGTACATAAGTATTACCATACTGGGAAAGACCAAAGGTCCATCGAGCCCAGCATCCTGTTTCCAACAGTGGCCAATCCAGGACACAAATACCTGGCAAGATCCCAAAAATGTACAAAATATTTTATACTGCTTATCCCAGAAATAGTGGATTTTCCCCAAGTTCATTTAATAACGGTCTATGGACTTTTCCTTTAGGAAGGCGTCCAAACCTTTTTAAAACTCCGCTAAGCTAACTGCCTTCAACGAATTCCAGAGTTTAATTACACATTGAGTGAAGAAACATTTTCTCTGATTCGTTTTAAATTTACTACATTATAGCTTCATCGCATGCCCCCTAGTCCTAGTATTTTTGGAAAGCGTGAACAGACGCTTCACATCTACCCGTTCAACTCCACTCATTATTTTATAGACCTCTGTCATATCTCCCCTCAGCCGCCTTTTCTCCAAGCTGAAGAGCCCTAGCCGCTTTAGCCTTTCCTCATAGGGAAATCGTCCCATCCCCTTTATCATTTTCGTCACCCTTCTCTGTACCTTTTCTAATTCCACTATATCTTTTTTGAGATGCGGCAACCAGAATTGAACACAATATTTGAGGTGCGGTCACACCATGGAGTGATACAAAGGCATTATAACATCTCATTTTTGTTTTCCATTCCTTTACTAATAATACCTAACATTCTATTTGCTTTCTTAGCCGCAGCAGCACACTGAGCAGAAGGTTTCAATGTATCATCAACGATGACACCTAGATCCCTTTCTTGGTCCGTGACTCCTAACGTGGAACCTAGCATGACGTAGCTATCATTCGGGTTCCTCTTTCCCACATGCATCACTTTGCACTTGCTCACTTTAAACGTCATCTGCCACTTAGATGTCCAGTCTCCCAGTCTCGTAAGGTCCTCCTGTAATTATTCACAATCCTCCTGCGATTTAATGACTTTGAATAACTTTGTGTCATCAGCAAATTTAATTACCTCACTAGTTACTCCCATCTGTAGGTCATTTATAAATATGTTAAAAAGCAGCGGTCCCAGCACAGAGCCCTGGGGAACCCCACTAACTACCCTTCTCCATTGAGAATACTGACCATTTAACCCTACTCTCTGTTTTCTATCTTTTAACCCGTTTTTAATCCACAATAGAACACTACCTGTGTTTCATTAGTATTATGCTGCATTAGTATTATATCTATGTTATTAGAATTTCAGTGCTGTTAAATGTGTATATTTTTGATACTATTTCATGGTAGTCTTATTATTAGGTTTCAGTTTGCTTTTTTTCAAATTTACCTCATTTACTGTATCTGTATTTGGTCATTTTACTATTGTTATGTTGTTAACAAAATTGTAAGCTTTAAGTTAAACTGTACCTGCTGTTCACCATCTTGGTTGAATCTCTTCATAAAGGCGATTAATAAATTTTAAGTGCTGATCAGCACTGACTGGCCATGCTATCTGTTTAGTAGCAATATTTATTTTGTTAGAGTCTTGAAATACCAACTTTCTGTAATACAACCAAAGCAGTTTACATACAGGTACTCTATGTTTGCTGTCTCTACTGGGTTCACAATCTAAGGGCCTTGTTTACTAAGCCGTGCTGTAGGTACACAAAGTTTGTAGCTCGCGCTAATGCTAGAGACACCCATAGGAATATAATGGGTGTGTCTATAGTTAGCACATGCTAATTTTTAGTGCGTGCTAAAAAGTTAGCGCTCCTACAGAGCGGCTTAGAAACAGGGGCCTAGTGGAGGATTAAATGACTTGCCCAAGGTCACAGTGGGAATTGTATCCAGTTCCCCTGGTTCCTAACCCACTACACTTACCATTAGACTACTCCCAACGTTTTCTGGTTAGTTATCTGGTTAAGGGTCTGAATATCACTTCTCACCAGCTAACTTCTGGCTCAGCCTAAGCTAAGCCTATAGAACTGTCCAGATAGTGCTAAGGTGATCAGAGGGAACATTGAGCAGCACTATCTAATTAGTGCTGCTGAATATTCACTGGCAAAACATATCTGCTAATGAGATAAGTGCCTTAGCCAAAAATGATAGAAAGAGATTTCTCTGTATAAAGCAGAGGTCTGAAAATTGCTACACTCAATCAGTACAATTCTATAATTGCATATCTGCACTTATGCATACTTTGCACATGTATCAGAATCCATCCTACTCCCAACCTCCTCACATCAGAACAGCCTTCTATCTCCCAGACTCCTGCATTAGCAACAACTCCCTTCCTATCCAAGCCCTCTGCATCAGAAACTTCCTCCTTCTAGCCCCAGCCGCAGCGACCTCTTCTACCTGCCACAGTGGCAGGATCTTGTGTTCTTTCTCCTGCTACTCTCTGCAGCTTTGTGGACTCTGCAGCTTGCACCACAAGAAAGCTTTGAGCTGCAAGAACAGGAATTGCTTGTTCTTGTGATTCAAAGCCATTCTAGAACTGGCTCCAGAGTCAACAAAGCTGCAATGAACAGTGGGAGTAAGAGAACAAGCTCCGACCACCATGAGGGACTTTTCCAGCTCTAATTACATCACCCAGCTGTGATGGCAGCTGTCAGGTGATGTCATTGGAGCACTGAGAAATGAGCTTTTTTTCAGGGTTTTTTTTCTTATAAACTGAAAATCCCAAATTTCCTTTTGGGGGTGTTTTATCAGGGTTTTTCGGTTACAATCAAAATTCAGAAGCCCTAATTATGAGTTACCACCCAGAAAAAGGATCTTGAAGTTATTTTGAACAATACCTTGAAATATTCAGCTATGTGTATGACAGGAGTCATAAAGCAAACCGAGTGGAAATCTTCAGAAAGGAATGGGTTATAAAACAGAGAATGTTATAATGCTTTTATATAGATCTCTAGTACAACCATATCTTGAATCGTGTGCAGTTCTGTCCATCTAAAAAAAAAAAAAGAAAAAAGAAACAATAGTTTTATGAAGACATGGCAGAGAGAGGATATGATAGGTGTACAAAATCATGAGCTGTCAGTTTTTTCTAGGACAAGTGTCCTCACAACTGGGTGAGGTCTAAAAGAATTATAGGTTGAGTCGATGGCATGGATGGGCAGACTGGATAGACCATATAGTATTTATCTGCCTATATTTTGCTATGTTTCTATTATAGCCTATTATTGCTTTTTAACACCAATTATAGGTTCATTATTAAATTAAGCTATGAGCACAACTAACCTTATTCTATAATTTGTGCAAATTTGTGAACTAGTCACAAATTTGGACATACAACTTTCTAGAATTAGGAAGAAAGAATACACATGCTAAAATAAGTCTGTGAAACATCATAAATCAAAGGGGTATAACTTTAACAGATGTAACAGTAATGCCCCCATGCCACTTAGTTCTAAATGAACCTAGAGTCCAGCAAGTCAATAATTGGGTTAGCAATCATAGGCCTCCAAGGAGGTCATGGTAGGAGAAGCAAGACTTTCCTATTTCAAGTAGATCAAGTCCGTGGAAAAACATAGTGAAGCACCAGATCATGCCCAGCCATGTTGCGCTCAGCTCTGTGTATTCAAGGCCTAATCTGTGTCTTTAGCCATGGACTGGACAGCTTGCACCAAAGTGGTGGCATAATTCAGGTAGTGAGGAAAGGTTGAAGATTGCACATTATCCAACCTCAGGGGACTATGTCCAGACACAGGCTTTAATTACTTCTCCATCTCCCAAGGTATAGAGAAAATAACATTTTCTGCCCACCATCTAATTTAGGGTATACCATTGTCTGCAGAATGTTCTGAAGGCTAAATGTCCATTTCACCTCCTTATACTGTGTCTGGAGTTTGTCTGTTTATGGGCTGAAATCAGTGAAGATCATTTTTTTTAGTGTTTTTGTACTTGAGTTCTCTACTTTTCTGTGCTCTTTGCAAGAGCACTTCCCTATGGCGATAATTCAACAGTTTACACAGTATAGTCAGAGGTCAGCTTGCTATACCATTCTACCTCATGGGTACGTGATGTGCTCAATCAATGACTAAATCCAGAGGTAGAGTGGGTCATCAAAAATGGTATGGAGGGCCCTCTCCACAAACCCCACAATGTTTCCAGCCTCTTTCCCCTCAGTAATGCCAATCTAATGAATGTTGTTTCTACTGGAGCGACACTCAAGATCTTCAGTTTTAAACAATGCTTTCTGTAAAGCTTCCTTGGTGCTAACTTCTCCAGCCACAAATCATTGATATCATCATCCATTAGCGAGAGTCCCTGTTCTTCATGTTTGAAGTGGCCTAAAATCTCCTGCAATTCAGAGTGCATTATACCCACCTTGGCCTGGATGGTGTTTAGCTTGGTATTTATGGTGGAACTGTCAGTCTGAATTTCAACAGCACTAAGGCCAGGGTCACATAGTGGCTCCAATCAGACTCAAGTACTATGCCATCCATACTTTTAGATATGTCAACCCCTGGCATCGTGGACACAGCACCATCTTGGTTAGCTAAACACTCCACCATCAACTGCTGCTGAGAACGTTTACTAGGCTTGACCAAAATGGAGGCTGGTTTCTGTATATGCCTTCAGCCTTACTCAATTTTTACACTTATACTGAAATCACATGGGGATCATCTGATTTAAATGGTATCAGAATGGGGTCCAGGAGCTCCATGAGGCATGTCCTACCTTCAGGCTGCCATCCTGTGACTTCCAGTGGTAATCATATCTTTGATGTGCTCTCATCTGGAGGACTGCTCATTCTCCTTGTTTTCAGAGGGGCTGCACCAGCCTCCAAGGACCCAGGCCACTGATACATCTCAGGTGATTCAGGAGGACATGGTCTTTTTGGATATTAGCATCAGCAGACTTTGAGGAGTAACTGGATAAGAAAATCACTGAGATATGTTTGTTTCCTTGCTACCATCCTTGAAATTATTATAATTTACATTTTAACCATAAAAGTTAAAGCCAAATTAGAATGACTAGAATGTATATATTTCTTTGATATTCAAAGTGCAAGATGAAAATAATAAGAAAAATAGATGCTATCTTTCTGAATTATTTTATGTTTTTTTCTAGAGTGTTAATACGGGAATTGAAACGTCTAGATAACATCAGCCAGTCTCCATTTATATCCCATATTACCTCAAATCTTCATGGACTAACAACTATCCAGGCATATTGCAAAGCCAGAAGTTCCCTACTAAAGTAAGTATTTGGAGTACTCAGGTCTTACAGGGCTCAATATAATATTGTGTTCCAGCCTCTGAAAGTGAATAGTAGCAACATAGCAACCTTCCAAAACTAGTTGCAGCTTTCATATAGATATATATGTATATAGATACTAGTAAAAAAGGCCCGTTTCCGAAACAGATGAAATGGGCGTTAGCAAGGTAATCCCCCCTCCCTCTTGAGTTCCAGAGCCCTCCCCCGGCGCATCACCCAAGCCCCTACCCCCCCCCCCCCTCGGGCACATAAACCCCCTCGCCACCTGCAGCCGCCAATACTAACACTGTCCAGCCGCTGCTGCTTCTCCTGTTGAGCAGAAGCGGCCTGGACAAAAAGCAAAAAAACATTTCAAACCTGAAACAGTGCTCCATAGACAACCAGCTGGCATTGGCTGTCATCTCTGCAGCCGCTCCTCCTCTCCCCCATGACGTCGCTGCGCTCCTCTGGGGTCTTCCTCCAGGGACAGTGACGTGCAGGGGAGAGGAGGAGCGGCTGCAGAGACGACAGCCAATGCCAGCTGGCTGTCTACGGAGCACTGTTTCAGGTTTGAAATGTTTTTTTTGCTTTTTTCTTTTTGTCCAGGCCGCTACTGCTCAACAGGAGAAGCAGCAGCGGCTGGACAGTGTTAGTATTGGCGGCTGTGGGTGGCAAAGGGGTTGGTGTGGCCAAGGGGGGGTATGGGCTTGGGTGATGTGCCGGGGGAGGGGCTTGAGTGATGCGCCAAGGGGGGGTGGGGGCTTAGGTGTTACGCCGAGGGGGGGGGCACTGAGAGCTGTTTCGTAGGCAGGGAGAGGACGCATGTTTCCCTACTCTTCCCCCTGCGTCAGTGCGTTCTAGCCTGCCTAGCAGACCACCTCTGAGGGAGCCACGGTCCGAGGCAGGTTAGAATGTTGGAGGTGTGTATTAGCCGCATTGAGCCTGCCATGAGTGGGAAAGAGCGGGGTACAAAAAAATATATATATATATTATATAGGATATAGATAGATAGATAGATAGATAGATAGATAGATAGATAGATAGATAGATAGATAGATAGATAGATAGATGAAAGAAATAGAAAATGTTCATCTTGTTCTGAAACAAAGATATTTAGAGATGCAGCAGGAGGAGCCAAACTTCATGTACTGCATGTTTGCGATCTCCCCACAGATTTTCAATAATAATCAAGTCTGAAGACTCTGAAGATCATTCCAAAACCTTTACATTTCTTAGTATTTTTATTTTATTTTTTTATTTTATTTATTTTAAAATTTATATCCCACCTTTAATAAGGTGGGATATAAATTTTTCTTCATGTTCAATTGTGAAGCGCTGCGTACGACTGGTAGTATTGTAGAAATGATTTGTAGTAGTAGTTTTGTAGTAGTGGTTACAAGTGCACATTCATAAACAATATACACAAAATAAATCTAAAATCATAATGCCCCAAAAACCCTATCTGTCCAGCGAAATAAATGCAACAAAGTAAAAATAAATAAAACTTACTCTAAAAATGCCTTAACATAACAGTGAATTTTCAATAATTTTGTACACTCCCATAACACTGTAAATAACTGGAAAGGTCATTCCAAAAAAAGAGGAGCAGCCACATAAAACACAGAGTTCCTTGTCTCCACATAATGATATGCTGTGGAAGAAGGACCACACAATTACTTTGCAGATTCCGAACGCAATCATCTTGGCATATATAGCTTCAATATCCCTGTAAAATATCCAGGTAGCTTATTTATTTATTTATTGCATTTGTATCCCACATTTTCCCACCTATTTGCAAGCTCAGTGTGGCTTACAATGTTCTGTCATGGCAATCACCATTCCAGAGTACAAAGATACAATTAGTATTATTACATAGAGAGCATGGATGACATAATAGAATTAAGCAATCAGGTATAGAGAGATCACATTCGGAATATCAGGTAAATGGTGATGCATTACAGTTCCTATGATGGTTCATTGTGGTATGCCTTGTTGAAGAGATAAGTCTTCAGTGATTTCCGAAAGTTGATTAAGTCGCCCATTGTTTTCACATTAAATGGCAAAGCATTCCACAACTGCGCGCTCATGTAGGAAAAGCTGGACACATGTGTTAATCTGTATTTTAGTCCTTTACAGCTGGGGAAGTGAAGATTCAGGAATGTTTGTGCAGATCTTTTAGCATTCCTGGGTGGCAGGTCAATGAGGTCTGACATGTAGGCCGGGGCATCTCCGTGAATGATTTTATGAACCAGAGTGCAGACCTTGAACATAATGCGTTCTTTGAGTGGAAGCCAATGTAGCTTTTCTCTTAGGGGTTTGGCACTTTCGTATTTTGTTTTACCAAATATGAGTCTGGCTGCAGTGTTTTCGGCTGTTTGGATTTTCTTGATGATTTGCTCTTTACAGCCAGCATAAAGTGCATTGCAGTAGTCTAGATGGCTTAGCACCATTGATTGAACCAGGCTGCAAAATATATCCCTTGGGAAGAAAGGTTTTACTCTTTTGAGTTTCCACATTGTATGGAACATCTTCTTTGTTGTATTCTTCACATGACTTTCAAGTGTGAGATTTCGGTCAATGGTAACTCCAAGAATTTTCAGGGTGTCTGAAATGGAAAGGGAAAAGTTTGGTGTGATTATAGTGGTGAATTTACTTGTGTTATGTTGTGATGAGAGTATAAGACATTGTGGCTTTTCTGCATTAAGTTTTAATTGAAATGCATCCGCCCATGAATGTATGATTTGGAAGCTGTGGTTGATGTCATTAGAGATTTCCTTTAAATCATGTTTGAATGGGATGTAGATTGTGACATCATCTGCGTATATGTATGGATTGAGGCCTTGATTGGATAGCGATTTAGCCAGGGGTGTCATCATTAGGTTGAAGAGGGTTGGCGAGAGTGGTGATCCTTGGGGAACTTCGCATTCAGGTATCCATGGAGCTGACGTATTCGAATTAGATTTCACTTGGTATGTTCTTGTGGTTAGGAAGCCTCTAAACCAACTAAGAATGTTTTCTCCTCCGAAGTTCTGCATACAAATGCTTAAAAACCATTATAAGAATCTTAAACTGCACTTCATGTGTATGTTGAGTTATGGTTTTGATAATCAGCTTTAATTTCTTTGCTAATGGGTCATTAGCTTCCATAAAATGGTGATATCTAGGGGTAGCTACTGATGTGTTGTAAGGGACTAATGCACAATTGTGGCCAAATGACACATGTTGAATGGCAAAATAGTTTTTGTCCCTAATGTGCATTTTGGTAGAGCAATGCAAACTAAATAATAATTTTATTATGAGATGCAAAGCATCTCATTATTAAGCTAATTGAATAACACGGCTTATGTTTAACATCACATACTGCATTATGGGGGTCATCTTAAAGAGCCCAGCAAACTGCAAATGATCCCATCCATCCCTTATTTACCACAACAAATCCACCACCTGCACAGACCTATTGCTAGATGCTGAGGGGAACTGCGGAGGAGTCTGTTTTGGGGGCAGAGGATAGATTTGAGGAAGGTGTCTGGATTGGGGGAATCTGTTTGGGTGGGGCAGTTGTTGGGGATGTTGGGGGTAGTAATGATCATTTCCTCATAGGTGAACTGTTCTACCCTTTTATCATGTTGGTCACCCTTTTGTGCCCCTTTTCTAATTCTGTTTTACCTTTTTTGAGATGCACAAACTAAACCAAACAAAGAGGCAGGTGCTAAAATGCTAGCAATAGAGACAAAAGATGCTACCAAAAAATGACCAAAGTAAAATTCCAAAACATGTTTATACATTCTACAAGTTCAAACACAGACTTCTAAGGCAGGCACCTAGCACCGAAACACAGTTTTGTGTCAAGTCTTCAAGGTGTACCTTTTAGAATAAATACTGTATTCCTATGGCGTACCAAGGGGGGGGGGGCGGTGGGGGCAGTCCGCCCCGGGTGCATGCCGCTGGGGGGGGGGGGCCGCGCGCCTGTCTGCTCCGCTCGTTCTGTGCTCCCTCTGCCCCGGAACAGGTTACTTCCTGTTCCGGAGCAGAGGGAGCATGGAACGAGCGAAGCAGACAGGCGCGCGACACCCCCCCAGCAGGTAAAAATGCACCGGGGGGGGGTGTCCTTTTGCCGGGGGGAGGTGTGTCCTTTCGCCGGGGGTGGGGGGGTCGCGCTGCACCCGGGGGGGGCGCATCGGCGATCCGCCTCGGGTGTCAGCCACCCTAGGAACGCCACTGCTGTATTCAAAGAACCAATTGACTCCCACGTGTTTTGGAAGTGCCGTTTTTCTACCCTACTCCTTTAGACTGTTCCAAGATGTGGTCACACAATGGAGCAATACAGAGGCATTATGATATTCTCTGTTTTATTCTCCACCAGGGCCGGTCTTAGGCTGAGGCAACCAAGGCGGCCGCATAGGGCCCCGCGCTTAAGGGGGCCCGGCACGGCGCACCTCAACTCTGCCTCCTCCACTCCATCCCGCTCCCGCAACGGCTTAAAAAACACCAACGGGAATACTCGGCGTTCCTCCAAAGCCCTCAGCTTTTCCGGGAGAATCCTGAGATACCCTTGACCCCTATCCAAGTTGCCTTTGCTTTGCAAAGTGTTTATTTTTAAATGAATGGAGCGCAAGACAGTGCCCTGCAACCCCCACCCCCCACTTTCAGCGTGCTTCTCTGTAGGGCCGTCCTCCTAAAACGCCCCCTATAGCACTTCTTCACCCCGCCACCCTTCTACTGGCTGGAAGGAGATGACTGTCCCGCCCCCTATTCTCCCATCTGAGGGTGGAGTTGAAGACTAGGCCGGTCCCCTTTCGTGATGTCAAGTGAAGCCACCAACCACGGTTGCAAAGTGTGTGGTAAATAAAAGCGCGTACCACGGCTTTTGCAGCCTGTGATCCCGGGCAGCATGGGCGTGCGTCGGCACCGACATGTCTTGCAGGTGCACCTGCGCCCAAGCAGGTGGCGGAGGGTGCGTGTTGCCTCTCTTTCTCTCGCCTTGCGGGAATTCCTTGTTTTAAAAAGCAGAGCTCTCTCTGTGGCATTTCCTTTCCTCGTTTGGTGCACGAAAATGCTTTTTTGGCACAGCCGGAACATTACAATCAGCATTTTAGTGGCAGTTACCTGCGGTAAGTGCTGTAGCTGAAAGAACTTCTCTGCAAAGTGGGAGAGGCTTACTGTGCTTTTGGGGTGGCCTGTGAACCCCCTCACCCTGCTCATTTCAGCTGGATCTGGAGTAGACTCGTCGGTATCCCTGCAGATGTCAGCATGCATGTTGCAAATTAAAAGATAACGAGCAGAGAAGTCTAGTATTAGCACTGGATACAGTTTTATTCCTTATCAATGGGGTGGAGCTAGGGTGGGGTGGGGTTAGGGCGGGACGGGGCTAGGATGGGGCCCCACCAAATTGGTCTGCACAGGGCCCCGCACTTGCTAAGACCGGGCCTGTTCTCCACTACTTTCCTAATAATTCCTAACATTTTGTTTGCTTTATTTTTTATCTACTTTAATGTTTATTAAAGTTTCAACAAGTACAATGAATCAATAAATGATAAACAACATAGAGTTCAAATAAATATAGATAATCATGAATAATCTTATGGTAGAATTCCAACTCAAAAAAGTTAGAAAGGCTTAGTTATGTACCAAAACACAGTCTGAAACTTTAATTTTACTAATACACTAGTATAGTCATGAAATAAATGAAAGCTTAAAATGAGAGTTAAAGTAAATTATTGTAAATTAAGTTAAATAATAATAAAAGAAAAAATAATATAAAGTATAGAAGATTTACAAACCACCAACTATGAAGGTTAGACCATACCCCCCACCCCACTGAGGTACTCTCATATAAACAATACTGTAAGAAGAAGCAGCAGTTACAAGCACATTCCCTCCAAGTAGTACAGTTTTCCCAGACCACTTGGAACTTTAGAACCTAAGAAGCAATGGAGAAAAGTATACACAAATCCTAAGTAGGAGATTGTCAATTCATGGGGAATTTACCCATCCCATTGCACTAAAGACCATGAGGGGCATTTTCTAAAGAAATGACTAAGTTGGAATTTGGACGTCTTTGTAAAACGTCCAAATTCGGAGGCGGGGAGAAGGTCATTTTTGAAAAAAGATGGACATCCATCTTTGGTTTCGAAAATACCATGGACGTCATTGGATTTGGACGTCTTTGATTTTTGGTGATTTTCAAAACCAAAGATGTCCAAGTCTAAAACATCCAAATGCAAGCCATTTGGACGTGGAAGGAGCCAGCGTTTGTAGTACACTGGTCCCCCTGACATGCCAGGACAGCATTCGGGCGCCCTAGGGGGCACTGCAATGGACTTCATAAAATGCTCCCAGGTACATAGCTCCCTTAATATGTGTGAAGGAAACAGCGAGCCCTCCAAAACCCACCAGAAACCCTCTATACCCACATACTGGTGCCCCCCTTCACCCATAAGGGCTATGGTAGTGGTGTTCAGTCCGGGGTAGGGGGTTTTGGGGGGGCTCGCTGTTTCCTCCACAAATGTAACAGGTAGGGGGGTTGTATTGCTTCGGTATTGCAGCCTGCTCACTTGATCACCACAGACTGCTCACAGAATAAAATACTACAGATTATTTTAGATTCGTATTGGGTAAATGAAACTCTTTATTTGCACTTTAATTGGAGAGTGTATAAGTCATTATTGTTACTGCATCACAATGATTAAGAAATACACACACTAATCGAGTACATTACTAAAGGAAGGCTATAGAAAAGTAAAATAAGAAAGACATATATATATATATATATTTATACATACATCATCACTGGTCAGGAATTACATCATTCAAGCCCTTATCTCATCAGCTGGGGGGCCCGTTGCAGCAAAAAGCCTGAAGTCTCCCTAAAACCAGGAACAAGTCTTTTCTACACGATGCGTCCATCCACAGAATGAGCCCCAAGGCTGTGCTGCAAAAAGCCCCCTTTTTATTAGGCTAAAACTTATCCAGGAATGTACATGAGGTTTCAGTCATATGCTGTCAGTTCAGATAAACAAACCACTGGCCAGGTGTGTTATCTGCCGAACCTCAAACATACCCCGCCTCCCTCCTGCATAAGCTGGCTTCAGAGGCATTCCAACCTGTTCTTGAGAGGTGCCTTATCTCATGCATTGTTCTTGAGTGTGCCTTATCTCATACATTGTTCTTTGAGATATACCAGGAAAGTCACTTTTGGGTCAAAGACAGGGGATTTTAAAAATGTATTATCGATTAAAGCAAGACTGAAAAGCAATTTTTAATATTTTCCATCACATTCGGTTCTTTGCTTTTCAATTTTGCTTATACGATAATGGTATAATAGAATAACTATGAGATATTTTTCACATATAATGAGTAAGATAACAATTCCATATAGTCAAAATAATGATTATGCAAAGTATGATTAAGATAGGATGAAATAGCAAATTTAATGCTTTGGTAGCTGAAGGTGAATGTCCAGAGAAAATGTCCCACCAATTATGGGCGGTAGCTTTTTGCAAGCGTGAAGAAACACCCACAAGTGTATCTCCAGTGAGAGTTGTATCAATCTGGTGTTGAAGCAAAGTTTTATTGCGCTTCTGCAAATATTGTTGTAAAAGTTCAGTTTTTTGTATAGCATCTCTGAAAGGCTGTAAACTTAATGAAATGTCGGCTATATTCAGTACTTGTGGATACCAATATAGGGTCAATTGTTGCTCCATATCCAGTACAAAGGTATATAATTGTCCATGCCACCATAAATAGTAAAACAACCAGAAAAAGGATAAGATAAGTTATATAAATCGGTTACACTGACATCATAAGAAGCTAAACAAATGTATTGAGCATTAATTTCAATAAACATACTAAAATTAGTAGGGAGTATGGTCCAAGGGCAAACATTAATAGAATGCTGTAATAAACACAGTTCTTATAAAGGAGAATGTTGTCCACAGGTCTTTCTCTGCCTTCATCTACTATGTTACACGTTATGTTACAAATAGCCCCATTAATGGTATGTTGACAAAATTCTAAGTTATAAGTAATATTATCTGTCCCAATATAATTTCCAGAAAAATGTGGTAACCAAAATTAAAATTCATTAGCAAAAACAATGGGCAAAATTATAAATTTACACAAAACACGTTGCTTGGTTACATTGAAATGCACAATTTGCCCAGAACAAAAGAGGTCAGTACATATTACAGTATTTGGAATTATTAAAATCCAATTTGCGAAAGGAATCCACCGGTGAAAGATTCGCCTCCACAAATAATCAGAATTAGTCATTAACAGGCTTATTTTCGAAAGGGATCGCTGGCAATCTTCCGACACAAATCGGGAGATCGTCGGCGATCTCCTGATCCTGGCCAAATTGGTATTATCGAAAGCTGATTTTGGCCAGCTTCAACTGCTGTTTCATCCCGGCGCTGGCCAACCTTCAAGGGGGCGTGTTGGTAGGGTAGTGAAGGCGGGACGAGGGGCAGGTTGGGGGCGTGGGTACGAGATGGCCGGCTTCGCCTTATAATGGAAAAAAAGAGGCTGGCTCGAACAAGCATTTCGCCGGCCGGACTTGGTCCATTTATTTTTAGGACCAAGTTTAGAAAAAGTGCACCAACTGACCAGATGACCACAGGAGGGAAGTGGGGATCACCTCCCCTTACGCCCCCAGTGGTCACCAACCCCCTCCCACCCCCCCCCCACCCCAAAAAAAAATAAAATAAACTTTTTTTGCCAGCCTGTATGCCAGCCTGAAATGTCATACCCAACTCCTTGACAGCAGTATGCAGGTCCCTGGAGCAGTTTTTAGTGGGTGCAGTGCACTTCAGGCAGGTGGACCCAGGCCCATCCCCCCCTACCTGTTCCACTTGTGGTGGTTAATGTAGAGCCCTCCAAAGACCCCCAAAATCCACTGTACCCACATGTAGGTGCCCCCCTTCACCCCTTATGGCTATGGTAATGGTGTAGAATTGTGGCGAGTGGGTTTTGGGGGGATTTGGGGGGCTCAGCACACAAGGTAAGGGTGCTATGCACCTGGAAGCTATTTTTGTTTTTTGTTTTTTTTGTTTTTTAAGTGCCCCCTAGGGTGTCCGGTTGGTGTCCTAGCATGTGAAGGGGGCCAGAGCACTACAAATGCTGGCTCCTCCCATGGCCAAATGCCTTGCATTTCGCCGGGTTTGAGATGGCCAGGCCCGGTTTCCATTATGGCTGAAAAACGAAGCCTGCCATCTCATATAAACCCGGCGATCCTTCTCTAGATCCGGCGAGCGATTTGGCCGGCGCCAAGCGTATTTTTCGAAAATATGCTTGGCTCCGCCCGCTTAAGGCGCCGGCCCTAAGATGACCGGCCATCGATTTGGCCGGCACCGTTCGATTATGCCCTTCTAAGTCATCCTGAGCCTTATTCCTTTGTATGAGGGCAAATAAATGCTGCAACGTGCATGTAGTCCAATTCATAAAATATGTTATGACGGCGGGGAGGGGAGGGGGGGTGTTGGCGGTGCCGGGGGGGGGGGGCTAAAATGTGCCCCCTCACCTAGGGCTCTGGACTCCCCTCCCGCCGAAGTCTGGCTACGCCCCTGCCCAGCATTATAGAGTCTTGAGTAATATGTAATTTATCTTTAAAATCAAGCATGGTACTGGAAGATTGGAGGGTGGCTAATATAACGCCAATTTTTTAAAAAGGTTCCAGAGGAGGTCCAGAAAATTATAGACCAGTGAGCCTGACGTCGGTGCTGGGCAAAATGGTAGAGACTATTATAAAGAACAAAATTACAGAGCATATTCAAAAGCATGGATTAATGAAACAAAGCCAACATGGATTTAGTGAAGGGAAATCTTGCCTCACCAATCTATTACATTTCTTTGAAGGGGTGAACAAGCATGTGGATAAAGGTGAGCCAGTCTATATTGTGTATCTGGATTTTCAAAAGGCGTTTGACAAAGTACCTCATGAAAGACTCCAGAGGAAATTGGAGAGTCATGAGATAGAAGGTAGTGTTCTATTGTGGATTAAAAACTGGTTAAACGATGGAAAACAGAGAGTAAGGTTAAATGATCAGTATTCTCAATGGAGAAGGGTAGATAGTGGGGTTCCCCAGGAGTCTTTGCTGGGACCGTTGCTTTTTAGCATATTTATAAAGGATCTAGATATGGGAGTAACTAGTGAGGTAATTAAATTTGCTGACAACACAAAGTTATTGAAAGTTGCTAAATCGTGAGAGAATTGTGAAAAATTACAAGAGGACCTGTGCTGTGTTTTGGCGTATAGGTTTGTCTTTTAACGCAGTGTTTATGGTTCAGGACAGTGAGGCAGCTTGGTGGGGCTATTCCCAGTTTGTAGTAGTGACCTTTTCCTGTGCTGAAAGATCTAAGGATGCTTCTGTCTGTCAGCACCCGGACTTGAGCGTAGTGTTGTTTTGCAACATCGTCCTTTTCACTGCGTGCAAGATTGGATTGTACAGTATATATTAGCATACACCGTACTTTCAGACTCCTGAGACAGGCACCCATGCACTGAAATGCAGCCGCTGTGTTGAGTCTTTTGGTGCAGTTTCAATAAAAGATCACGCATAAAAATTATTGTGTCTCCCTTGTGTCCTTTGGAAGAGCCAACCCATCTGTAAGAACATATCATCCTGCTTGTTCTCAGATAAAACAAGGTTACTCACCTGTTGCAAATGTCCTCCAAGGACAGTAGGATATATATTTCTATATACCTGTTCACCTTTCCTTGTTGTTGAATAATATAAACACTATATTTTAGATGGACCGGGTCTCACATGACAGTGGTAGGTGGGAAGATGTGCACATGCATTGTGCAGCACTTCTTCCAGAAAATGAACTGGGGAGCATTTCTGCTCATGCATAGTTAGATGACGTCACTCTGTCCCATCAGTAACAATATACATCTTCCTGCTTTCAGAAATCACCTGTTACAGATTAGTAACTTTGTTTTCTCTGAATAAAATAATCAACTTTGGGGTTTTGCAGGTGCCAGAAACTTTTGGATATTAACCAAGTACCTCAATTTCTGTTTAACTGTGGAACTCGCTGGCTAGCTGTTCGCCTTGATCTCATCAGCATCACCATGATAACTCTTACATCAGGATTCATAGTATTTTTCCATGGGTATATATCCCCAGTATATGCTGGACTGGCAATTTCTTATGCTGTTCAGGTAATGCAATTGAAGTCTTTATTGTGCGAGTCTGACTTATATATTAGCATTCTCTGTGGGGTAAATATTCAGCTGGCAGCGGTGAGCATTTTTTGAATCGCTGCCGGCATTATTCCTGGATATTCAGTGCTGGGCCATGTCAAAGCTTCGGCACTGAATATCCAGTTTATGCGGCACTGGCCTACACATAGAGGGGCATTTTCGATAGAACGTCTAAATCAGAATTTGGATGTCTTACAAAAACATCCAAATTCTGAACAGGAAAGAAGGTCATTTTCGAAAAAGATAGACGTCTATCTTTTATGTTCGAAAATGCTATGGACATCTTGTGATTTGGACATCTTTTTTTTGGTCCATTTTTGAATAAAAAACGTCCAAATGCAAAATGTCCAAAACAGAAGAGGAGTGGCTTAATGGTTAGTGCAGCGGGCTTTGATCCTGGCAACATGGGTTCAATTCCCGCTGCTGCTCCTTGTGACTTTGGGCAAGTCAAATGCACAAGGGGTGTTTTTGGATATGACATCTAAGTCTAAATTTGGACGTTTTTTGTAAAACGTCCAAAATCAGAACAGGAAAGGTCATTTTCTAAAAAAAAAAAGTCTCTCTCTTCCTTTTGAAAATGCTGTTTGGAAAAACGTTTTGTGATTTGGATGTTTTATTTTTTGGTCCATTTTCAAACAAAAAACATCCAAATGCAAAACGTACAAAATACACAAGAAAATCCACAATAGAGTGAAACCATTTACATGTTCTAGGTGTGGTAAAAGCTTTGGTTGTAATGTAAATCTCAAAGTGCATCAAAAAGTCCACACTGGAGAGAAACCATTTGTATGTACAGAGTCTGGTAAAAAGCTTTGATCAGAAAGTAAATCTCACAATGCAACAGAGAATACACACAGGAGTGAAAGCATTTACATGTCCTGAGTGTGGTAAAAGGTTTGGTTGGAAAGAAAGCCTCACATGACATCAGAGAATCCACACAGGGATGAAACCATTTACATGCACTGAGGAGGCAAAAGCTTCAGTTGCATTGGGATAGGTAATTAGGGAATGTACACTCTTGCTATGAAGTATGGAAAAATAGCACTCTGGTATTTAGATATATGTAATGAGACCTCCTTTTCATCTATAGATCTGAATTCAAAGCCCAAATCTAATGATAAACAATATACACAAGACTCAGATGTTATAGAAAGCTTGGCATCAGGTAGAATAATGGAAAGGTTACATCCCAGGAAAGCAATAGGGCATCCTTGGGGGCACTGCAGTGGACTTTATAAAATGCTCCCAGGTATACATCTCACCATTGCTCCCTTACCTTGTCTGCTGAGCCCCCCAAACCCACTACCCCCAGCTGTACACCACTACCATAGCCCTTAGAGGTGAAGGGAGCACCAATAAGTGGATACAGTGGGTTTCTGGTGGGTTTTGGAGGGCTCACAGTTTTCTCCAGAAGTGTAACAAGTAGGGAGAGGTAGAAGCCTGGGTCCACCTGTCTGCAGTGCACTGCACCACTACTAGACTACTCCAAGGACCTGCATGCTATTCTAATTGACCTGAGTATAACATCTGAGGCTCGCATAGAGGCTGGCAAGTAATATTTTTAATCACATTTTTTAGGGGTGGGAGGGGGATAGTGACCACTGGGGGAGTAAGGGGAGGTGATCCCCGATTCCCTCCAGTGGTCATCTGGTCATTTGGGGCACCTCTTATGTGGAATAAAGGAGTAGCCTAGGGGTTAGTGCAGCAGACTTTGACCCTGGGGAAGTGGGTTCAATGCCCACTGTAGCTATTCATTATAAAAACAGGTCTAGCTCAAAACATCTAAGTATTAGCCTTGGACGTTTTTGTTTTCTTCCATTATGGCTGAAAGAAGTCCAAGTCTTAGAAATGCTCAAGTCCTGCCTTGAGCAAGCCCCCTTGAGATTTAGATGTCTTTCTGATGGACTTCAGAGAAAAACGTCTAAAAAGAGGTTTTGAAAATACTGATTTGGACATTTTTGTGAGATAAACGTCCAAATGCAGACTTATGTCACTTTTTGAACGTTTTTCTCTTTTGAAAATGAGCCTGATAGCGAGTTAAGTTGATATTTAACCATCCATAGGTTGCTGCACAAAGATAGGACTGTGTTTTATGTGGTCCCATTTATGCGGTTACTCTGGCATGTTAAATTCTGAAGATCGGCACAACCGGCCAACTGCTGACTCCGCCCCTGGAATGTCCCCAAAATAGATGGGTTTTCACTTAGGCGCTAACCGCAAATTTTCAGTGGTGATAACCGGTTAAGTTTACAATTTACTGTTACAGTTTACAATTTATTAACATTTGCTATATGGCCTGACTTTGCAGATCTCAACGGTTTACAATAAAATAAATAAATACAAATATAAAATGCAGAAAAAGAACTCCAATATAATGAAAGGGAAGAACATCTATACCACAGCAACCATAACAAAAGGTAAACATCTAGTATACCCAAGGAAGTATCACCCCTTCTCCACCAGCTCACATACCAAAGGCAACCTCAAAAAAATAAGCCTTAAGCTGTGCTTTAAACTTCTTTAACAAACCCTCTGAGCACAAACAGACAAGGAGACCATTCCACAATGTAGGTGCCAGACAAAAAATGTACACTTGCTAGTAGATTCCCAACGCACCCTAGATGGTTCTGGAACTGCTAACCTAAAATCTGCCACCAACTTCAATAGCCTGCATGGCTCATAAGGGATGACCAAGTCAGCAAGGTAAGGTGGGAGCTTTTCATAATAAGCCCTGTGCGCTAACACAAGAATCTTAAATCTAACCCAATAATACACGGGTAACCAATGGTAATGTCGATACAGCAATGTCACTGAATCCCTCCATTCATCCTTGCCCATCAAACAGTACTATGAAGGGTCTTCAACCTCTTCAAATTGATCTGAGTAATTCCCACATATACTATATTGCTACAGTCGAGATGAGACATTAACAAGGCATGGATCATAATATGCAATGCTCTGTCCTCGTAAAAATGTTGGACAGAGTGAAGTTGGCGTAATACAAAAAATACCTCTTTTCACAGCAGCAGAAATCTGATGTGTATAGGAAAGCTGATAATCAGATACTACCTAAAAACATCCACCACTGGTACTGTGGTACCCAATAACACGGGAACTACCAAATGATGCTCCCACTTACCTGATAACCAACTTGCAGTAGTTTTCACCATATTCAGTGCAAAGTGATGACTCATCAATCAGACACAGTAGCCAAACAATCCTGTAGTGGCCACAGATTAACAGCCTTAGGGGAAGTTCCCAATAGCAGAAGCAAATCATCCTGATAAGCATAAACCTTCACCCAAAAGCCTTCAATATCTGACAAAAGAGGACTGTAAAAGATACTAAAAAGGAGTGGGAGCAATGCAGAGCCTTGAGGCATGCCACAATGTAGAGCTCTAGCCTTTCACCTACCAGTATTAATGACTGAGAAGATGCGGTCTGTCAAAAATAATGAAAATCATGCAGGAACAGTACTCTACAATCCAATCACCTGCAGCCAGGTCAACAGAAGCTGATGGTCTACTAAATTAAACTCTGAGGCCTGGTCAAGAGAAGCAGCCAACACAATCTTACCTGAATCCAAACTGCTACTCACTTCATTATAAAAAGCCTGTCAACGTCATCTCCGTACTATAGCTGGTGTGGAATCCAGACTGACAAGGGTGGAACACCCCAAAAGATTCCACAAAATATGTTAACCTAATACCAATTTTTCCACTACTTTAGTCAAAAAGCAGAGATTGGACACAGGTCTATAGCTCAACAGACTCATAGTAACATAGTAAGTGACAGCAGATAAAGACCTGAATGGTCCATCCAGTCTGCCCAACAGTCACATTCATTATCAATTCAAGATTAAATCAGAAATTAACATGATATTATATACTTGATAATGGTCTTTCTTTGGTGTTCTGCCTTCTGGGACATAGACCATAGAAGTTTGCCTGGCTCTGTTCTTATGTTCCAACTACTGGAGTTGCCGTCTAAGCTCACGCCGGTCTATCCAAATCCGTCTTGTCATTTGTGGGACACAAATCATAAAGTCTGCCCAGTACTGTCCTCATGTTCCAAATTACTGGAGTTTCCATCGAAGCTCTCTCCAACCCATCCTACAACCGGATTGCTATATGCGGGACTCAGACCATACAAGCCAGCCCAGCACCGTCCTAGTCAATACAGCCAGAGTTACCATCTAAGCACCACTTGACATGCAAACACATATGCAACCCTAGTTTTGTTTTTTATACCATTCATTTTCTAATTAGAGATCCTCTGTGTTCATCCCACGCAGTTTTGAATTCTGCCAGTTTTATTTCTCCACCACCTCTCTCGGGAGGGCATTCCAGGCATGAACTACCCACCAACTCAGAGTCCATCAAGGCACTCTTTAGAACTGTTTCCACATGCATGGCACCAAACCAGTTTCAAGACTCTGATCAAAAACAAAAGAAATGGCAACATGTCATGTACAGACATTTGAAGCCACTGAGGAGGAAGAGGGTCTAACACACTATGGTGCTCATTTTTAAAGTACACAGATTTACAAAGTTACATAGCAACTTTGGTTAAGGGCTGAATGTTTGCCTTAACAGGATAAGTGCCTTCCGTTCGCACATACTCAGATATTGAATGCCAGTGCCTGGATATGACCTAGCACTGAACATCCAGGCATGAAACCAGTGTCAGCCAAAAAAATCGCTCACAGCAGCCAGCTGAATATTTACCTCTATATTTGTTATAGGGGCCCATCTTAATTTTTCCATCAGAGGCCCATTCAATCCTAGCTACACTTGTGGTAAACACCAGAAGTGTAGCTACGATTGAATGGGCCTCTGGTGGAAAAATTTAAGATGGGCCCCTATAACACCAACTCTGTCAAGATAGCAAAGACTGGAGGTGGAGGAGAACCTTTATAGCTCCAGTAACCAGACTCTGCAAAGCATCTGTTCCAGACCTATATAGGAAAGCTCTCAGAATAAAGCCAGGACTCAAATTACAATAACCAAAACAACTTCAAGGGAAGGTGGGAAGGTGTGTGAGAATGACTGACCTGCTGCCTTAGAGAATACCTGCTTACAGCTAAGTATTTTCACTTTCTCCGAGGACAAGCAGGCCATGTCATACTCACATGTGGGAATCCCTAGCTACCAGGCTCACTGAAAACAACAACAGTAGGACAATTGGAACTCACAACAGCAGTTTCAAAATACTAATTAACCTGAAACTATATACATACTGTGTGAGAGTGCAGCCTGGAACAGAACAAAATGGGCCTAGGAGGGTGGAGTTGGATTCTAGATCCCAACATATTTGGCAGAACTGTCTGTCCAAACCAACTATCACATTGGGTATCTTTCTCAAGGCAATAGTGAGATGTGAATTTGTGGACTGAAGACCACGTTGCAGCCTTGTAAAGTTCTTCTATTGAGGCTGACCTCAAGTGGACTACCGACACCATCATGGCTCTGACATTATGAGCCTTGACATGACCCTCAAGAGTCAGCTGAGCTTGTGCATAAGTGTCAGAAATGGACTGCTAGACCCAGCCAATTGGAAATTGTGTGTTTCCCGATTGCGACCCCCATCCTGTTGGGATCAAAAGAAAAAAAAACTGGGTGGATTGTTTGTAAGGTCTAGCCCATTCCAACTAAAAGGCCAATGCTCACTTGCAGTCCAAGGTGTGCAGTGCGCTTTTGCCAGGATGGAAATGAGATTTGGGAAAGAATGTTGGAAGAACGATCGACTGGTTCATATGGAACTCTGATACAACCTTAGGCAGGAACTTAGGGTGCATGCAGAAAACTACTCTGTTATGATGAAATTTAGTATAAGGTGGATCCACTACCCAGTGAGCTGAAGTAACAGCCACCAAAAACAAGACCTTCTAGTCAAGTACTTCAGATGGCAGGAATCAAGCTGCTCAAAGGGAGCTTTCATCAGCTGGGTGAGTACAATGTTGAGGTCCCATGACAAAGGCGGAGGTTTGACCCAGGGGTTTTGTCAACAGAAAACCTCTTATGAAGTGAACAAGAGGCTGTACAGAGATGGGCTTACCTTCCACACGGTGATAGTAAGCACTAATTGCACTGACGTGAACTCTTACAGAATTGGTCTTGCGACCAGACTTGTAAAGGTGTAGAATGTATTCAAGCAGGGTCTGTGTAGGGCAAGAAATAGGATCTAGGGCCCTGCCCTCACATCAGATGAAAGAATAACACCTCTTAGTAGAATCTTTCCTGGAAGCCCACAAGACCCCGGAAACACCCTTAGGAAGATGCAAGAAAATAAATTCTAAGCTCTTAACCTCCAGGCTGTGAGAGCCAGGGACTGGAGGTTGGGATGCAGAAGAGATCCCTCATTCTGCGTGATGAGTCAGAAAACACTTCTATCTTCAAGGTTATTCAGAGGATAACTCTAGAAGAAGAGGGAACCAAATCTGCCTAGGCCAATAAGTCATGGTTCCTCGGTCTTGCTTGAGTTTCAGCAAAGTCTTTCCTATGAGAGGGATGGGAGGATACGCATAGAGAAGACTGTTCCCCCAATGGAGGAGGAAGGCATCCAACACTAGTCTGTCAAGTGCCCTGACCCTGAAACAGCACTAAAGGACTTAGTGGTTGAATGGAGTGGTAAAGAGATCCACCGAGGGGGTGCCCCACTCCCAGAAGATCTTGCGGGTAACACTCATCTGGTGAAAGCCAAGTTGTTGGATTTGCCCGTCAGGTATGCGGCTCTGAGAACTATCCTGTTCTGGATGGCCCATTGCCACATCCCTACGGCCTCCAGACACGGAAGGTATGATCCAGTGCCACCCTGCTTGTTGGTGTAATACATTGCAACATCATTGTCCATTTGAATGAGTACACTTTGGTTGAACAGCCAATTTCTGAAAGCCTTTAGAGCATTCTAGATTGCCCGTAACTCCAGCAGATTGATCTGAAGATCTGATTCCTGAGCTGACCAAGCACCCTGGGTGTGAAGCCCATCCAAATGAGCTTCCCACCCCAGGTAGGAAGTATCTGTTGTCAGCACCATCTGGGGTTGAGCAATTTAGAATGGAAGTCCCACGGTGAAACTGGATTGAATTGTCCACCAGAGGAGGGATTGAACCAACTCTAATGTTACTCAGATGTCATCCGCTAGGTTACTGGAAACCTGACACCACTGGGAAGCTTGAGTCCACTGGACAGTTCTCATTTGTAAATGTATCAAAGGAGTGACATACACTGTGAAGGCCATGTGGCCTGGCAACCTCAACATCTGCTGACTGACTTGAACCCGAGTGACAAGTGTGACCAGAGTGTCTGCCCTCGGCACAGAGGGAAAGGCTCGCACCTGCTGTGTGTCTAGCAGGGCTCCAATGAATTCCAATTGCTGAACTGGGAGCAGATGGGACTTGAGGTAGTTTATAATGAACCCTAGTAGCTCCAGCACCCAAATAGTTCTCCGCATGAACTCCTGAGCACCATCCTTCGACGTGCTCTTCACCAGTCAATTCTCCATGTAGGGAAACACATGGACTCCTAGTCTGTGTAGCAGTGCACCAACTACTGCTAGACACTTGGTGAAAACCCTGGGAGCTGAGGCAAGGCCAAACAGGAACACATGGTACTGGAAGTGATGTGTTCTCACCTGAAATCTGAGATACTTCCTGTGACTTGGAAGTATCGGGATATGAGTGTAGGCATCCTTTAAGTCATAAGTACATAAGTATTGCGATACTAGGAAAGACCAAAGGTCCATCAAGCCCAGCATCCTGTTTCCAACAGTGGCCAATCCAGGTCACAAATACCTGGCAAGATCCCAAAAAAGTACAAAACATTCTATACTGCTAATCCCAGAAATAGTGGATTCTCCCCAAGTCCATTTAATAATGGTCTATGGATGTTTTCATTAGGAAGCCATCCAAACCTTTTTTAAACTCCGCTAAGCTAACTGCCTTTACCACATTCTCTGGCAATGAATTCCAGAGTTTAATTACACGTTGAGTGAAGAAGCATTTTCTTCGATTCGTTTTAAATTTACTACATTGTAGCTTAATCGCATGCTCCCCAGTCCTAGTATTTTTGGAAAGCGTAAACAGATGCTTCACATCTACCCATTCCACTCGACTCATTATTTAATAGACCTCTATCATATCTCCCCTCAGCCGCCTTTTCTCCAAGCTGAAGAGCCCTAGCCGCTTTAGCCTTTCCTCATAGGGAAGTCGTCCCATCCCCTTTATCATTTTCATCGCCCTTCTCTGTACCTTTTCTAATTCCACTATATATTTTTTGAGATACGGCAACTAGAATTGAACACAATATTCGAGGTACGGTCGCACCATGGTGCGATACAAAGGCATTATAACATCCTCATTTTTGTTTTCCATCCCTTTCCTAATAATACCTAACATTCTATTTGCATGCTGAGCAGAAGGTTTCAACGTATCATCAACGACGACACCTAAATCCCTTTCTTGGTCCGTGACTCCTAACGTGGAACCTTGCATGACGTAGCTATAATTCGGGTTCCTCTTTCCCACATGCATCACTTTGCACTTGCTCACATTAAACATCATCTGCTATTTAGACGTCCAGTCTCCCAGTCTCGTAAGGTCTTCTTGTAATTTTTCACAATCCTCCCGCAATTTAACGACTTTGAATAACTTTGTGTCATCAGCAAATTTAATTACCTCACTAGTTACTCCCATCTCTAGGCCATTTATAAATCTGTTAAAAAGCAGCGGTCCCAGCATAGACCCCTGGGGAACCCCACTAACCTTTCTCCATTGAGAATACTGACCATTTAACCCTACTCTCTGTTATCGATCTTTTAACCAGTTTTTAATCCACAGTAGAACACTACCTCCTATCCCATGACTCTCCAATTTCCTCAGGAGTCTTTCATGAGTTACTTTGTCAAACACCTTCTGAAAATCCAGATACACAACATCAACCGGCTCACCTTTATCCACATGTTTGTTCACCCCTTCAAAGAAATGTAGTAGATTGGTGAGGCAAGATTTCCCGTCACTAAATCCATGTTGACATGTCTCATTAATCCAAGCTTTTGAATATGCTCTGTAATTTTGTTCTTTAAAATAGTCTGTACCATTTTGCCCGGCACCGACGTCAGACTCACCCGTCTATAATTTCCCGGATCTCCTCTGGAACCTTTTTTAAAAATCGCTGTTACATTGGCCACCCTCCAATCTTCCGGTACCACGCTCGATTTAAGGATAAATTACATATTACTAGCAATAATTCCACAAGTTCATTTTTCAGTTCTATCAGTACTCTGGGATGAATACCATCTGGTCCAGGAGATTTGCTATTCTTCAGTTTGTAGAACTGCCCCATTACATCCTCCAGGTTTACAGAGAATTCATTCTCCGACTCGTCAGCTTTGAATACCATTTCTTGCACCAGTATCCCACCCAAATCTTCCTTGGTGAAGACTGAAGCAAAGAATTCATTTAATCTCTGCGCTACGGCTTTGTCTTCCCTGATCGTCCAGAAAGCATAGCCAATCTTGAGCCTCAATCATTGGGAGAAGAATGCCCAGGGAAACCATCCTGAACTTTTCTTTGACCAGGAATTTGTTCAGTGTCCTTAGGTCTAGGATGGGAAGCATTCCCCCCCCCCCCCCTGTTTTTTTTTTTTTTGAACAATAAGTACCTGGAATAGAATCCCTTCCCTTCTTCCTCTGGTGAAATGGGCTTGACCATGTTCCTCTGCAAGTACTTCAGGTGGAGAGGGGTCAGAAGAGATACCATAGGACTAGAAGTACCATGGATCCTCCTCAGATGCCCATGAGTGCTCCGTATTGGTATCAGCAAATACTCCTCATGGGAGGGCTGAGACCAAGCCTGCCTCGACAGAGAAGAATCATGTCCTTGTATGGAAGGGTGTTGAGGTGTAGGCTCCACTCTCAAATCCAGAAAAGCTTCCTCCATCAACATCAACAGAATGCTAGCATGGGTGGCTGTAGACACTGGTACTGCATGTGGTACCAGCGTTGGAGACCTCACCGCAGGCTGCGGACCTTGCAGGGCAGCATGCAGAGGCATGGCTGGTGCAAGCATCCCAGATGCCAATGCACTCTGTTGGAGAAGCCTCGCAAGATACTCCTGGAACCTGGACTGGATGAGCTCCTCAAGGGCTGACATCAAGAAAGGCTGGGGCATTAGGTCAGAGACAGCCTGATGAACCATTGGGCTCAGTGTGGGTGCCTGGTCCTTGCTGCATTGAGACCCCTGCATCAGCACCTCCTTGATAGAGGGAGAGTGATCCTCTTGGTGCCAATGCTTCTCAGGGACCAGAACTCTCAGTGCCCCTATGATCTCGGCACCATGGGTAGAGGGAGATTGATGCTTGTGCTTCTGGACCTTCACCCGATGCCGAGCATCGACACTCCTCGGTGCTGATGAGGACGACATTGAATCCCCACCCATCCTCGACATTGCGTCCAATGCTGACCAGTCCCAGGGGCTATGCACAGTGGCCAGTGTTGAGGCAGGTGAAGACTTACTTGATGCATACCCACTCCCAGTGGCAGACATGGGTCTAGCAGCCATGGGGACTGATGTATCTGATGTGCAAGTGCCGACTCTGATGTTGATGCCAATGTTGACGATTCAGACCGGGCTCCAAAGAATTTCTCTCTCTGAACCTCTCTGGACAGTCGGGTTCTTTTCTGCATACACAGGCAAAGAAGAAAGCTGGATTGGGTATGTACTGGCTCGAAACACTGGCAATATCAAGAATGGGTGTCCTTCCCAGAGATGGTTCGATTGCATCGAGCACAGTGCTTTAAGCCACTGGGAGCCTTCGATAACAAGGAAGGAAAAACTGCCATGGCCTAATCAAATGACTATATGGTGACACCAAAAAAGGACAAATCACCAGAAAAAATAAGGAGAGGAAAAATCCTAACCGGAGCTCAGGCCTAAGTAGGTCTCAGGAGCATGGGAAAAATAATAAAACTTAATAGTGGGGAAAAAAATCTAAAACTGTAAGGGAAAGGGATGAAAAATACTCCCAAAAAAGAAAAAAATCCAAAATAGGCAAAAACTACCCTAAAGGAAGGCACAAACTCACTCAAAAGGTAGCAACGCATCAGACGCTGTGAGGAGCCATGAACATCACGTTCTCTCCTCACAGTGGATGAGGAGAGACTGCTGGTCCCATGCTCTCGCGGCAGGCAGGAAGGTATTCGTGCATGCACAGTGGGGACACTGGTGTGTGCTCTTATAGTTGTATATGCTATGAAAGCATTCCGCACCAGGCGACGTGGATGGCATCACCTACATGTGAGTATGACATGGCCTGCTTGTCCTTGGAGAATATGTAAACCGCTTTGATTGTAACCACAAAAAGGCAGCATATCAAATCCCATCTCCTTTCCCTTTCCCTATCCCTTTGAACCTTTGTTGTCTGGGCATTGTATTTTACTAATCTACTTGTCCCAGCCTCACCTTTCAACTTTTCTTGTGTCATCTTCATCTGAGTTCTTTTCCAGGGTCTTTTTTTAATTTCTTCTTTCTTCTCCAGTTTTCCTTTGCTTCCTACATCTGATAATGATTGTTCCCTTTAATTGTTTTTTCTTTCTCTTCTGTATATCTCCACTCAGCAGCTAGACTTACACCTCAGTCTCCCCTTCTCTCACCCTCAAGTCCTCAGTTCCCCCCTTTTTAACATCTCGCCTACTTCACCTATGAGCTTTCCATCTTCCACTCTCCCCTCTCCCCAGCACAGGGCCGCCGAGAGGGGGGGAAAGGGGGGACAAAATTCCCCGGGCCCGGGCCTCCAGGGGGGCCCGGCGCCGGAGTCCCACCCCGCCCTCCGTCATCAGGACCTCGCACCTCCTGGGGCCCTGCAGCGCTTCCTGGCGCTCCCTTCCTCGTTGCGACACTCTCAGCTTCATTTTTCCCAGCCGCCCTGCATGTAAAAAGTTGCAGCGGCGGCGGCAAAAATGCAGGCTCGCCTCTTCTTTAAGCCCTTTCCCTTCTCTTTCAGCGTGCACTGATGCAATTTCCGGTTTCCGTGAAGGCAGCACAGTGCACGCTGAGAGAGAAGGGGAAGGGCTTAAAGAAGAGGCGAGCCTGTGTTTTCGCCGCCGCTCTAGGTGTTGTATTCGTGCAGGCATTTTTTTCTCCTGCTAAAGAGTCACTAAAACAGACATCATTTATGAGATTCAGGTGCTCAACACTTAGAGTTTTTATCTGCTTATTTATTTACTTATGACACTTATGTGCTGGAAACCTGAGGGCACAGCTGGGGCTGGGAACTGAAACTCGGGGGAGGGGGGTGAAAAGGGGGGTAAGTTGGGGCAAGTCACTGGACATGGAGGGGAAGGGAGGGAGGACAGGGAGCAAGGGAGAATCACTGGGGATGAGTAGGGAGGGCAGGGGAGCGAGGAGAGTTGCGATGGATGGAGGGGAGGGTAGGAGAAATGCTGGACATGGAAGTGAGGGAAGACAGGAAGGAGATGCACATGGATGGAGGGGAGAGGAGAAATTCTAGATATGGATGGAGGAGAGGGGAGAGTTGAAATGCTGGATATGGATGCAGGGGAGGGAAGAGAGGACATGAGATGAACATGGATGGAGGGGAGGCGAGAGAGGATAAATGCTGGACATGGATGGAGGAGAGGGAAGAGAGAGGAAGGAGATGCATCCTGACGGAGATGAGGGAAAGGGAAAAGAGGAGAAAAACTGCACATGGCTGGAGAAAATAGGCAAAAGCTGGATCCACTCTATACCTCTTCCAGTCAAGTCTGCGGAGGACCCAGCTTTTACCTATGGATGTAGGGCAAGAAATGAAGAAGAAAGGAAGAAAGTAAAGAAATAAATGGAAAGGAAACCCTGGAAGTGGAGTTAAGGGAGCAAATAGCAACAGAATCAGAGACTGGGACCAACATGATCTGAAATACAGTCACAAGACAACAAAGGTAGAAAAAAAATCATTTTATTTTCATTTTAGTGTTTGGAATATGTCCAATTTGAGAATTTACATCTGCTGTCTTATTTTGCAATGTATAGCAATGTTCTGTTTTTCTGGTATTGTGCTGCATGCAGAATCTGTATGCTAATTTGGTTTCTGTCATTTTAGGTATACTGGGGAGGGGTGGGTGGCTCTGAGAACTGGTCTGCACAGCTCCCTGCTGTTGCTAAGACCGGTCCTGTCCGTCGTCGACCGTCTGCCACCAGGCCGGGCCCCCTGCATTGAAATCACAGCGCCTCTCACCTCCGTGTGAAAGCGCTGCAGGCAGCAGCAGATCGCCTCCCTTCGGGCTTCCTTCCCTCTCTGTCTCCCACCTTCACGGAAGTTACGTCAGATGAGGGTGGGACACAGGGAGGGAAGGAGGCCCGAAGGAGGGAGGCAATCTGCTGCTGCCTGCAGTGCCTTCACATGGAGGTGAGAGGCACTGTGATTTCAATGCAGGGGCCCACTGGTGCGCGGAGGGGGGGCGGGTGGTGGGGGAGCGGTGGCGACCTCGGGGGGGGAGGGCCCGGAGGGGGTGGCCTTGTCCCGGGCCTGGCCCAGTCTCTCGGCGGCCCTGCCCCAGCCTTCATTTATCTTCCTCCAAATCTCATTTCCTCACCAACCCCAGCTATTACCAATCATTCAACTTCTCATCCCTTATATTCCAAACTGCACAGTAAGATCCCTGGATGCAAATCATCTATCCTCACCCTGGAAGGCACTCCTCTGCTTTTTTTCTTTGTGGCACCGAAATTTTGGAACAATTTACCCCCTCTTATCAGATCTGAGTCTTCTTTTGTAAAATTCATGCAACTTTTGAAAACTCACTTTTTTTCAATTAGCCTTTGGCTATTCAGTTTCTGCTTCTTGAAAATCATAATGCCTTTGGCCAGCTGGGCTGGTTCCTGTTATTGTAGAGTGCAACACTGTTATTCCATTCCCTGTCTTTGTCCTTTTGAATTAGTGGTTACTGTCCTGTCTATGTTGGTGTTCCATTTCCATCCTTTTAATGTTTGATTTTTAAATTGTAAACTGCTTTGGCCAACTTTATTGTAATAACGGTATATCAACATTTTTAATAAACTCTAAACTCCTGGACCCAGCCCCCTTTTTCTTTCTCTTACATGCTACCCAGTTTCCTCTTTCCCTTCTCAGATCTGTTCCTTTCATCTGATTGTTTCCAGTGCCTCTCAACTCTTTTCCACCTTCTCCTGCTTCTTCACCCCTTCCGCTTTCTTGCTCTGTCTCTCCCTCCAGTTTTCTCCTAACTCCCTCCCTCCACACTTTTCCCTTCTTAGCCTTTCTTCTTCCATTTTGATCCCTTCTCACCACTTCCTTCCATCTTTTCTTTCATTGTGACCCCTTCTGTCTATTGCACTCACTCTCTCTCTTCTCCCTCCCTACCTGTACTCTGAACCCCTTCTCACCCTCTGCCTTCCCCCATTGTGTCAGTCCCTAGCCCCCTCTAAGCTCCGGCATCAGAGTCATCTTGAAGCTCCAACCTCCTTCTCTCACCTGCCTCCCTGTCCCCCAAGCTTCAGGTTCAGCCCCCTTCTTCCAGGACAGCACTAGAACCCTTCTACATCCATCTCTTAACATCTCCCCTTTTTTCTATCCCCAGACTTCTGTTAACTCCAAGCTCCTTTTTCTCAGCCCTAGCATCAGACCTTTTTCCCAGACCTAGTATGAGCCCCCTTCTGCCATCCCCATCACCTATCAACATCAGCCCCTTCTGCCATCCCTAGCTGTGTCAGCCCCTAGCTGCAATCTCCAGCCATGTGTCAACCCTCAGACCCCTTCTGCCAATTTCAGCCCCCCTTGTTATTCCCCTTCTACCATGTAAGCCCACAGCTCTCTTCTTCCACCCCCATCCCCTGTATTAGCCCCAGAATCAATTTTTGGAGAATAATTTGTGGGACTCCTGGCACAGAAGGGAATAATCAGTCAGTATTGTGAAGCAGGCAAAAAGTCAGATTTCACTGACTGACTTTTGTATGATTTTGAATCAGAGCACTCCTGGGATTCAGATGAGGAACAAGGGAGTTTCTTGGAGAGGTCCTTTGGATCCCTACCCCCACCCCCGCTACCATGAGAGATGCAATTCCCAATAAGAGGAGCTCTCATTCATGATTTTTGTATAGGAGATGGCTCAGGACATAACATTTCTGTTACAGATAGCGAAAGAGCCCAGGGCAGAAACATTGTCAGCCTTATTTTCGAAAGTGATGGGCGCCCAGATTTTGATCCAAATCGGGAGATAGGCGCCCATCTCGCAAAGGCGCCCAAATCGGTATAATCGAAAGCCGATTTTGCACGTCTTCAACTGCACTCCGTCACGGGAACGAACAAAGTTGACGGGGCCGTGTCGGAGGCGTGGTGAAGGCGGAACTGGGGTGTGTTTATCAGCCGAGGAGAGATGGGCACCTTCGGCCGATAATCGAAAAAAGAAAGGCATTTTAGTGTGAATTTAGGTCACTTTTTTTGGACCCTTTTTTTCCCACGAACAAGTCCCAAAAAAGTGCCCTAAATGACCGGATGACCACCGGAGGGAATCGGGGATGACCACCCCTGACTCCCCCAGTGGTCACTAACCCCCTTCCACCAAAAAAAAAAAACACTTTAACAACTTTTTTTCCAGCCTGTATACCAGCCTCAAATGTCATACCCAGCTCCATCACAGCAGTATGCAGGTCCCTGGAGCAGTTGTTAGTGGATGCAGTGGACCCAGGCCCATCCCCCCTACCTATTACACTTGTGGTGGTAAATGGGAGCCCTCCAAACCGCCCCCAAAACCCACTGTACCAACATTTAGGTGCCCCCCTTCAGCCATAAGGGCTATGGTAATGGTGTACAGTTGTGGGCAGTTGTTTTGGAGGGGGGATTTGAGGGGCTCAGCACCCAAAGGAAGGGCGCTATGGACTTGGGAGGTATTTGACTTTTTTAAAAATTGTTACAAGTGCCCCCTAGGGTGCCCGGTTGGTGTCCTGGCATGTGAGGGGGACCAGTGCACTACGAATCCTGGCCCCTCCCATGACCAAATGCCTTGGATTTGTTCGTTTTTGAGCTGGGCGCCTTCGGTTTCCATTATCGCTGAAAAACGAAACCGCCCAGCTCAAATCCGCACAACTCCGATGCATTTGCCAGGCACAAACCGTATTATCGAAAAAAAAGATGGGCGCCCATTTTTTTTCGAAAATACAGTCTGTCCTGCCCCTTCACGTACCCATTCTTGGACATAGACGCCCATGGAGATGGGCGTTCGCGTTCGATTATGCCCCTCTGTGTATCCTCCAATTCTTCAAACCCCCTAAAAAAGCTGTGACAGTACCTGTTTCCAGAATCCTGAAGGCTGTACGGATGAGAATGTGAGAGACCCCCCCCCCCTGTATTTCTTATCAATAAAAAAGTCAACCCTGTGTACAGAGTCCAGAAGGCTCCAGGATTTGACAAGCAACCACTTTCTCACCAGATGGATGAATCTGCTCTTAAAAGAGCCAAGAGTTCCAAGACTATCTCCTCGGTGCACCTTGGGAAGGAGACTCAGACGTTGGGGTCTTTTGGGTACAGACTGTTTCAGAATGCTATGCTCTTATCCTAAATAGCATCCTATCAGCTCTTCATGTTGTTGTGGAACATATAAGGCAATTCTGTAACTTATGTGCCACTCAGAGGTGCCAAAAATGGCAGGTATGCACGAAAGTGCACTAGGCGCCATTCTATAAAGTTGGCCTAAATGCTATAGCATGTAACTGCAAGGTGGGGCATATACATGGGTGGACTATGGGCAGGCTGTGGGCATGTCTCCAGTTTGTGTACCTTACTACTAGTTATGCTTTCCATGGTGCACTTAAGGACACCCATTTATTCCTGCCATAGGTCTGGCATAAATAGTCACGCCTAAATTTTGGCATTCCAGATCAGGTTTACACTAGTATTCTATAATAGCATCTTGGTGTGCAGATGCTGTTATAAAATTAATGCTCTGCCTATGGCATTGGTGTGCCTCACTAGAGTGTTGTGCATACAGGGTGGGGCAAAAAAAGTAACCTCCTAGAGTTTTTTTGCCATTTTCTCAGCAACTGCTTTGAATTTCTGCTTAGAAAATTTACATACTTATTTAGTAATCGTACTTACATATTACTATTAAACAACATTTAATTATCTTATACTATATTGATGTTACTGACATTTTAACATTACTACCTAGTGATTTTTGTGTTTTAAAAATGTTTGAGCTAAAACACAGTAAAATAACGTCATTCAAATGAATTTTGCAGTCACTGTGAATGCTCTGTCCACCCCCAGCTTTAACAGAGGTCTTCAGTAGCTTTAGGAAATTCCTAATACCCTTGTAGATTGATCTCTGTGGCAGGCTGTCCCAGATCATCTGCAGCACTTACTTGAGTTCGCCAGTTGTTTGGAGCTTTGGGTGGAGCTTGCAATAGGCCTCCAACATTGATCCCCAGACAAAAGTCTACCTTTCATTAACAGTAAGCTGGTACCCCATTTTTTTGTTTTTTCAAATAATGGTAGTTTTACAGTGCAAACATTTTGAAAATGAGAAAATCGCTGGGTAGTCATGCTAAAAAGTCTGTAATTTTTCCTGCGGAAATCTCGGGCCCTTGCTGATTTCTTACACTTTAAGTTCATGCTGACCTCCTTCCAATCTGCTCTTTTACGTGCCAAACAGGATTATTATATCCAACTGACCAACTCTCTTGGCTCTAATCCTCGACTTCTCTTCACCACATTGAACTCTCTCCTCAAGGTGCCCCCTCCCCCAACTCCTCCTTCATTATCTCCTCAGACCCTTGCTGAATTCTTTCACAACAAGGTTCAAAAGATAAACCTTGCTTTCTCTACCTCACCACCTCTCCCTCCACTAGTCCGTTCCCCTCTCTCTCCTTCCCCTCATTCCCTTTCCTCCTTTCCTGAAGTTACTATTGAGGAAACTACACTTCTCCTTTCTTCCTCAAAATGTACCACCTGTTCCTCTGATCCCATTCCCACCCACCTTCTTAATGCCATCTCTCCTACTCTTATTCCTTTTATCTGTCACATTCTCAACCTCTCACTTTCCACTGCGACTGTCCCTGCTGCCTTTAAACATGCTGTGGTCACACCTCTCCTTAAGAAGCCTTCACTTGACCCTACTTGTCCCTCTAATTACCGACCCATCTCCCTCCTTCCTTTTCTCTCCAAATTACTTGAGCGTGCTGTTCACCGCCGCTGCCTTGATTTTCTCTCCTCACATGCTATTCTTGACCCATTACAATCTGGTTTTCGCCCTCTCCACTCAACCGAAACTGCGCTTACTAAAGTCTCCAATGACCTATTACTGGCTAAATCCAGAGGTCAATATTCCATCCTCATTCTTCTTGATCTTTCTGCTGCTTTTGACACTGTTGATCACAGCATACTTCTCGATACCCTATCCTCACTTGGATTCCAGGGCTCTGTCCTTTCCTGGTTCTCTTCCTACCTCTCCCTCTGCACCTTTAGTGTTCACTCTGGTGGATCCTCTTCTACTTCTATCCCTCTGCCTGTCGGCGTACCTCAGGGTTCTGTTCTTGGTCCCCTCCTCTTTTCTATCTACACTTCTTCCCTTGGTTCATTAATCTCATCCCATGGCTTTTCCTACCATCTCTATGCTGATGACTCCCAAATCTACCTTTCCACCCCTGATATCTCACCTTGCATCCAAACCAAAGTTTCAGCGTGCTTGTCTGACATTGCTGCCTGGATGTCTCAACGCCACCTGAAATTAAATATGACCAAAACCGAGCTTCTCATTTTCCCCCCCAAACCCACCTCCCCGCTCCCCCCGTTTTCTATTTCTGTTGATGGCTCTCTCATTCTCCCTGTCTCCTCAGCTCGAAACCTTGGGGTCATCTTTGACTCTTCTCTCTCCTTCTCTGCTCATATCCAGCAGACCGCCAAGACCTGTCGTTTCTTTCTTTACAACATCCGTAAAATCCGCCCCTTTCTTTCCGAGCACTCTACCAAAACCCTCATCCACACCCTTGTCACCTCTCGTTTAGACTACTGCAATCTGCTTCTTGCTGGCCTCCCACTTAGTCACCTCTCCCCTCTCCAGTCGGTTCAAAACTCTGCTGCCCGTCTCATCTTCCACCAGGGTCGCTTTACTCATACTACCCCTCTCCTCAAGACCCTTCACTGGCTCCCTATCCGTTTTCGCATCCTGTTCAAACTTCTTCTACTAACCTATAAATGTATTTACTCTGCTGCTCCCCAGTATCTCTCCACACTCGTCCTTCCCTACACCCCTTCCCGTGCACTCCGCTCCATGGATAAATCCTTCTTATCTGTTCCCTTCTCCACTAATGCCAACTCCAGACTTCGCGCCTTCTGTCTCGCTGCACCCTATGCCTGGAATAAACTTCCTGAGCCCCTACGTCTTGCCCCATCCTTGGCCACCTTTAAATCTAGACTGAAAGCCCACCTCTTTAACATTGCTTTTGACTCATAACCACTTGTAACCACTCGCCTCCACCTACCCTCCTCTCTTCCTTCCCGTTCACATTAATTGATTTGATTTGCTTACTTTATTTATTTTTTGTCTATTAGATTGTAAGCTCTTTGAGCAGGGACTGTCTTTCTTCTATGTTTGTGCAGCGCTGCGTATGCCTTGTAGCGCTATAGAAATGCTAAATAGTAGTAGTAGTAGTAGTAGTAATCTAGTCCTAAGTGCTTAATGCTTTTTACTAAAAGGGCGCCATAAGCATTTATTTGTCTTTATAAAATACTAGCAGAAATTTGGCAGAAATCGTACCTACATTCCTGGTGTTGACATTACACCTACTCTTGAGCAGCCCTAAACACTAGTGCATATTTCAATTTGTAAATCCCATCTTTACCCATACTCCATTCAAACTCCAGCCCTGAGCATGTCTTCTGTACAAGTACATACTGGCTTGCAGTATATATCAGGCAAGACCTAGTTCTATAAGAGCTCATGTACACAAGTAAATCAATATTTTTTTGTATAAAAATAGTTTATAAAATTACCCTCACATGAACAATACTACTGAAATATCTAAGTGAAAATTTTTTATAAGATCGAATTATCTGAAACAATTACTTTCCTTTTAGCTTACAGGACTTTTTCAGTTTACTGTCCGCTTGGCATTAGAGTCAGAAGCTAGATTTACTGCAGTAGAAAGGATAAATTATTATATAAAGGTAAGTTTGTTTCCAGCCGGTAAAAATTATAAGCCTGTTTTGTTGATCTGGACTTTAATTCACTGTCACATATACTGTCATAAAATAAACACATGTGCATTTATAAATGTTGAGGGCGATATTAAGCAATGTGGACAGCAGATAACTTAAAAAAGTTATGGATATTTAAGCAGAGCTATGTTTTCAAGCGTGAGCACTAAAAATGCCACTGCCAGCTTAACTTTAAGCATATGACTAGGGGGCATGTGGTGTGACTTGCTCAGGAATGACAGCATGATTGAGCAGCTTCCGCCGGTAGGCGTTATTTAAACTAATAACATAGGGCCCTGTTTACTAATCTGCTTATTTTCGAAGGAGAAGGCCGGCCATCTTCCGACACAAATCAGGAGATGGCCGGCCATCTCCTAAACCCGGCCAAATCGGTATAATCGAAAGCCGATTTTGGCCGGCTTCAACTGCTTTCCGTCGCAGGGCTGGCCAAAGTTAAAGGGGGCGTTTTGGCAGGGTAAGGAAGGCAGGACGGGGGCGTGGTTATGTGATGGCCGGCTTCGGCCGATAATGGAAAAAAGAAGGCCGGCTTCACTTGGTCCATTTATTTTTAGGACCAAGTCTCAAAAAAGTGCCCCAACTGACCAGATGACCATCGGAGGGAATCGGGGATCACCTCCCCTTACTCCCCCAGTGGTCACCAACCCCCTCCCACCCAAAAAAAAAAAAAAATAAACATTTTTGTGCCAGCTTCTATGCCAGCTTCAAATGTCATACCCAGCTCCATCACAGCACTATGCAGGTCTCTGGAGCAGTTTTTAGTGGGTACTGCAGTGGACTTCAGGCAGGCAGACCCAGGCCCATCTCCCCCCCCCCCCCTACCTGTTATACTTGTGGTGATAAATGTGAGCCCTCCGAAACCCACTGTACCCACATGTAGGTGCCCCCCTTCACCCATAAGGGCTATGGTAGTGTTGTACAGTTGTAGGGAGTGGGTTTGGGGGGGGCTCAGCACACAAGGTAAGGGAGCTATGCACCTGGGAGCAATTTGTGAAGTCCACTGCAGTGCCCCCTAGGGTGCCCGGTTGGTGTCCTGGCATGTGAGGGGGACCACTGCACTGTAAATGCTGGCGCCTCCCACGACCAAATGGCTTGGATTTGGCCGGGTTCGAGATGACCACCATTAGTTTCCATTATCGGCGGGAAACCAATGGCGGCCATCTCTAACGCCGGCCCAAATGTTGAGATTTGGCTGGCCCCGACCGTATTATCGAAATGAAAGATGGCCGGACATCTTGTTTCAATAATACGGTCGGGTATGCCGCTTTCCGGGGGCCGGCCTTGGAGATGGCCACCCATATAGATGGCCGGCCCTGTTCGATTATGCCCCTCTAAGCCACACTATAGGCACACTAATGTTTTTAGCACATGCTAATACTAGAGACACCCATAGGAAGATATAGGTGTCTCTATTGTTAGCGTGTGCTAAAAACGCTAGCTCAGCTTGGTAAACAGGGCCCCTAGTGATTCTGCATGCCTTCTCGCCAGATCTTTTGTATATCTGATGCATAAAAAGATGTCTTCTAAACCATCAAAAAATGAATCACCTATGAGTTACTCCATATCAAAGTGGCCTAAAACTGATCTCTCTATGCCAGAGAAAACTGCATTGCCACCCAACGTGTCAGACACACATACCACTTTAGCAGATGAAATGAAGTCATTACATGAGTTAATGCAACAAAATTTCATGAACACTGCTGAAATTAAATCTGAGAATGCAGAAATATCCACATTATTAACCAGATCCAATGCGTGTCTCGAATTATTAGAAGCGTGCATGGCAGCTCACGATCTCCATGCCCAAAACGTGCAGCAGCATCTGATGAAAATGGACTCCCTTCAATCTGAGCTTAATGATCTTGCTAACCACTTGCGGAGAAATAATGTTTGCACACTTGGAGTGCCTGAAAACAGCGAGGACTCCAATATGTGTGCATTTCTACAGGAGCTCTTATAAAAAATCCTCAGCATAAATTTTACACCTCCGCTCAAGATGGAACATGCACACAGGATGCCATGTAGGCTTCCGAAGGGCTTTGTTTTCTTGCGCCCAATAATAATGTGGTTGTTGTGGTATAATCAAGCTCTCCAGATTTTGCAAACTTCAAAAACCAAAAGCAGCATACTTTTCAAAAGTAAAAAAATTAATCGTTATCCCAGACTTTACAAAAACAACTGCATGAACAAGGAACAGCTTTCTTGAAATGAGACCTAAACTCAAAGCCATGGGGCTCAATATAGGCTTTTATACCCAGCACGAAGGAAAGTTATGTGCCACAATACTACTAAAGTATTTAATAATCCTGAAGCACTATGTTTGTTCCTGGATGATCACAATGAATTGCACTCGAAGTGGAGCTTAATTATATATCAATATAATATCACTTTCTTGTACCTCCTTAATTTCAGTGGCTGATAAGTAATTTTGAGTACAACCATTTTTTTAAGCAGCTTGCCGGTGGATATGCTCTCCCGTGCCTCTCCATTAACATCCGTGATTCCCACAGCTATTGTTCCATCTGTTTTGCAATGTTTACCTTCGCTGCAGCACTTTTTATTTTTATTGCCAGCATGGATCAAGTTGCTATGCCTCAACTAATTACTTTATTTTCTACTGCAAGCTTGCTATTTTTCCAACTAGTACCACTACATGCTCAGATGCATATTACCATCAGGCAGATCTACTAATATCTCTTATTATTTCACACATATGTCTGGCATTCACTTTCAGGCTCATTTTCAAAAAAGATAGACATCCAAAAAGTGACATAAGTCAGCATTTGGACGTTTATCTCACAGAAACGTCCAAATCAGTATTATTGAAACCTCTTTTTGGACATCTTTCTCTGAAGTCCACCAGAAGGACGTCCAAATCTCAAGGGGGGGTGCCAGGGGCATGGTCAAGGCGGGATTTGGGTGTTCTTAAGACTTTCAGCCATAATGGAACAAAGCAAAAACATCCAGGACTAAAACTTAGACATTTTAAGCTAGACCTGTTTTTATTACGAATAAGGCACAAAAGGTGCCTTAAATGACCAGATGACCACTGGAGGGAATCAGGAATGACCGCCCCTTACTCCCCCAGTGGTCACTAACCCCCTCCAACCCCCCCAAAAATTTGATTAAAAACATTACTTGCCAGCCTCTGTGCCACCCTCAGATGTTATACTCAGGTCCATCAGAATAGCATGCAGGTCCCTGGAGTAGTCTAGTAGTGGGTGCAGTACACCCAGCCTCCTACCTCTCCCTACCTGTTACAATTGTGGAGGAAACTTTCTCACAGTTTGGGCTATGGTACTGGTGTACAGTTGGGGGTAGTGGGTTTTGGGGGGCTCAGCAGACAAAGTAAGGGAGCAATGGTCAGATGTGTACCTGGGAGCATTTTATGAAGTCCACTGCAGTGCCCCCTAGGGTGCCCTATTGCTCTTCTAGGATGTCAGGGGGACCAGTCTACTAAAAATGCTGGCTCCTCCTATGTCCCAATGGCTTGATTTTGGACGTTTTACACTTGGACGTTTTTTTTTCAAAATGGCCGAAAAACAAAGACATCCAAATCACAGGACGTCCATAGTATTTTCAAACGCAAAAGATAGACGTCCATCTTTTTCAAAAATGACCTTCTTTCCTGTTCGGAATTTGGATGTCTTTGTAAAACGTCCAAATTCAGATTTAGACGTTTCTTTTGAAAATGCCCCTCCACTTTAAATGTCAAGGGAGTTTATCATGTTATCACATGAAAGAAAATTTTAATTATCTAAAACGCCTTAAATCTGATATATGTTTTCTTCAAGAATCTCACATATCTGATATAGAGGCATTGGCTCCTATTTTGAACATTGCTTTTCCGCCCCTGCTCAAGACTGAAAAAAAATGTTACTATAATTCTAATAAAAAAAGTATTGGCCTTCAATATTCCTCCCATAAATATGATAATGGTAGATGGGTATATGTAGAAGGAACCCTTATTGGAAAAACTATCATTATGCTAAATATCTATTCACCTAATGTGGATTACTCATCTTTTTTTCAAAATGTAATAACTATAAATAACATATCTTGTGCCTCTCATAACATAATTGGAGGAGCCTTCAATTTTTCATTAGACCCATTTCTTTCTAGAACTTCTACATGTCGTCCTGCAAAACTTCATGTTTGCAACACCTTAACTACCATCATGAAAGAGTATAGATGGACTGATCTATGGAGATTACTCCACCTGAATGATAAAGAATTCTCTTTTTACTCTGCACCTCACCACACATATTCTAGATTGGACTATTTCTTAATCACCAAAGATATCATCCCTCTTCTCAAGTCTTCAGTTACTCATAACATTATCATTTCATGTCATGCTGCTATGTCCTGTACCTTTCATTGGTCATCAGAATCTAAACAACAGGCCACCTGAAGACTTAATCCAGCTGCCCTCACTGATCCTGATTTTATCAAGCATATACAGTTCTATCCAAAGACTTATTTTCTAGAAATTCAACTCCAGATGTCAATTACACTACAGTATGGGAGTCTTACAGCTTGGTGGAGGGGACAGGTTATCAGTTATACTGCCTATCAGAATAAAAAACGTAAACAAGATCTTACTGCTCTGGAATCTGAGATACATTTGCTTGAATCTTCACTCTGGGGTCCTTTTACTAAGCTGCAGTAAAAAGTGGCCTGTGGTAGTATGGGCGCATATTTTTGGCATGCGCCGGGCCATTTTTACCACATCTGGGAAAAAGGGCATATTTTTAATGGGACAGGAAATGGGTGTGCGCTAAAATTAAAACTAGCGTGTGCCTATTTACGGCCTGAGTCTTTACCACCACCCATTGATCTAGCGATGACTCACATGCTACACGTGCGTTAACTGTTCAGCATGCGCCAACTGCTGATTACCGCCGGAAATGCTGCACTTGGTAGAAAATTTAAAAATAATTTCTACCACCAGAATGAGCTCGCACCAAATCTGAAATTACCACCAGGGGGCACGCTAGCCTGGCGGTAGTTTCATTTTGGCGCACACTGCACATGTGTGGACCCTACCGCAGCTTAGTAAAAGGGCCCATCTATAATCACTGAGACCAAGCTTTTCTAACTAAATTACAATCCATGAAATTCAAATACAACAGCATTATTAGTCAAATTGCACATGCTATTCAGTTTAAACAAAGCTCTGTTTTCTATGCATCAGCTAACAAAGCGGGAAAACTACTAGCATCTTATCTTAAGGGTCAATGCACCAAACAAAGAATTGCTGCCATGAAGAATTCTTCTTGGCATATACATACCTCCACAAAGAATTTAAGGGGTCCTTTTACAAAGGCGCGCTGAAAAATGGCTTGCAGTAGTGTAGGTGCAGGTTTTGAGTGCGTGCCGATCTATTTTTTAGCGCGCCTGTAAAAAAGGGCTTTTTTATTTTTGCCAAAAATGGATGTGCGGCAAAATGAAAATTGCCGCATGTCCATTTTGGGTCTGAGACCTTACCTCCAGCTATTGACTTAGCGGTAAAGACTCACACGGTAACCGTGCGGTAATGACCTACATGTGCCAAATGCCACTTGGCGCGTGTCCGTTATGCGCACCTGAAAATAAAAAAATATATTTCAGATGTGCATATCGGATGCAATCCAAAAATGAAATTACAACAAGAACCACTTGGTAATCGGGTGGTAACTTCATTTTGGCGCATATAGGGCACGCCTAGATGCTTACACAGTTTAGTAAAAGGACCCCTAAGTCTTTCTATACCAATTCGAATCTCAAAACAAGAAATAATTGATTTCCTCTCTTCAGTCCAACTCCCCAAACTAAATCATATCTCCTGTGACTCCTCCTCTCAGGATATATTCATCAGCGAAATTCAACTGGCTATAAATGACCTCCCAGCAGAGTTCTTTAAAACATTTTCATTACTTATCACCCCAAAGTTACAGCTTTATTTTGAGGATTTACTTTGACACCCTGACTCTACAGGTTGCTTTTTGGAGGAGAATGTTCTTCTTAATACCAACCCAATCACATCATCACCCTCAAACTACCCATCTGCTAACCAGCTGGCCAAACACTTCAATGGCAAAATTACCAATTTGTGCAACGTGATTCCCCAGGACTGTGCAAATATCAATTCCTTTCTTGACGAACTGGACCCCTACGCAGATGAAATTCCAACTGACCGATCATGGACAAATTTCACCCTCCTCACCACTAAAGAAGATTCTATGGTGATCACCATGCTATCCAAATCTCACTGCCATCTTGACCCTTGTCCCAACTACTTAATGAAAGATGTTCCACAACGCTTTATTGCAGATATTTATTTATTTACAACATTTGTATCCCACACAGTGGCGTACCAAGAGGGGGGCGGTGGGGGCGGTCCGCCCCGGGTGTCAGTGGGTGGGAGGTGATCCACTTCGCTCCCGCTGCTCCCACCCTACCTTTAAAAAACTTTTTTTGAAGCGTCGTTGCAGGCAGCGCCTCGCGTCTGCCCTGCTGGTAAAAGAAGTAAATCTCTTTGCTTCGAAGTTCGTCGTTGTCGGGCCTCACTATGTCCCGCCCTCCTCTGAGGTAACTTCCTATTTCCGCGAGGGCGGGACATAGTGAGGCCCGACGACGACAAACTTCGAAGCGAAGAGATTTACTTCTTTTACCAGCAGGGCAGACGCGAGGCGCTGCCTGCAATGACGCTTCAAAAACTTTTTTGTAAAGGTAGGGTGGGAGCAGGAGAATCGAGTCGGGGTGGGGGGGGGGGTCCTCAGATGGGAGAGGGGTATTGTGGGGGTTCTTAGATGGGGAGGGGGTTTCCAGATGGGAGAAGGGGACTGAGTGGGGAGGGGGTTCTCAGATGGGAGAGGGGTGTTGTGGGGTTCTCACATGGGGAGGGGAGGGGGTTTTCATATGGGAGAACGGGACTGGGGTGGGGAGGGGGGTCTCAGATGGGAGAGGGGTATTGTGGGGGTTCTTAGATGGGGAGGGGGTTTTCAGATGGGAGAAGGGGACTGGAGTGGGGAGGGGGTTTCCAGATGGGAGAAGGGGACTGAGTGGGGAGGGGGTTCTCAGATGGGAGAGGGGTGTTGTGGGGGTTCTCACATGGGGAGGGGTGGGGGTTTTTATATGGGAGAAGAAGACTGGGGTGGGGAGGGGGTTCTCAGATGGGAGAGGGGTGTTGTGGGGGTTCTTAGATGGGGAGGGGGTTTTCAGATGGGAGAAGGGGACTGGAGTGGGGAGGGGGTTTCCAGATGGGAGAAGGGGACTGGGGTGGGGAGGAGGTTCTCAGATGGTAGAGGAGAGGGGTGTTCTGGGGGTTCTCAGATGGGAGAAGGGGTGGGGAGGGGGTTCTCAGATGGGAGGAGGGGGCTCTCAAATGGGAGAAGGGGGCTGGAACTGGGGTCTGAGAAGGGGTCATGATGGAAAATGGGGCATGCCTGGGTCAGGTGGGAGAATGGGTCGGGCTGAAAAGGGGGGCAAGGCATGTGGATGAAGGGGGCTGAAACTGGGGGCTGAAGGAGGGTAGGTGGGATAAGGGGGCTAGTACTGGGACTGGGGGCTGAAAGGTGGCAGGGGCTGAAATTGTGGGGACTGGGGGCTGAAAAGGAGACAGGGAGAAGTGGCTGGGGCTGAAGCTCAGGACTGGTGACAGAAAAGGGCTGGGGTTGAAACTGGGGGCTAAAGAGGGGACAGGGAGAAGTGGCTGGGGGCTAAAGCTCGGGACTGGTGGGAGAAAAGGACTGGGGCTGAAACTGGGGACTGGTGGGATAGTGGGGATGGAACTGGGGGCTGAAAAAAAGGGGCAGAGAGGGGACAGATCCTGGATGGAAGGGGGAGTGAGAGGGAGGGCAGACCCTAGATGGATGGGAGAGGGAGGGCAAATGGTGGATTGAGCGGACAGAGAGAAAGTGCAGACAGTGGATGGAAGCGATAGAAAGGGCAGACAGTGAATGGAAGGGGGAGAGAGAGAGGGCAGACAGGGGCAGATGGTGGATGGAAGGAGCAGAGATAGAGGGCAGATGTAGATGGGAGAGAGGGCAGACATTGGATGGAGGGGACAGCAGAGAGGGCAGACACTGGATGGCAGAGAGAGAAGAAAGACAGATGCTGGATAGAAGGAAGACAGTGAAAAGAAGATGAGGAAAGCAGAAACCAGAGACAACAAACTGTAAATAAAATATATATTTTTATTTTTTTTGCTTTAGGATCAAGTAGTATTGTAGCTGTGTTAATGTTTATAATAGAACGTAAACAAAGTAATCTTTTTATTGGACTAATTTTAATGCATTTCGACTTAACTTTCAGAGACCAAAACCCCCTTCCTCAGGTCAGGATAGGATACTGTAACAGCACTATACTGTATTGACCTGAGGAAGGAGATTTTGGCCTCTGGAAGCCAAATGTATTAGTCCAATAAAATGGTATTATTTTATTTTCTGTATTTGTTTTATTTCTATTTGTTAATTTGTAAAGTGGTGATTGGTATTTGTTAGTTTTTTCAAATTTACATCTGCTGTCTTTATATTTTGCACAGTACTAGTGGACATTTTCTGTTTCTGTGGTGTTGCATTGTATGCAGAGTCTGGCATCTTGGGGGTTCAGTTTAATTTTTGTCTAAATAGAAAGTTTATTATTGCTTATTCTATAGTGGATTAGGGTGTATCTGTGTTTGTGAAAAAGACATGGCTTTCGGTTGGCATTGACTGTGCAAGATGGACGATCTGTGTTATTCTGCCTGGTTTCGTTTACAGTAGGTGAATTGATGTTCTAGTGCTCACTGTAGTGTTTAAGATGCTTTCCTTTTCCTTGTGTGACTTGTAGAAATTACTGCTAGAATTGCTCTATAGGTCCTGAGTGTTTTGTATTCTTGGCATGCCTAGTACTAGATTTTGGAGGGGGGGTGTTAAAAAAATGACCGGCCCCGGGTGTCAACTACCCTAGGTACGCCACTGATCCCACATTTTCCCACCTATTTGCAGGCTCAATGTGGCTTACATATTTCCATAATGGTGATTACCAGTTCCGGAATAAAAGAAATACACAGTTAAGGTAGAGGAGACAGAATGGAGTAAGTATTCAGGAAGGAAAGTTCATCTTATAATAAAATCGGGATAACTTAGTTTGAAACAATCATGAATCATGATATCACCTCACACCTAAACTTCCTGCTACAACAAGGTTCTTTCCCTACTGAACATGGCAACATACTACTTACACCAATACCTAAAAACCCCAAGAAACCAGCGAATGATGTCGCCAACTACTGCCCTGTTGCATCCATCCCTTTGCTAATCAAACTGATGGAAAACAGAGTGACCTCCCAAATCAATGAATATATACATAAAATCTCCATTCTACATGAATCGCAATCGGGTTTCCGTCCAGCTCACAGTACAGAAACTGTCCTACTCACTCTAATATTCAAATTTAAACAGGAAATTTCATTTAGTAACAACATCCTCCTCCTACAATTCAATCTATCAAGCGCATTTGACATGGTAAATCATAATATTCTAACCAAACTACTGGATAAACTTGGGATTGGTGGAAACGTCATTAATTGGATAAAAGGCTTCATCACCTCAAGATCTTACCAAGTTAAATCAACCTCAACCATTTCATCTCCATGGTCACCAAACTGCGGCGTACCTCAAGGATCTCCTTTATCCCCGATCCTATTCAATCTGATGATGATACCCCTGGCCAAAGCTCTATTCAGACATGGTCATCTACGCAGATGATGTCACCATTTTCATTCCCTTTAAATCTAATCTAACAGAAATGTTCGACAAAATATCCTTGGGCATTAACATCCTAACCTCCTGGGCTAACGCCTTCAAAATGAAAATGAACAAAGAGAAAACACAATGCCTAATCCTATCATCCCAACACTCAGCGCTCCTCCCCACTAATCTTACCACCCCTGACATCACAATCCCCATATCTGACAATCTGAAAATCCTTGGAGTGACATTAGACAACCATCTCTCACTCGAAAGTCATGCAAAATCCACTACAAAGAAAATGTTCAGCATGATGTGGATATTGAAACGTGTAAAACCCTATCTCCCCCTAAATACTTTCCGGAACTTGGTACAATCCACGGTACTTACCCATGCTGACTACTATAACAGTATTTTCTTAGGCTGCAAGACCCACATCCTGAAAAAACTTCAAACTGCCCAAAATACTGTAGCAAGACTTATTTTTGGCAAATCTTGATTTGAAAGCGCAACTCCTCTTCTTGAAAAACTTCACTGGCTCCCTATCAGAGAATGTATCAACTTCAAGGTCCATACATTAATCCACAAGATTATCAACGGTGAATCTCCAAGCTATATGCTTAATTTGATTGACCTTCCCACCACTTACTTACCTCAACCTACACTACCCTAATTGCAAAGTTCTCAGATATAAAACATATTATGGATCTAATTTCTCCTTCTTAGGCAGCCAACTCTGGAATGCCCTCCCTAGACCTATTAGATCAATCAATGACTATCTACCCTTCCGGAAATCACTAAAAACCCATCTATTCAAACAAGCCTCCAAATGACCCAAACTAATCCTATAAACCATTCTACCCAACACATATCCAGGAGACAACGACCTTGACTACTTTTCCCACCATAACTCCCCCTCCTCCACCCCTTCCAATGTTCACCTACCCTTGCTCTCTCCTCTCCTACTCCCTTCACCCTGTCCCTCTCCCACCTATTCTGTTTTATTATTCTGCGATACTTAACTTTACTGTCTTTATCAATATTCTGTAATCCCTATTACTATGTAAGCCGCATTGAACCTGCTTTTAGTGGGAAAGCGTGGGGTACAAATGTAATAATAAATAAATAAATAAATACAATTATTTTACTGAAGCCTAACCATGACCCCAAGCATGGTACATAACTATCGCCCAATTTCACTTTTCAGCTTGGATTATAACATTTTCACCTAGGTTATGGTTATCAAATTGGAAAAAGTGATTTCACCACTTATACACTCAGATCAAGTTGGTTTTTGTAAGAGTTCCCTTCTCCACTACTGCCAACTCCAGACTTCGCGCCTTCTGTCTCGCTGCACCCTACGCCTGGAATAAACTTCCTGAGCCCCTACATCTTGCCCCATCCTTGGCCACCTTTAAATCTAGACTGAAAGCCCACCTCTTTAACATTGCTTTTGACTCGTAACCACTTGTAACCACTCGCCTCCACCTACCCTCCTCTCTTCCTTCCCGTTCACATTAATTGATTTGATTTGCTTACTTTATTTATTTTTTGTCTATTAGATTGTAAGCTCTTTGAGCAGGGACTGTCTTTCTTCTATGTTTGTGCAGCGCTGCGTATGCCTTGTAGCGCTATAGAAATGCTAAATAGTAGTAGTAGTAGTAGTAGAGTTGCTATGGCTCAGATAACTCTAGACTCTTTTGTCATTGTATCTACTCTGCCTGGACAAAATCTGACCCTTTACTCACTGTTTCTATTAATGCTGAAAAAGCATTTGACCAGGTAGAGTGGACATACCTCTTTTGTGTTTTACATCATTTTGGTTTACCTGGTCAAGCTATTATATTCTAAACCATCAGCAAGGATTATGGCTAACAGGGATCTATCTAGTCCAATTACTTTAAAGAGGGGTACCCAACAAGAGTGCCCCATGTCTCCCTTGTTATTTAGGGGTCCTTTTACTAAGGTGCACCGAAAAGTGGCTTGAGCTGGTGTAGATGCGTGTATTGGACGCGCGCAGATCCATTTTTCAATGCACCTGCAAAAAAACTCTCTTTTTTTAGCCAAAAATGGATGTGTGTCAAAATAAAAATTGGCACACATCCATTTTGGGCCTGAGACCTTACCGCCACCCATTGACCTTGCGGTAAAGTCTCACACGTTAACCAGGCAGTAATCAGCGCGCGTACAATGCTGATTATTGCCCGGTTAGCACCGTGCACCAGAAATTTTCCAGGGCGCCTAGTGGGCACGCTTAGAAAATAAAATTACTGCTTGGCCACGCGGTAGCCGGGTGGTAGTTCAAACTTGATGTGCATAGGACGCGCGGATGCGCCTACGCGGCTTAGGAAAAGGGCCCCTTAATCTGGTGCTTGAGCCTTTGCTGGCAAAAATAAGACAAGACCCCCTTATTACTGGTGTTAGCATTAAGCATTTTGAATTTAAATTGTCAGCATATGCTAATGATATTTTATTATTTATGTCTAATCCCCAGGCCTCATTATAAGAATTCACCTCCATGGGCTCTACTTTTTCCTCCCTGTCCGGCTACAAAGTTAACTTGGAAAAGACAGAAATTATGCCACTTAATACAGCATGCACTATCTTTTCCATACCAGGTTACCCATTTCATTGGAATACCTCTCACATCAAGTACCTGGGTATTCTCTTCACCTTTGATTTACATTCTTCAGTTAAGCTAAATATAGATAAAATCTCTAAGTTCAGCGCTGCGTGCATCTGGTAGCGCTATACAAATATTAATAATAATAATAAAACAATTAAGCAAGATTTGAATACTTGGTCTCCCCTTCACCTCTCTTAGTGGGGGAGACTTGATACCCTAAAAATGATGATAGTGCCTAAACTTTTATATGCTCAAGTATGCTTCCCATATTTTTCCCTTCTATATTCTATTCATCAATAGAAAAACTGTTGGTTAATTTCCTCTGGGCAAATAAAAAGCCAAGAATAGCTTTATCCAAATTGAAAACATCCAAATCCCAGAGTTAACTGATTTAAAATACTACCACAAATCTTAGTTACTCAGACAAGGCACAATTTGGTTAACAAATGACAATTCCAATTTATCACAATATTGGCTACAATTAGAATTATTATTATTGCCTCATTCCTTTCTGTCTAAAACCTCGGGTATGCATTTACCTGTCTTTCTATTATCCAACCCTATCATTAAAACTATCTACCGTCTTCTCAAAGAATTAGATCTTTCCCTTGATATTCCCTGGGAATGTTCTAAATTTGCCTCCCTTTGCACAACCCAGATAGATAATAAACCAATTTCATGGCCTGTCTGGCAGTCACTTGAGATTTGGAGCATGAGTGATATCTGTTCTTATTCTAATATCATACACAATGACTTAACCTCTAAAACCAACCTACTTCCATCTCTGACGTCATTTGCTCAACTACAATCACAGTTCAGTCTTCCAGACTCACAATTCTATCACTGGCTTCAATTGACCCATGTCATTAAAAAATTAAGGACCCTGTTTACTATAGTGCGCTAGCATTTTTAGCGTGCAGTAAAAATTAGTCATGAAAGACTCCAAAGGAAACTGGAGAGTCATGGGATCGGAGGCAGTGTATTATTATGGATTAAGAGCTGGTTAAAAGATAGGAAGCAGAGAGTAGGATTGAATGGTCATTATTCTCGATGGAGAAGGGTAGTTAGTGGGGTCCCTCAGGGGTCTGTTCTAGGACCGCTGCTTTTTAACATATTTATAAATGACCTTGAGATGGGAGTAACTAGTGAAGAAAAGGTTAGACGAATTTCATATTCAATATAAAAAGTTTATTCATTTTTTTAGTTTACAAACTGAATACCATCAATTGGGTATTCAGGAAGCATATCTAGACAAAGTAGAATGCTTACTACACAGATCTCTCATTGGTCTTATATAGCATTTTTCTTTGGCATCTGACTATACAACATCCCTGTGCAAGTCTCTGAATACCACAAGCTGTTAATCATGTGCAGAACATGCCGCATCTGCTTTCCCTTATTGCTCCCCCTTCTTGCCAGACTTTCTGGAGCCGTGCCTTTGGCTGATGTTTAATGTCCGTCAATCTTCTCATGCCTCAGGAGGTTTGGTTTACTGTTAAAACAGCTTGTTGTAATCATGGAGCTTTCCACTCCCCTTCTTTCATTCTTTTATTCAACATCCTCCCTTTGAGGCCTGGTATTCCAGGACTCAAACATCTGTTTCAGCTCCAGTCTGTTTCCTTACCTCCCTTCTAAATCTCCTCCCCCATGTTTGTGGCATTCAGTTTCTGCACGCTTTTTCAATATTTTTGGCTGACATATTAAAGTTCTATTCATTCTTGATTTCAGTTACCATTATCATTTTAAAAGCATCCTGGCACATCTTTGCAAATATGCTAATACACATGTTACACAGCATTAAACAGATTCAATTGTACTAGGGTACAAAATTTATATCTCTTGAGGTATATAATTTATAGGACAGTGAGTGTCATCAAAGGGGAATACACTGTCATTCATTCTTACTTTTCATTAGCTGATGTGGCATTAAAAATTACACAAATTAAAAGCATATTCCAAGGTGTTAACATTCATCAGTTGTTACATATCATTGAGTTAAAGTCTTATTGCAGCTTGTTTTATTGCCACACTTTTCTTTGGTGGCTGTGACCTTTACAATCACTGTACTTCTTCCTATAGACCAATTACCTGTTACAACATTGTGTGTGTAATTGCACTTTATCGGGGGAATGTTTCCAGTTGTCATACTATTAATCAGACACCAAAATGATGTCGTCCGTAAGCAAGGCTTGCTTATAAATAGTCTCATTTGTCCAATGAAGGTTTCCACCATCCCTTACACAGGTATCATTGGGATAACGGTGCCCACCCAATTTTATCATTGTAGTCCCATACATCATAGCTGGCAAGGACAAGGATGTGGGCACATATGATACAATCAGTCAAATTCAACATCTTGGCCGCTGTAACAAGTCTATATGTGTTCATTGTCCATTAACAAACAACAACATCCCAATACCATCATGTTTAGGGACATGATGTTTGTTTATTCTTTGTCCATTTCAATATTATTAATTCATCGAATATCTGATAAATGTATCCAAGAAGTATGACCTTCCAGACGGGCAGCGGTCTGAGTAAGGGCCGTGATAGCAAAAGGCCCTACATACACAGGATCCTTCCACGTTTTATGTGTAAAGTTCTTTCGTAGTACTAAATCACCTACTTTAAAAGCACAAACATCATTATTCCCTACTTGATGTGACACATTGGTACGAATCATGTCACTGGTCAAATTTAGCATTGGTTGTCATTTTTGCCAATACTGAATAGTGCTATCCACATTTACAGTTTACATGGGAAAAAATTGACGCCCCGTCTGTATCTGAAATGGGGACAATTTTGTACGCCCATTAGGTTGGGCCCTTATTGTCATTAATGCTAATGGCAATACATCAAGCCATGTATATAATTTTCCCACCATTTCTTTATTGAGAGATTTTAATAAGACTCTCAATTTTGTTTTTAAAATACCATTGTAGCGCTCCACCAAACCATTGGAGGTGGGGCGATACACTGATACTTTCCTGTGTGTTAAACCCATAATCGTTTCCATTTCTTTCAAAATACTGTTATTGAAATGTGTCCCGTTATCAGAAATTATTCTAGACGGACACCCATGTCTTGGCATAATATGAGTTACCAGGCATTGTACCACCTCATGTGCTGTCTCCCTTTTACATGGAAATGCTTCTATCCACCTTGAGAAAGCATCCACCCAAACTAACAAATATCTTTTTCCCTGCACTGGAACAATCATATCAGTGAAATCAATATACCATTCTTTTGCTGGGCCTTCTGGTATTGGAAGTGTCCCAGGCGATATTTTAGGACCTCTTTTAGGTATGTTAATATTACATACCATGCAATTCTGCACAACCTGTTGAATCAGGTTATCAATTTTTAAAGTCCAAAATCTTTGCTCAAATTGTTGTTTCATTGTTTCTTTATTCCAATGCATGGTTGCATGCCACTCAGTTAATACCTTAATCACCTGACTCATTGGCATACAAGGTAATCCTTCTTCTGCATTAAACCATTCACTTCCCAATTTCATACATCCTCTCTTCAACCATTTTTCACTTTCCTGTCCCTCTGGCTGCCACATTTCAATCTTATCTACATTCGTAAGTGGCCCTTCCTGTGTCTGTCTAGTATTATACAAAATCTTTTCACTTTGCTTAACCACCTCCGTTGCTGCTGCATCAGCCATTGCATTACCTTGTGCCTCAAAGGTTGGCCTTTCAGTGTGGGCCGGGGTCCACACAACTGCAGTTTTTCTACCTTCACGTTCCCTTCTTGCCAAAATTTCAAACAGCAATTTCCAATATGTGTAATGTTGTAAATTTTTACCTGCACTGGTTATCATCCCCCTACGTTGCCATTTTAATATATGATACTGTAGTGAACTTGCAACGTAACCACTATCAGTATATATGGTGACATTTTGAGTCATATCAGTTTGTTGTAAGGCCGTAATAACGGCCAAACGTTCAGCATGCTGTGCAGTATGGTCAGGAGGGGTTTATATTGTACTTGCATTATCTTTCTTAGATTCTCATCTACCTGCACGCAGGCAAAGCCTGCAACAGTCCTTTCACAAGCTCCATCTGTAAACCATATCAACCCATCAGATAAGGGTTCAAAAGTAAGACAGTGAAATGTAGGGATTTTTATAGTATCGACCTCACCCTCTAGATCGACAGGAAAAAGCAGATCTATCTTATTTCTCTGTTCTTTAGTTAATGGTATTATTCTTATATCTTGTCCTAAAAGTACTGCTACATTATGGTCCACATCCGCATCTTGCCCTGTTTGAGCCTTATACAAATTTATACATTTTGTCAAATGCGCCGAAAAATCAGTTTTAGGGTCCCATTTATTTGCCGTAATGGCTGAAAAATCAATCGGGGTTGGATACATCACATGCAGAGCTGCAGAAAGAGCAGCCTTAATATTCCCTACATATACATCCCCATCTGCAGTATGTGACGGCAGACGCTGATATCCACACTGCACTGCCAGTTGAGATATACTAATACCTGACGCTGCACACAGGGCTTTAAAATCTCCAGTAGTCAATTGAGTCCCTGCAGTTGCCTGTTCTATCCCATCTAACCACATACGAGCTCCTTTCACTATACTGGGAATTTTTACAACTAAAGTTGTAACATCTACGGGAGTGTATGGTTTGTAATGGCGTACTCGATTGCCAGCTGCGTCTAAGCGCGTCATAACTGGCATGACCTGTTCACTGAAGCTGGAGGCCAGTGCCCCACAGACTTCCTGCTTTTGTTCTTCTTCCAAATCCCGTTTTATTTTGTGGAACCAATGATCCCAGAATTCCAATCCCTCCTTTACTTTATTTTTTATTTTTTTTATTTATTTGTTGCTTATATCCCACATTTTCCCACTCATGCAGGCGCAATGTGGCTTACAGAGAATTAAATAAGAGTACAACCTTAAAAGCTTAGGCAGGCATAAGAGAAGCAAATTTACAAATGTTCCATTCCCTATACCCGGGCAAGATTTGTTGACAACCTCTAATAATTCCTGAATGTCCTCATGTGTACTAGGACCATTTTCATCGCACGGCAAGGGGAGCCGTTTTACATTTAACAAGTGTCTAGTAGCCCCCCACCATTCCTCACCATATTTAGTACTATTCAGTCTCATAAGTTCTGCAGCCACATGCGTGCCTCGAAAAATTGGCCTGGGGGGCCCTGGGGTTAAAGATGTTGGCATAGTTTTTGTTCGCTTATGAGTTGGGGTTGACATAGTCATGGGAGGCTCGGAGTACATCCGCAGTCGTCCCTCAATTTCAAATTGTGTTGCCAGGTCATATTGTTCTGATGTAATTAGGGTTTTCAAATCAGGGTACGTGCCTGATTCTGCACTAGATTTTCCTTTTTCTTTCTGTCTCACCCGTTTTTTCTCCTTTTTCTGTTCCCTAGTCCCCACATCACTGTCCTCATTATCCCCTCCCTTTTCACTTTCTGAATCACTGGGGGGGTCATCAAGAGCCGAATACCAAGCGCATGGCACAGAGCGCTTTGGCTTTGATTCCTTCATTTTATCAGTCGTCCTTAGGGGGCACAACGTGTCCCTGCTAGATTCATACGACGGGGGATTATTTCTTTTATACATTTCTGCCTCTTGTTGTATCCTATCTACATCAGCATGAAAAAGATCTGCTGCTACAGAAAATAAATTCCAAATTGTAAGATGCTTCTCTAAACTTTTCTTCTTTTTCTTATTCTCTTGTATATATTTCAGGAGAGATAATAATTTTGGACGATCAAACGATCCATACTGAGACCAGTTTGCATCATATTTGACCCATTTCTCATGTATTTTTTCAATCTGTTTTTTTTCTAACGGGAATAATTCTATGACATGCTGCAAAGGGGTGCATTTTTTTGAACTATCTAAATCTAAATACAAAGCATATACAGGAGGCTTTTCTTTCTTATCTGCCCCTTTCCCTTCCATTTTATTCTGACTATTACAATTTCTCCTATAGAGCCACAACCTACAAAAATATACTAATGCACTTAAACAAAGAAAATATACAAAAAAGAAAACTACAAAGCTAAACAAATATACTACTAATAAGTCCACAATGTAAGCTTACTCACGCGTCTTCTTATTTCTCTTTAGCAAGCCCAGGAGTCGTCACCTGTATGTCCACGTCAGTAGGTTGATCACTCCCAAATCAGTGGTACACAGAAATCAGGCTTAAAACAACGCTTGCTCTCAAAATCCAATCCTGTAAAAACTTTCATTAACAACAAACACTTAATTTGTCATTTGTCTCGCCTTCTCTTTTCCGTGTGCGGCATAAATCTTCTGTCCTGCCGCGGTCGCCACTTTGAAGAAAAGGTTAGACGAATTTCATATTCAATATAAAAAGTTTATTCATTTTTTTAGTTTACAAACTGAATACCATCAATTGGGTATTCAGGAAGCATATCTAGACAAAGTAGAATGCTTACTACACAGATCTCTCATTGGTCTTATATAGCATTTTTCTTTGGCATCTGACTATACAACATCCCTGTGCAAGTCTCTGAATACCACAAGCTGTTAATCATGTGCAGAACATGCCGCATCTGCTTTCCCTTATTGCTCCCCCTTCTTGCCAGACTTTCTGGAGCCGTGCCTTTGGCTGATGTTTAATGTCCGTCAATCTTCTCATGCCTCAGGAGGTTTGGTTTACTGTTAAAACAGCTTGTTGTAATCATGGAGCTTTCCACTCCCCTTCTTTCATGCTTTTATTCAACACTAGTGAGGTAATTAAATTTGCAGATGACACAAAGTTATCCAGGGTCGTCTTGTTGCAGGAGGAGTATGAAAGATTACAAGAAGACCTCATGAGACTGGGGGATTGGGCAGCCAAATGGCAGATGAAGTTCAACGTTGACAAGTGCAAAGTGATGCATATGGGAAGGAGAAACCCTAATTACAGCTATGTTATGCAAGGTTCCACATTAGGAGTTACGGACCAAGAAAGGGATCTGGGAGTCATTGTGGATAGGACGTTGAAATCTTCAGCTCAATGTGCTGTGGCGGCTAAGAAGGCAAACAGAATGTTGAGTATTATTAGAAAAGGGATGGAAAACAAACATGAGGATGTTATAATGCCGTTATATCGCTCCATGGTGCGACCGCACCTGGAGTATTGTGTTCAGTTCTGGTCGCCTCATCTCAAAAAAGATATAAAGGAATTGGAGAAGGTGCAGAGAAGGGCAACAAAAATGATAAAAGGGATGGGACAACTACCCTATGAGGAGAGGTTAAGACGGCTAGGACTCTTTAGCCTGGAGAAAAGGCGGCTGAGGGGTGATGTGATAGAGGTTTACAAAATAATGAGTGGGGTAGAGTGGACAGATGTGAAGCATTTGTTTACACTTTCTAACAATAATAGAGCCAGGGGACATAAGATGAAATTAGAATGTGGTAGGTTTGAAACGAATCGGAGAAAGTTTTTCTTTACTCAGCGCGTAGTTAGACTCTGGAACTCATTGCCGGAGAAGGTAGTGATGGCAGCTGGCCTTGCTGAGTTTAAAGGGGGTCTAGATAGATTCCTGAAGGAAAAGTCCATTGATCGTTATTAAATATTGTTTTTTTCCAGGTTCTTGGGGCCTGGATTGGTCGCTGTCGGGGACAGAGTGCTGGGCTTGATGGACCTTGGGTCTTTTCCCAGCGTGGCGGTGCTTATGTGCTAGTTTGCGTGCTAAAAATGTTAGTGTGCATATAGCGCAGCTTAGTAAACAGGGCCCTAGTTGTTCAATGTCATCACTCTTCTTCACTTCCCTCTCTATTAACGTACTGTAAACCATTTCATACAGCAGGCCACTCTAAGTCCTATTTCTATAAGCTTCTTAAACACTTATTTTAATAAAAAATTACTCGCTGTACTCAGCTTATGGCAATAAGACCTTCATTTTTACCTTTAAAGAAAAGAAATGGGAACTTTTCTGGTCCACTGTTTTTTCCTCCTCCAGATCGCCAACATTACACAGTCTTTATACTTCTTGGCTCACGGGTCATACTGGACCCCAGTTAAACCACACTGAGGGGAATAATCGAACGGCGCCGACCAAATAGATGGCTGGCCATCACTATGGCCGGAGCCGCAAACGGAGGAGCAAACCGTATTTTCGAAACGAGATGGCCGGCTATCTTCGTTTCGATAATACGGTCAGGCTGGCCAAATCTCAGCATTTTGGCCAGTTTTAGATATGCTATCCAAACTCTGGGTATCCTAGAAAGATCGGTTTCAATAACTATGCTCAACAACTCAACCAGAAACCTTACTACTAAATAAAAAAAAACAAAGTAAATAAAAAATCTGAAAATAATTAAATAATGTGCTCAGGTTTTTTTTGGTGTGTTAAAGTGTCTCAAGGTTTTGAGAAGCATTTGCACACAGTTCTCACATCATCGCACGTCCTACCAGTTTTAGATATGGCCAGCGTTGATTTCCGCCGATAATGGAAACTACTGCTGGCGATCTCAAACCCTGCCAAATGCAAGGTATTTGGTCATGGGAGGAGCCAGCATTTGTTGTGCACTCATGCCCCTGACATGCCAGGACACCAACTGGGCACCCTAGGGGGCACTTCTAAAAGGTAAGAAACAAAATTACAATACCTCCCAGGTGCATGGCTCCCTTCCCTTGGGTGCTGAGCCCCCCAAAACCCACTCCCCACAATTCTACACCATTACCATTACCATAGCCCTTTGACATTTTAGGCTGGCATAGAGGCTGGCAAAAAAGTGCTTTATGTTTATTTTTTTAGTGTGGGAGGGGGTTGGTGACCACTGGGGGAGTATAGGGAGGTCATCCGCCATTCCCTCCGGTGGTCATCTGGTCAATTGGGGCACCTTTTTGAGACTTGGTCGTGAAAAAAAAGGGTCCAAAAAAGTGCCCTAAATGCTCGCTAAAAACGGCTCTTTTTTTTCGATTATCAGCGAAAGCCGGCCATTTCTGTTCTCCCGATAACGACGCCCAGTCCCACCTTCACCATGCCTCCAACACACCCCCGTCACCTTTGGCCGTTTCCATGATGGAGTGCAGTTGAAGGCGGCCAAAATCGGCTTTCGATTATACCGATTTGGCCACTTTTGCGAGATCGCCAGCCATCTCCCGATTTATGTCGGGAAATGGCCGGCGATCACTTTCGAAAATAAGCTAGATTGTATTAACTCTAGTATGTCTCCCAATTGTTGGTCTTGTGGCAAGGAGCATGGCTACCTTCAGCACCTACTCATTTAATTACTGGGAATTTGTTTGGTCAACTATCTGTAAATTACTCTCCATTAATTATCAGATTCAATATAATTTTATTATACTTAAATCCATTTGTTTTAAAGATGTTTTAGATCAACACAGCAGTGTCTTACTGGATACCTTATTATCTGTTGCTCTTAATGTTTTACTTAATGCATGAAAACATTTTATGCACGCTAGCCACAATTCATGGCTATAAATATAAGGCTTATATTGCAAGAAAATCTGGTGATATTTCTACATGCAATGCTAAATGGGAACCTTTAACATCATTTATATTTGATGAATGTAATATCCATGCTGTCAATGTTCACAGTCAAATTTCTTCTTTTTGTTTGTGTATTCTCTTACTTTATTATGGGCATCTTTTACAAAGCCGCACTGCCAATTCTCGGTGCAGCAAATGAAAAGAAGCTCATTCAATTCCTATGGGCCTCCTCTCATTAGCTGCATGGGAATCGCTAGCGCGGCTTTGTAAAAGAAGCCCTATATGATTATTATTTTTCAATAAAGAAACTTAGACTAAAAGAAAATATGACATCCATTTTCAATGATTCCTTTTATTTCTATGTTTAGACTTAAAATGTGTAAGTTATCTGAAAAGCAGTTAATTTCACACGCTTCCTATATAATTTTTTGTTTTGCCATAGGAGTGCCCCAAATCCTGTCTCAGTTTAAAATGAATAGCTTTCATGAGATAGAGGGATAATTCTATAAAGAAGACATCAACATTTAAGTGCTAAGAATGCATAAATTATCAGAATATTGATGTATATGTATGTATGTGTGCACAAACTCTCATACTGAAAGAAATTTTGGTGAACCTGGAAGACATACTGAGCCAAATTGACAAATTAAAGAATGATAAATCACTTGGACCGGATGGTATACACCCCAGGGTACTGAAAGAACTCAGACATGAAATTGCTGATCTGCTACTAGTGATCTATAACCGGTCATTAAAATAGTCCATAGTACCTTAACACTGGAAGGTGACCGATGAGATGCTGATTTTTAAAAATGGTTCTAGGGGTGATCTGGAAAAGTACAGACTGGTAAGCCTGACTTCAGTGCCAGGCAAAATAGTGGAAACTATTATAAAGAATAAAATTACAGAACACATAGACAAACATGGTGTAATGGGACAGGGTCAGCATGGATTCAGCCAAGGGAGGTCTTGCCTCACCAATTTGCTTCATTTCTTTGAAGGCTTGAATATATATGTCGATAATGGTGAGCCGGTTGATGTATCTAGATTTTCAGAAAACATTTGACAAAGTACCTCATGAGAGACTCCTGAGAAAATTAAGGAGTTATGGGATAGAAGGCATTGTCCTTCTGTGGATTAAGAATTGGTTATTGGACAGAAAACAGAGTGTAGGACTAAATGGCCATTTTTCTCATTGGAGGAGGGTGAATAGTGGAGTGCCGCAGGGATCTGTACTAGGACCTGTGCTATTTAACATATTTATAAATGATCTGGAAATCGAAACGACGAGTGAGGTGATTAAATTTGCAGATGACACAAAACTATTCAAAGTTGCCAAAACGTATGCAGATTGTGAAAAATTGCAGGAAGACCTTAGGAAACTGGAAGTCTGGGCATCCAATTGGCAGATGAAATTTAATGTAGACAAATGGAAAGTAAGGCACATTGGGAAGAATAAACTTAATCTTAGTTATCTGATGCTAGGGATCACTTTAGGAGTCAGCACTCAAGAAAAAAACCTAGGTGTCATTGTAGACAATACGCTGAAATCTTCTGCCCAGTGTGTGGCGGCGACCAAAATAAGCAAACAGGATGCTACAAATTATTAGGAGAGAGATGCAAAATAAGACCAAAAATATTATAATGCCTCAGTGGCATTAATATACAGGAGGTGAGCCTTTTTCAAATGAAGGAAAACTCTGGAATGAGGGAGCATACAATGAAGTTAAGAGGAAATAGATTAGGAGGAATCTAAGAAAATCACGGAAAGGGTGGTGGATGCGTGGAAATTTTTTTTTTTGTTACATTTGTACCCCGTGCTTTCCCACTCATGGCAGGCTCAATGCGGCTTACATGGGGTAATAGATGGAGGTCATGGAGACGAGGACTATGTCAGAATTTAAGAAAGCATGGGACAGGCATGTGGGATCCCTTAGAAAAGGAAGAGTTAGTGGTTACTGAAGATGGGCAGACTTGATGGGCTATTTGGTCCTTATCTGCCATCATGTTTCTATGCATTGCTCCATGGTGCAACATTACCTTGAGTATTGTGTTCGATTCTGGTCGCCTTATCTCAAAAAAGATATAGCAAAATTTACGACCAAAATGATAGAGGGAATGGAACTGCTCCCATTTGAGGAAAGGCTAACGAGGTTAGGGCTCTTCACCTTGGAAAGAGACAGCGGGGGGGGGGGGGGGGGGGGGGAGATATGATTGAGGTCTACAAAATCCTGAATGGTATGGAGCGGGTAGAAGTGAATCAATTTTTCAGTCATTCAAAAAGTACAAAGATCAGGGGACACTCAATGAAATTACATGGAAATACTTTTTTTAAATCAAAATTTCAAAAATTAATCAAGCAAAATTAATACTTGTGCAGAAAAGTATGGTATAACAACAATAATATTACAGAATCAAATACATTGAACAAATGAAAAAAGAAAAAACATCATCTGTCAATCCTACTCAAGTCCACATATTTAAGATCCAAGATGTTAAACAATGGAAATTCTAATATAAAGGAAACTAATAAAGGGCATTTTCCTCATCTACCAAATCACTAGATTCCTGTTAATCAAAATAGAAAAGAGAGCCTATAACTGGGGAGTTATTGCCCCCCAGTAGTCCGTTTAGTTAACAAGAAAGCTGTAAGATGGGAAGGCTCATAAAAACACATTTCACCGATTGGTATCTGATAACACATTTACATGGAAATCGCAAGAAAAAGGTAGCTTCTAACTGGTTTCATTAATAAAAATTGCTGGCATCTCTTCTGAGTATCCTTAGAAACGTCTGGAAAAATTTGAATTTTCAATCCCAGGAAAGTCTTATCTTTATTTTGTAAAAAAACATTCTCAGCAACCAATTCTTATCAGGTGCCAGCACTACAGTAGCAATCAAAGTTGAAGCCATGACCAAATTGGTATTTGAAGACTCCAATAAAGCAGAAACATCCAACACTTGATTATCTTGATCTTGCTGATTAACTACTGGTTTAGTAGGTAAATAATATACTTGTGAGAAAGGTGGAATACTTTCTTCAGCCACTCCTAATATTTCTTTAATATATTTTTTCAACATATCTCGGGGGAGGCTGTAAATTGTTTAGGAAAGTTAAGAAATTGGGGATTATTACTCCTACAAAAGTTCTCAAGAGATTGTCTTCCTCCTCAAGTTTGTTCGATCTTTAACTATAGTACTTTGAAGAGTCTGTATATGCTGAAATTCTTTCTCTTGTACCTTATTTTGTTGAATGAAAGTTTCTAATCCAGAGTTTCTTTTGGCTTCCCTTCCAAACTAGTCAAATCCTGGGTTAGTATTTGGACTTCAGGGCACAATGCTTTACCCAAGTCCACAATTAAACTCCATAAACTATCAAGAGTAATTTCAGTAGGTTTAGATACAGATAAAGGAAATAAAGCCATCTGTATCTCGGATTCCTTGTTAATAAAAGGATCTTACAGCTCCCAACTCCCCCACATTATCAGATGGAACGGCTTCAACTATTCCTGGTGAAGCTAATGGCTCCAGGCTCCTCCGAGCTCCCTCGGGTTGGTAAAGTGCCTCTTGTCTCTCTTCTCCTGCCTCACCCTTTGTTAGCAGGGTCGGAGATGCCGACAGCGGGGAGCTACTGCCTCACGGTTGTGGAGGAGGGGCTCTCACGTCAGGGCTGAGCAAAACCTCTAGTCCAGGGAGCATCCCAGTACCTCCATCCGCCCCGAAGCGCTCCAGCAGGCTGCCTTCCGACAATCCAGGAATTCCAGTCCTTTGAAGGTAAGAATCAAGCAATCCAACACGAGAATGAAGACTTTGCTGCTGAGAGGCTGTGGCAGTGGATCGGCCCCTTCGCTTCATCATCTGTCTAATTGCAGGAATCACAAAGAGCTGGCATGAGCATCAGGTGAAGACAGCAGCCATCTTGAATCTCCACACACATGGAAATACGTTTAAAACAAATAGGAGGAAATATTTTTTCACTCAAAGAATAGTTAAGCTTTGGAACTCATTGCTAGAGGATGTGGTAATGGTGGTTAGCATATCTGGGTTTAAAAAAGGTTTGGACTGTTGGATTATTTGTAGTAAATAATTAGCAGATTTTATACACACAGCTTCAGCTTTAGAAATGTTAATTTCTTTTCTTCATCTCTCTCACATACACCCCAGAATAATTCACTGCTGAGTCACTTTAAAGTTGAAGTAACAAAACATCTGTTTACTCACAGTTTTAGTCAGATTATATTCAGACAGGCTTATATATACATAATACTATACATTTGGATTATCAGCTCTTTCCATGTGCTTAGATGGTAATGGATGCTCACACCATAGATCCTCAGCTTAGGAGAGACCATGAGCTCCATGTGCTGTGCCTAACCCCCACAGGAAGTTGCATGGGTGTGACCTCTCTAGGTAATTCACATCAGAGGTCACAGAGTAATCACAGAGAAATAATAGCTGACAGGCAATGCATGTAAAATACAATACATTATTCCAACAAACCCCTTCTCATGCATAACTGTCATGCAATTATTAATTCACACAAAGTCCAAGCTTTATTCGCAGATTCTCAAAACATTCTCTGGGTAACGGTTTGGTCATGATGTCAGCTGTCATCTCACTGGTGTGACAATAGTCTAGACTGATGACCCTTCTTTCGCCAGCTCTCGCACGTTGTGATATTTCGTTGCGATGTGCTTGGTGCGTGACTGAACCTTGTCATTCTGTGACAGTCTGATGCAGCTCTGATTATCTTCCATTATCTGGATTGGTCTCTGTTCAGCTATTCCAAAATCCAGCAAAAGTTTTTCAATCCACATCAGTTCTCTGCATGCTTCTGATACAGCCACATATTCAGCTTCTGTAGAAGACAGACTCACAATACTTTGTTTATGACTGGCCCAAGAAATTTGTACATTTCCATACATAAACACATATCCACTTGTGGATTTATAATCAGAATGATCCCCTGCCCAATCTGAATCACAGTAACATATTAGTTTTGGATTACTATTGGCTGAAATCTTTAATTTACAATCAATGGTACCTTTTAAATACCTTACCATCCTTTTAACTGCAGTCCAATCTGATTTGGTAGGTGAGCTGATCCTTCTGCTCAAAATTCCTACTGCATTTGCTATATCAGCCCTGTATGTGGTAGTCAGATATAAAAGCTTACCTATGGCTGATCTATATTGGATGTTATCTGGTAAAGGTTCTCTTACTGTTTCATCCTTCAGAAAATCAGTGATCATGGGAGTGCTTACAACTTGGGCATCTTGCATACCTAAACTTTCAATAAGCTCATTTATTTTCTGCTTCTGGCTTAGAAGATAAGAACCATCATTTTGTTTCTCAATTTCTATACCAAGATAGTATGACACATTACCAAGTTCTTTTATCTCAACATTCAGGTTTAAATATTTTACAATGTCCTTGTACTCTTGCTCACTTTCGCTTGCAATGAGCAGATCATCAACAAAAGCTAAAATGTATGCATATTGTCCATTTCTGCACCTAGTGTACAAGCATTTATCTGCTTCACCTTGCTTAAATCCTAAATTTGTCAATATTTCATGCAATTTGTCATTCCAACATTTTGCACTTTGCTTTAGTCCATAAAGACCTTTGTTTAATTTACACACTAGCTGTCTTTGTTTTGTATTTATGAAACCTGTTGGCTGTTCCATGTACAAGTCTTCAGTTATATCTCCATGAAGAAATGCTGTTTTCACATCAATGTGGTTGACTTGCATGCCTTTTGAGACTGCAATGCTCAGAAGTGTTCTAATTGTCGTGTGTTTCACTACAGGTGCAAACACTTCATCAAAATCTTCTCCATATTTTTGAAGATATCCCTTTGCGACTAATCTGGCTTTATACCTTTCCACTTTTCCTTGTGCATTCCTTTTTAACTTGAATACCCATTTGCATCCTATAGCTTTCTTGCCAGGAGGTAATTTTGTAAGAATCCAAGTTTTATTTTTATGCAATGCATCAATTTCTTCTTGTGCAGCTTTACGCCATTCAGCAGCTTCTTCTGCTGGCATTTTCTCAATCTCATCCCATGTTAAGGGCTCTTGAGCTTCTGCTGACTTTGTTAGGTAAGACAGTCTTGGGGGTGGAACACCTTTGTTTTCCCTGGATGAGCGTCTGACAACAGGTTGGTCTGACCTTTCCGCATCCTCTAAATCTGAGAGTCCTTCTCCAATTGATTCCCCTTCTCCAACTGTACTGTCTCCTGCAATGATCCTTTCTGTGTCTGCTTCCTCTGCCTGTTCCTCGTTAGATACAGATGAGTTGCTTTCAGACATCTGCCTTGGTATGGCATTTATATACACTGGCATGTCTATTATGGTTCTAGTTTCATATTCTGGATGATAAGGCTCATCTGGGATAATCCAGCCTTTATCAACCCTTTTGTTTTCATCAAAATATGTAACATGTCTTATGCCAACAATGCCAGTTTTCAGATTCAAAATTCTATATCCTTTGTGTCCTGGAGCATAGCCAACTAAAATGCCCCTTTCTGTTGTGGAATCCAGCTTATGCCTTCTTTGCTTTGGTACATGAGCATATGCTGTACTTCCAAATGTTCTTATGTGTGACAGGTTTGGCTTCCTACCATGCCATGTCTCATGTGGTGTGCGCTCAGCGCCTTTAGTTGGCATTCTGTTTTGTAGGTACACTGCTGTGAGAATGGCTTCCCCCCATAGTCTTTTAGGGAGATTGCTATCTGACAGCATACATCTGGTCATTTCCACAAGTGACCTAAATTTTCTCTCTGCAACAGAATTTTGCTCTGGTGTATAAGCTACTGTTGTGATATGCTGAATGCCTTCTTGTTCTAGAAATGTGCGCATGCTTTGTGAAGTGAACTCACCACCATTGTCGGTCTGAAGAACCTTTGGTTTTCTTTCAAATTTATTGCTCACCATGGCTACGTATTTCTTCAGCATGTCTGTGACTTGACTTTTTTCTTTCAGCAAATAGGCCACACAATATCTAGAGAAATCATCCAAGAATATTAGCACAAATCTGTTATTTCCCAATGATGGGATATTAAACGGTCCACATAAGTCACTGTGTATTAAGTCCAGTACTTTATTACTCCTATTTCCTGTGTATGCAGGAAATGAGGGTCTCACACCCTTTTGAGTAACACAGTCTATGCATTTCTCCATTTTACCAGTATCTGCACTGATTTGAATGCCTGTGGCAAGTTGCTTACTGTAAAGATCCTGGATCACCTTAAAATCACGATGTCCCAGGCGGCGGTGCCAGATTTCCAGACTACATTTACCATCATTCTTCCTTACTTGCACCAGATGTGAGGCTTCACCTGAAATGCTCAGTTTATAAACATCATTATGCATAAAAGCTTCAGCATACACTTCATCATTTTTAGAGATTGTGCACTTACTGTTTTCAAAATGAATCGCAAATCCCTTCTTATCTAATGTAGATACACTAAGCATATTGCAAACTGCTTGGGGAATATACAAGACATCACTTACAGGAATTTCTTTAACTTCATTAGACACTTTGCATTTTAAGAATCCAATGCCTTTTGCTTGGATCTGAGTAGTCCCTGCGTTTGCAGTATGAAGAATTCCTTCTTCTGGACTCACTTCCTGAAAGAAATCCTTACAATTGGTTAAATGGCATGTGCTCCCCGAATCCAAAATCCAAGTACTTTCATTTGAATTATTATTTACCATAGTCAAAGATTTTTCTACCATTAGAAAGCTCTTATGTTTATCATTGCTTGGAAAATTCTTTTGTTCCATTGGCTTAGGTGAGCTAGAGGGGGTGTTTTGTGTTTCCTTACACCATTTAGATACATGTCCCTCCTTTCCACATGAATAGCAAATCAGCTTGCCCTTGGTTGGAGTTTTCCCATAGCTCCGCCTTCCTCTGTTCTTTGCCAAGAAATTTGTTTCATTTCTCTCTGACTTGCTTTGAGAACACATCTCCTCAGAATCATTAATTATGCATTCCTGCCTCAGTTTTGATGCTGCCTGTTCAAAAGATTGCCCTTCAATGGCTTCATTTACAGACCTAAAAACATCAAACTTCTTTGATAGTGAGGTAAAAAGAAATGCTCTTTTCAATGCATCACACATGGGAATTCCAGAAAGTTCTAACTTTTGAAATGAAGACATAAGATGCATAATGTGATCATTACATTTACTTTTATCCCTTAATTTGGTTTCATTCAACTCTGCTAACCAAATTGGTTGCTGTTTTGCATATGTAGTTGCATACATAGTTCTCAGTTTATATAAAATGTCGTTTGCTGTATCTTTTGCCTCCACTAATATGGCTTGTTTCTCTGAGAGAGCTTCAAAAAACATGCACTTCACATAATAGTTTGCATTGTCCCATTCAGCCATATTTTCAGCTGTTCTGTTTTGGTCTAAACATATACTTAATTTCTTTGCTTGAAGGAGACATCTGAATCTTAGTTCCCACTGCTGATAATTAAATTCAGTTAATTTAGGCACCTTGAGAGAGTAGAAAAATGGTGAATTTCCTCCCTCAGCCATTTCTTAGCCTGTTTGGTGTGTGGGGGGAGAGAGAGACAGACTGAATCTTTCTTTTAAAACTTAAGAGAAATATGTGGCTTTTTCACTGCCTGGTAATATTTCTCCCTTTTTCAATTCCTGGGCTGGGCCCATAACCCTTTTGTTGGATTATTTGTAGTAAATAATTAGCAGATTTTATACACACAGCTTCAGCTTTAGAAATGTTAATTTCTTTTCTTCATCTCTCTCACATACACCCCAGAATAATTCACTGCTGAGTCACTTTAAAGTTGAAGTAACAAAACATCTGTTTACTCACAGTTTTAGTCAGATTATATTCAGACAGGCTTATATATACATAATACTATACATTTGGATTATCAGCTCTTTCCATGTGCTTAGATGGTAATGGATGCTCACACCATAGATCCTCAGCTTAGGAGAGACCATGAGCTCCATGTGCTGTGCCTAACCCCCACAGGAAGTTGCATGGGTGTGACCTCTCTAGGTAATTCACATCAGAGGTCACAGAGTAATCACAGAGAAATAATAGCTGACAGGCAATGCATGTAAAATACAATACATTATTCCAACATGGACAAGTTCCTGGAGGAAGAGTCCATAATCTGTTATTGAGATGGACATGGGGGAAGCTACTGGTAGGCCACCTTTTACTGCCGCTGGTCAAAGGCTTTTTTTTAAGGAAGAAAACGGCCATGCGGTAAGTTATACACTTGACATGTAGAGATCCTGGTGGTAACCAAGAAGCATGCAGCGCTGCCCTATTATCACCGAGCATGCCCCTGGTGCTAGAAAACACACAAATATTTTCTAGCACTGAGGTAGAGGCAAATTGCCATGTGGCAAGCCCGCAGTAGGCTTGCCGCACTTTCATAAATGGGCCCCTTAATTTCTGTTGACCAAATAGATTGTAAATCATTTAAATTTTGCACTTATGCTCTATATCAACCAATATTTTATACCAGTTAGATGCTTTATGAGGTAGGATATTAAACTTACAGCTCAACATTTATAGAGTAGGTTCACAAGTACTCAGCTTGCCCCAGGGGCGTAGCCAGACACCCAATTTTGGGTGGGCCTGGGCCCAAGATGGGTGGGCAGAAGAACCCCGCCTCATCCCACAGATGATGTGGTCTCTCCTCTCACCTGCATGCCATATGGTCTCTCAAATATCCTCCCTCTCCTGCACACCTTTCAAATAGCAGATTTTCACCGGCAACGGGCAGCAACTAATACACACTGCTGATGTTAGCTCCATACCCTTCCCTCTGATGCAACTTCCTGTTTCCGTCTAGGCAAGAATACATGAATGCGAAGGCTATGGGGCCAGTGCAAGCAGTATGCATCAGTCACTGTTCACTGCAGGCGAAAATCTGCTATTTAGAAGGTATGCAGGAGGGACAGTTGTTGGGAGTTTTCGGCTGGTGGGGTTTGGGGATCCCTGCCAGCCACATTATAGCTATGCTCGTACTGGGTGGGCCTGAGCCCAAAGTGGGTGGGCCTGGGCCCACCCAAGCCCACCCTTGGCTACGCCACTGGCTTGCCCACTCTATGGACATATTTGAGTACATGCCTGAAATGTGTCCATCCATTTATAGCATGCAGAAAAAAGTAAATCATTGAATTTACATAGTTTAGTGAATGTGTATATATGATCATTATGCATAACATCCTTAATTACATAAATGCCCTTGTGTATCCAGTCTTTCCAGAGAACGGTGGAATTATTAATTTTAATATCTGGGTTATTCCAAATGGAAGAGTAAATTTTGTGTTTTTAATTTGGAAGGTGTTACTCTGACCAAGGTGATAAAAACCATCATTGTGGATTTGAAAACTGGATTCTCTTTATATTGCTTTAAAAGTTTAATACCAACATAAAGAGGTAGTGGTGAAAGGAGATTGCGTTCTTTTTTTTTTTTTTTTTTTCCACCTTCATTCTTTTTTTTTTTTTTTTTGAAAATTTCTTTATTGCATCATGAAGACAAATATAAACATCTGCTGCCACCTGCAGCTCAACGTCACTCAGTACATTGCAATCGGAAGAACAACAGTACAAATTTTGCATCTACAAAACATATGTATTGGTCCCCATGTGCTTTTATGTTTCCTCCCTTGTTAATCCCTTCCCTTGTGGATGAGATCCCCCCCCTCTCCTCGTTTGCCCTCCCTCCCTCTTCCCCCCCTATCTGGCTATTCTTTACTTTGCAAATCAGGGTCTGGCGCCATGAGCAGATCTCGCGCTCTCCCCCATATATCTTTATACTGGCGATTGCCGAGCGCTGTTGAAAATTTTAGTGTCATATTCACCCACTGGGCCATGTCCTTCATTTGAGCCTTCCACCGCTCCAAAGGTGGAGGTTCAGTCTCAACCCAAGCTTGCAAAATGCATTTCTTCACCAGTAATGCAGTCAACAGCACAAATCTACACTGAGCTACACCCAGTCCTTGCTGTCCAAGAGATTCCTTACAGCCCATTAGAATAGCTGAATACTTCCACTCCATTTCACGTTGTAACGTCTTTTCAATTACTTCCAGCGCTCCTACCCATAGCTTGTGTAGGCTCGGGCACTCCATAAATGAATGCAAAAAGCCTCCCACACTTTTCCCACATTTGTTGCAAACATCATCCTCCCACATCCCCATGGTCTTGCCTCTCTCTTTAGTAATATGTACTCTGTATAAAATCCTGTATTGTATATCCTGTAAGGCTGCATTTGGTGTAATCTTGCTTAACCCCCCAAAAACCATGCTCAGCCGTTTCACAGAAATCTCCTCACCCGTGTCTCTACTCCAAATCTCTGCTAACTGCTGGACATGTGGCGCCTCCTGTGACTCCCGAATTAATTGGCACCATTGTGACAATCTATTTATCTTGGGCGGGATTTGCAAAAACATTTTGTCTAGTTGCGTGAAATGCACCCGTTCCCGGCTCCTGCGTTCCACACTCAACACATAATCTCTAATTTGAAGGTATGCAAAGAATTGCGATCTCGGCAATTGTAATTCATCCCTAACTTCGGTGAACGTTGGGAAAGCCTCCTCTTCCGTTTTCCTAAATTGCCCTATAAATCTACACCCCTTTTCACGCCATTCACTAAATACTGATACCCCTTGGCCTGCCGGAAAGGCCATGTTGCCCGTTAATGGTAGAAATGGGCTGGTTCCTCGCGCTGTTCCGCCATGTCCCCTCCACCATCTCCAGGCCCTCTGCAGCGCTGCCACATATGGGTTATTCACTATCTTTTTGGCTCCTGTCACCGCCCATGACTCCAATACTGCAAACGGGTCATTCTGGCCACACCAACTCTCCCAGAAGCCCGTAGTGGCATAAAAACTCTCTCCTGACTGCAGTTCATGAATCCACCGCAGCAGCGCTGCCACATTATATGTTCTTAAGTCTGGCAACTTTTGACCTCCCTGTTTACGAGTATGAGTGAGTTTCACAAAAGAAATCCGTGATCGTTTCGCTCGCCAGATAAAAGTACTTATCACACTTCTATACAGGCTATCCTCCTTCCTCCGTACCCATAGAGGAAGCATTTGTAAGGGGTATATTAATTTAGGCAACATTACCATCTTAACCAAAGCAATCCGACCCATAAAATTTATAGGCAAGTCTTTCCACCTGCCGCAAAGCCGTTTTACTTCCTCCACTCGGTCTGTCACATTCTTTTTATACATCCAGCTCTGATCTGCACTTAAGAACACCCCTAAGTATTTGATGCCCTTTTGGGCCCACATCAAAGGGAACTCCCCAGATGTTCGACATGTGCAAGGCTCACTGACGGGCAACGCTTCTGACTTCCCAAAGTTGATACTGAGCCCGGAAAATTCCCCGTATTCCTTAATAATATCCATCACTAGCGGCAGTGTTTGCGACGCCCCATCCAGCATCAAAAGCATGTCGTCAGCAAACAAATTTATTCTGTGCTCTACTCCCCCCACTCGTAGTCCTGTTAGTCTGGGTTCTTGCCGTATTCTAGCCGCCAGGGGTTCCAATGTCAGAATAAAAAGTAACGGTGACAACGGGCACCCCTGCCGGGTACCACCCCTTAAGGGGAAAGCATCCGTAAGGGAATCATTTATAATAATCTGCGCTGTGGGGTTGTTATACAAAGCTTTGATCCATTGCAAGAACTCTCCCTGAATACCAAAGTGCCTCAGGATCCAGAATAAGTACTCCCACACTACTTTGTCGAATGCCTTCTCGGCATCCAGACTGGCCAGTATAGCATCTCCTGCTCTCCCCCCACCCTCAAGTAGCACTCGGCTTACTTTTAAGATATTGGCCGACGCGTATCTTCCCTTAACAAAACCCACCTGGTCGGGATGAACTAGATAAGGCACCACCTGGCTCAGTCGATCCGCCAACACTGCCGCCAGCAACTTAAGATCTTGATTGAGCAGCGAAATGGGTCTATAGGATCCAACCTGCTCCCCGTCTTTCCCTGGCTTGGGGATGACTGTGATATGTGCATGGTTCAGCACAGGTCCCATCCCGCCCACTTCCCTCACCTCGTTACACATGAGAATAAGGGGTTCAATGAGCAAATCCTGCAGGATCTTATAAAATTCTGTCCCTAGGCCATCTGGCCCTGGGGCTTTGGCCAGCTGCAAGCGTTTTATTACTCGCTGCATTTCTTTCCCTTGTAGTGGTGCATTCAGCATCTCTTTCTGGCTGTCAGTTAACGAGGGTAAGTTTACAGCTCTAAGGAACTCTATACACTTTTCCTCTGAGAAAGGGCCCGCTTTGTAAAGTGTTGTGTAATAGCGCACAAATTCCCTTTCTATTTCCATTTGGTCTGTAGTTACTGTTCCCTCCGCTTCTCGGATCTTACCTATATACTGCTTCCCCGATCTCTGCCTCACCAAGGCTGCTAAAAGCTTACCTGTTTTATTCCCCCATTGGTGCAGCTTATATTTATATAATTTGATATTGTATAGCGCTCCTGCATTGCCTTCCTACACTCTGCATATATCTGTCTATTATGTTCTGTGGGAGAGATGATGAGAGCTCTGCGAGCTTCCCGTAATCTCCCGGACACCTCTGTAAGTTGAGAGCTCCGCCGCTTGTTCTGCGAGGCAACATAAGAGATAATCTTGCCTCGGAGTACAGCCTTCGCTGCCTCCCAATAAATTCTCGGGTTTACCGACTGGGCATCATTCTCAGCGACGTAGTCTGTCCAGCTCTGCCGCAAGTAAGTTTTAAATTCTCTACTCTGGTACAGAGCCGGATTCATACGCCATCTTGTCGGCCTCTTCCTCTCCCCCCACCGCATTTCAGCCCACACTGGGGCATGATCAGAAACATCGGGGTCCCCAATTCCAGTCTGTTCTACTATCAAGCTGACTGAGTGGGACACAAGCAGGTAGTCAAGACGCGAGTGAGCTCCATGCGGGTGTGAAAAAAAAGTATAATCATGCTCTTCTAAGTGTTGGAGGCGCCAAATATCCACCAGCCCCAGCTCATTCATAAGTAAATTCACTCCCCTTTCTTCATGTCCCCGCCCCACCTTCCTTGGGGGTTTGCAATCTATAGAGGGGTCACTTGTAATGTTAAAATCCCCTCCTACAATGAGGTGGTATTCATCAAAAGTTACTAATTTAGCTATCAGAGCGGTAAAAAACTTGTGAGAATAAACATTTGGTGCATATACACTACACAGTCCCACCTTGATACCTTGCAAGGATCCTGTCACTATTACAAAGCGCCCTTCCGGGTCTTGATACATCTTATGTAAACTAAATGCAATTGTTTTCCTTATTAGTATGGCTACTCCCCTTTGCCTACCATTGTATGCTGCAAAATATATGTCTCCCACCCAGTCTCTTTTCATCTTAAGATGTTCTACTTTACTTAAGTGTGTTTCTTGTATCAGTGCCACATCGGCCTTTTGCCTCTTGAGCGCCTGAAGTACCTTTGCCCTCTTTATTGGTGAGTGTACCCCGTCTACATTTAATGACACAACTTTTAGTTTAGCCATTCAGCTCATCTGTTGATAATTTCTAGACTCACCGATACTCTGTATATCTCTGTCCAGAGGCCCCCCAGCTAGGCCTCCAGACCAAGCTTGTTGTTTGGTATCTATGTGTAAAGTTATGGGTTCTCTTCTCCTTTCAATCATGACCTTCCAGCCCCCCGATATGCTGTTACGTATGATGTTAATAGCCAGAACTATCCCCAGCCCCCCATCCCTTTCACTGTCCTCCCCTTCACTCCCCCCCTTCCCCCCCTCCCTTCCCTCATCAATCATTACATTCCAATTTCCCAACACACACACTCCCATCCATGCAATCCTTAACCTTAACATTTCCTTTCCCTTACCACTAACTCCCCCCACTCACAACTCCTGCTTCCCCTAATAATTTGCGCTCTCCCGTTCTCTGCGTCTATCTCCCCTTCTCTTCTGCCCTAGTCTCCCCTTCCCCTGCAACATCCTAATCCACAAAAAACAAAAACAGTAAGGAGTGCCAACATTTTCCTACTCCTTTCAACACATATACATCAAAGATAACCTTCAAACCCACTTCAACTTTACATCCAGTCCCGCATGTAAAACTTAACTTCCAGCAACATCTGGCTCACTCTTCCCAAGCTGTCCTCTTCTGCCAGGTCCGTGGATCACTACCAGTGCTTCTTCAGCTTGGCATAGGGCTCTTCCTTCCATCTACCGTGTACTGTCACCTCCCTGGTGCGCCCTTGATCTGGTCAGATGTCCCTTTTTTTAGAAGTAACAACATGGGCACCAACCACTGATCAATTGTTCCCACGGGTCTGGTCAATCCAACATTTAGGGCCTTCACAATTCTAATAATTCAGTTTGATCAATCCTTAAGGCCCACAGTTTCTCATGGGTATTTCTGCATTATTCTGGTCCAATCGCAAGTTTCTTTTCCCCACACCTTGTTCTTATAATCCAGTTAGTTGCACTTTCACAAGTAAGGTACCATAGCTGATCTGTTCTTTAAATCCCTTATATGCGTTCCACATATGCTGCCAGCTCGCTGGGGTCAGTAAAAAACAGTACCTTATTATCAGCCATCACCCGCACTTTAGCCGGGAAGAGTAGGGCAAATTTCACCCCTTTTTCAAACAAGCGCTTACAATGCTGTCCCATTTTCCTCCTTTGCTCCGAAACCACAGCAGAGTAATCCTGAAATAGCAAGACTTTACTTCCATTGTATTCCAGCGCTGCTTTCTTCCTGTAAGCCAGTAGTATTTTTTCTTTGTTGGCATAGTTCAAAAGTTTTGCTATAACTGTTCTGGGGCGGCTCTCCCCCTCTCTGCGCGCCCCAATTCGATGGACTCTTTCAACCTGCAAAGTCTTTCCCGGGCATTGTAATCCCAGCTGTTCAGGGAGCCATTCCTCCATAATCTTCCACAATTCTTTATCCTGCACCGACTCAGGGAGCCCTACTATCCGGATGTTATTTCTTCGGCTCCGGTTCTCCAGGTCGTCGATTTGCTGCTCCAGGCGCTCACACTTTCGCTCTAGCCCGCTTATTCGGGTGTCTGCTACCTCCGTTCTGTCTTCTTGCCTGGAGATCCTTTCTTCCGCCTGCTGGAGTCTCGCACTTTGTCTTTCCACTGCTTCCCTGATTTGCTCCACCGAAGATTGAAATTTGGACAGCTTGTCTTCTAATATAGCCGTCACCTGCTGTATAAGTTCTTGAAAAACTTCTGTAGGCTGGCTCGCTTCTCCCGCGGTTTCTTTAACCGCCGCCATTTTTGCTTTCGCGTCAAGCATGCGGGGCTTTTTAGGCCTCTGTGACTTCACGGGCATTCCCCGCTCTCTCTCTGCCGCGTTCTCCTCCTCGCAGCCTCGTGATCTGAAAGCGGGGCGTTTACTGTGCCCCCGTCCGGCTCGTTGATTTTTGAAAACGGGAGTTAAGCCGATTAATTTTAAAGATAGAGGGAGTCAGGAGCGGAGCCGGGTTCTCGGACGTCCGTTCAGCTCCCTCGCATCACGTGACCCCAGGAGATTGCGTTCTAATTGTAACCATGGAAGTTGTGCATTGTTAATATATCTAATTCACCAAAACTCTGATACTGGATAAAAGCTCTGTGATGATTCTAAAAGCTTGATAAATTAACTCCACCATTATCTTTAGTATTTTGTAGTTTGTAGAAGGCTATCCTGGGTGTTTTATTTTGTCATATAAAACTGCCTATATGTTTATCCAATTTTTTTTATAAAAACCTTTTGAGAAAAATATAGGTATCATACTCATACTACTGGGGCTATGGGCATTTTAACAGTGGATATTCTCCCCCACCAATTTAGAAATTTTGGGGACCAAGTAGAGCAAAGGTCACTTACAACCTTAAGGATTCTGTGTTTATTATTAAGTAATGTATAATGTATGTTGTTATATCAATAAATACCTAAGGGGCCTTTTTACAAAGGCGTGGTAGGGCTACCGCCCAGTCCAAAACCTCGGCAACGATATTGGCATCGATGTTGGCATCGGCATTGGGAGTTGCATCGGATGCATCAGTCCATATGGCTGAGAGGCCTGTCTTGGACACTGGGAGTGGATGTGCCTGCCTCGACGCCGCCCGCTGCGTAGGGTCCTCGGGACTGCTCAGCACTGGACCCAACTCCGAGGCAACATGGGGATTCGACGTCCTCATGGTACTGAGCATTGCTGACTGCATTGGGCAAAAGCCAAGAAGCATCGGCATCAATCCCCCTTGACACACAGTGCCAGGAGCTCTGGGGCACCAAGGGATTCAGTCCCCAAGAAGCGTCGGTGCCAGAAGGACCACTGCCCCTCCTTACAAGTGGACTGTAGAGAAGAAAATCCATGCCCATGCAAGAGGATTATAACAAATAGTGGAACACTGTGGAGTTCATTTTCAAAACAGAAAAACATCCAAAAAAATGGCACAAAGTGGCAGATGGACATTTTTTTCACAAAAACGTCCAAATCGCTATTTTCAAAACTCATTTTAAGACATTTTTCTATGCAATTCGTCTAAATCTCAAGGGGGCTTGTTGAAGGTATGTTTTGGGTAGGACTAGGGTGGGCTTACAAATTGGACATTTTCTGTGATAATGGAACATTGTAAAAATGTCCAGGGCAAAAATAGGACTTTTTTTGGCTAGACTTGTTTCAATAATGACTAACTCCCCTATTTACAAGGCCGCACTAGCGGCTGCCGGTGTACTAATGCCAGCACAGCCTATTCACTTTCAATGAGCTATGTTAGCATTTGTAAACAGGGGCCTAAGTGTCAAAAGATGCCCAAACTGATCATATGACCACTGGAGAGATAAAGGCATAACCCTACCCTTAATCCCCCAGTGTCACTGACCCCCTCCCAACCCCTAAGAGGTGAAAGTGACAGGACATAACAGGCTGTATGACAGCTGCAGTTATAATGGCCATTCTTCTTACAGCAGTGAGCAGGTCTCTGGAGTAGTCTAGTGGCTGGTGCACTGGACTGTAGAGAAGGGGATCCAGGCCCATATCCCATTCTAACTGGTACACTTGTGGTGGAAAGTTTGAGTGCCACAAAAATCACAAAATACCTACTGAACCTACATACAGGTGGCACCTGCAGGCTATTGTAGTGGTGTACAGTTGAGTTGAATTTTTTGCTATTCCTGGAGGGTTCAGCATACGATATAAGGGGATTATGATGTGATGTGTACCTGGGACCTTTTATATGAAGTTCACTGCAGTGCCCCCCAGACATCCTAATGGCTTGTTTTTGTACATTTTTTCCTTGGACATTTTTTGTTTGAAAATGGCAAAGAAAGATGCATTGAGCACAAAAATGTCTAAAATATGGTGATTTTTAAACCAAAAAGATAGATGTTTTTGTGGTTCAAAAATGACCACATTTGGCATTGGATTTTTGGATGTTTTTTGCAAAACATCCAACATTGGATGTTTTTTGCAAAACATCCAACATTGGATGTTTTTTGCAAAACATCCAACATTGGATTTGAACGTCATATCGAAAATGCCCCTCTGTGTGTATTACCTCTAAATACAAATGGATTGCTGCTGAAAGAAATCACAATCTGAAATCCTATGAAAAAATCTGGGAACCACTCAGTGAATTTAGTGCTTTGCCCTACTGAGGTATATAATGTTTGCTACATATATTTGAATCACATCTCTGTTATTTACCAACAATCAATAAGAAGTATATGACTTCTCTTTGGCTGAAACTGCAACAGAGATAGCTAAATCCATGTTTTTCTTCCCTTTTATCACTTATTAATATATAGTTGCCATTTTTTGTACTAATGTTTATTAATCCTTTTTTGTTCTTGTTGCTTTGCTCTTTTTACTGTTGATTTAACACCTTATTGATATTCAATAAACATATTGAACATAAAAAAGAAGATGGCCATGTATACATTAAGCTCTGTTTAGAATTTTATGCTCTGTTGTTTATATATATTATTTATTATGTATGTGTTAATATTTTGCTTTTTAATGGTTTGTAATTTAATTTGATTTATCCATTTTCTTATGATTCGTAAGGTTCTTTATGGTTTTTATTAGGTTTTTACATGTTTATGAGCATTTCTAAGCTGATACCATTTATCTACAGCTCTTTCCAGTTCTGATGACATCATTTGCATCATTGGAAAACATACAAAATGGCCAACTGGAACATCTATATAAATAATTCTCACCTCCAATTCTGAAGCTCACTGTGTGGCAGGGAAACACTGAAGCTCTGTACTGTTGTAGCCTGTCAGCACCAGTCACTTTCACTCTCACTGATACACCTGCCCATAGCCACGCCCCATCCAGACATAATTCACAACCCCAACGTTCTAATGAAGCCCCAAGATCCACCCACTTCCCTGAAGGGTTCGTTACTTCGTGGTGGTGAAGCCACCCCACTGACCATGTCTTTCTGCCACGCCCTCGCGTCAAACGTGATGACGTCGAGGGCGGAACAATTACAGTCAACTCATCGCTGAACGTAACGAACCCAATGGAAAGAGACGAGTGTTTCCCTACTCCCCCTGCCTCACAATCACCTGCCAGTGTGCCAACGAAACAAAAATGGCACCCACAACAAACGTACGAAAACAACGACATCCATCAGAAACACCCTCTCTCTCCGCACCCTCCTCGTCACTACTGGACCCGCTGCTCTCTCCCTCCCCCCTCCCGAGTCACCACTGCACCCCTACCCACAGTCCCCCTCAAACACCCTCCTCCACACCTCACAGGTTTGCTTTCTTTCCAGTGTATGGCAATGACGGCTGCACGGGCCACAGGAAACAGAGATTAACCAAAGTGCCTTCCTTGCTTACGCCCCGGCCCTGAGCCCTCCCTCACCCACCCTCCTCCCTGATGCTCATCGCTGCAGCCGCTCGCCATCCCGCCAACACCTCAACGACAACGTAGAAGCAGCACCTCAGAGGTTTGCTTTCTTTTCAGTGTATGGCGATGACGGCTGCACAGGGCAGGGGAAACAGAGATTAACCAAATTGCCTTCCTTGCTTACACTGCACTACATAGCCTTATGTCCACTCCTGTCTACAAACAGAGGGGAGGGAGGACCGCATGCAACTCGGAGGGGACACAGGGAGAGACCGGGGGAGGGGGGGGGAACCTTGCTAGCACCCGTTTCATTTCATACAGAAACGGGCCTTTTTTACTAGTATAAAACGTTTTTTGGCATTTTTGAATGATTTTAGCGGTGTTTTTGTGGGGAAAAAAATAGCTATTCCATGTGGGGAGATAGTACTCTATTGATACCCACCTTTGGTTTGGTAAAATATCATTTTTTCAAAATTGATCCATTTTTAAATTAAAACTGCATAAAATTGGTGTTTTTATTTGTTAAGAGCTGTTTGGTTTCTATATATACAGCTTTTAGATTTTACTCTGTTTTTTGGAAGGTTGTGTATATAATTTTGAGCAGAGAACCTTTGACCTCCATAGCACTGCACATAAGCTTGTAAGCTAACAGCATGCTTGTTTTCCAATCAACTGAAGGAGGAGGAGTGGAGCTCCAGAGAAAATGCTGCAGCTGTTGTTGTAAGTAATTGTGCCTCAAGACAATTTTTACCTTTTTGTCAACTTTGTGTGGACTTCGTACATATTTTATTTTGTGTCTTCTATAGGTATGTGTCCTTTTTTTAGTTTCATTATTGGTATAACAGAGCTATTGGTAATGATTGTATACACTCTGTGCAAGATTCATTTACAACCCACATTAGAATTTATATGTACACAACTATATTACATACTTTTTGTACCCTTTATAGTCTTTGAATTTTGGTTTCTTTTATATTAGTGTTTGTGTTTTATTCACTTTTTACTATTTGGCATTACTAATTTGTATGTGGAAAGCTTTTGATGTGTATTATATATTGATTTTAATTTTTTATCATTATTTATTGACTTAAATTATATATTTTTTTATGTGTGCTGTTTATTGGATTGGTTAAGTGTGATCATGTTGGGTACTTTGATTAATAAAAACTTCTTATCTCTACTATCTGCTGGTGTGCTTCATCTGTTTGCTTATTGAGCATTTGCAGACCGTGGCCTCAGTGATTCTGGTGTCCCTCACACATGCCAGTGTCTCAAAGTTAACTCAGAGGTACTAACTGTAACCTCTCCTTTCACACTGGAACCCTCCCCCTCAAGAAGTCTCCAGGCATCTGCTCTTGCCTCCCTGAGATCACAGATTCTAGAGAAGTTAATATCACTGGTTGAGGAGGAGAAATCACAATTTGGGGGTAAAGGATGTATCAAATCTGATTAATGACATCGGGCCCCAGGCTGTGATGTTGAAACAGCCAGGAACCTCCTGACTTGGGCTTCCTGGAGTGTTGGTCAATGTAAGTAGTTATCCATAGGACCCATTGGCATATCTTGTCATGGTTCTAAGGGGTAAACCCTCAACTTGCTGTTCCTTTTCACCATTTTATGAGAAAAAAGTTACGAATAAGTGTTCAGACAATGCTACCATTGCCATCTTGGATTCCCCCCAGAAACTTTTTTTAAGAGCAAGAGCTATTATCCAAATATGGGAAACTTTTACCCCATCTCCTTCTCATACTGTGATCATATAATCCCAGTCCCTGGCAGCAGAGATTTTTAAAAAATGCAGTCCATAGAATTCTATATCTGTTCCCTAGAAGACCTTGTAATGTCTGGCTCTGGAGGAAGTATTCAGTTGATAGGAACTGTTCATAGCCACCATTATTAAATCCCAACTGCACTACAAGCAATACAGTTTCCTACAATAATTCAAAATTCACTGCTGCTGCTGTAATGAATATCCAGTGCATAGAAGCTGTTTCAAACCGATTGAAAACAGAATTTTTAAAACTTACTTTAAATAAGAGACAGAGCTGTCTTCCTGTTCATCACCACTCTGTAGTGCAACCAGTGGTCATTTTCTTACCACTTTTTCACTCTTGTTCTGATATCACTGGATCCGACTGAAGCAAGTCACTGGTGATTTTGCAATCCTTTTACTAAAGTGTGCACTGAAAACCGTTGAACCAGCAAGGGTGTGTCTGGCTGGACTTCCTTATATACTGCTATTGGTAAGGCATATCTCTTGCTAGTCCAATGGGCTTCTTTGGAGGATGGGCTTCCCCTTCTGCCCTTCATGGTCACTTATCTGGGAGCTCAGGTTACAGGTAAGTAGTCTCCATAGCTTAGCTGCAAATCACCAGTTCTCAACCTATGAGGCTGTGAGACTGATTCCCGTGAAACCCTTACACTTATATCCTGATAGTTCTGTTGTTATATACCTGTTTATTTTAAAAGAATTTTTCAGGATTTTAGTGACCTCATTAATCATGTGTCCTATTTCATTCTAGAATTTGGTATCAGAAGCCCCACTGAGTATAAAAGGGCATTCTCCTCCACCATATTGGCCTCAAGAAGGTGCAATCAGGTTTGAGAATGTGAAAATGCGTTATCGTGATAATTTACCTTTGGTGCTCAAGAACATTTCTTTTGATATCAAACCTAAGGAAAAAATTGGAATAGTTGGAAGGACTGGCTCAGGTAGGACAAACAATAAAATATATTAAAATACTACCCAATGGCCTTGTTATATCTTTGGAGATGACAAAGGGCAACAAAGTCTTTTATTATAAATCTTCACTTGACTCAACGATGACCGTGTTTCAGCTAAAGGACCTGCATCAGGAGTTTGACGAATATTTCATAAATGTGATCTATGAAATGAAAAATGTAGGGCACAGATGTGCCTCATAACAAGAGCACAAGTATTGAGTGCCAAAAGCTGAACAATTAAACAACAAAGGTGGTTCCTAAGCATCATGATACACTGTTGTGCAACAGTGTATCATGAAGCATAAGAAGTACCTTTGTTACTTAATTGTTCAGCTTTTGGTGCTCAATATTTCTGTTTTTGTTGTGAAGCGTATCTGTGCCCTACGTTTTGCATCTCAAAAAGCACTTTTATGAGATATTCGTCAGACTCCTGATGCAGGCCCTATAGCCAAAACACAGCAAGTCAAGTGAAGCTTTATAATAAAAGACTTTCAGGCTTATTTTCGAAAGAGAAGGACGCCCATCTTTCGACACAAATCGGAAGATGGGCGTCCTTCTCACAGGGTCGCCCAAATCGGTTTCCCCGCCCCTCCACTGGGACGTTTTGCGAAGACATCCTCAGCAAAACTTGGGCGTCCCTTTCGATTATGCTCCTCTTTGTTGCCCTTTGTCATTTCCACTGTTTTGCTTGTCTTGTTATATCTTTACCAAATTGTGTATTAGCTCTGGGACAGTTGTATCTAGCTAAGGACCATCACCATGATGACTGGACTCTAGGTGAAATGGAAGATTTAATTTTAATGTTTTAAAAATCCTTCTGTTCCACCTTTTCATTCTGCCAGTTGGCATTATCTTTCTACAAATAATGTAGCTTTAAAGTTAAACACAAGTTATATTATTTAGTTTTCATAATAATGGTTAATGAGGTGCTTTGTATATATTTGCATGATTTGTGTCTTTAGAAACAGAAACATATTTAGGCAGATAAAGACCATATGGACTATCCAGTCTGCCCACCCATGCCATGTACTCTCCCTATGAGATTGTGTGTACGTGTCCCAAGCTCTCTTTTATTCATATACTATTGTCGTCTCCACCACTTCCACCGGAAGGCCATTGCACGAATTCACCCTTCCATGAAGAAGTATTTCCTCAGTTTACTTCTGAGTCTGTCCCCTTTCAATTTCATCCTATGCCTCCTCGTTCCAGAGCTTCCTTTCAACTGAAAGAGACTCACCTCCTGTGCATTTATGCCACATAGGTATTTAATATCTCTATCATATCTCCCCTCTCTCGCCTTTCTTCCAAAGTGTACATACTGAGATCTTTAAGGTTGTCCCCTTACGTTTTATGATGAAGACCACTGACTATTTTAGTAGCTGCTCCCTGGACTGACTCCATCCTGCTTATATCTTTTTGAGGGTGTGGTCTCCAGAATTGTTCACAGTATTCTAAATTAGGTCTCACCAGATTCTTAGACAAGAGCATCATCACCTCCTTTTTCTTACTGGCCATTCTTCTCCCTCTGCACTCAAGCATCCTTCTAGCTTTTGCCGTTGCCTTTTCTATTTGTTTGGCCACTTTGAGATCATCACATACAATCACACCCAAGTCCTGCTCCTCTTTAGTGTACAAAAACTATTCACCCCCTAAACTGTACCTTTCCCTTGGGTTTTTGCAGCCCAAATGCATGATCCTGCATTTTTTAGCATAAAGTCTAAGCTGCCAAATTCCAGACCATTCCTCTAGCATTGCTAAGTCTTTCCTCATGTTATCCACACCATCAGGGGTGTCTACCCTATTGCAGATTTTGGTATCATCCACAAAGAAGCAAACCCCTTACTAGACAGCCCTTCAGCAGCATTGCTTACAAAAAGGATAGAAAGAACTGGCCCAAGAACCAACCCATGCAGCACACCACTACCCATTGTTGCCTTCCACTCAACCAGTTCCTAATCCAGTCAGTCATTTTAGGGCCCATACCGAGGGCACTAGGTTTATTTATTAGTTGTCTATATGGAACTGTATCAAAGGCTTTCCTAAAATCTAAATACACCACATTTAGCACTCTCCCTTGATCCAGCGCTGTGATCACCCAGTCAAAGAAATTAATCAGATTTGTCTGACTAGACCTGCCTTTAGTGAAACCACGTGGCTTCGGGTCCTTAAATCCATTGGATTCCTAAAACTTTACTATTCTCTCTTTTAAAAGCGTTTCCTTTAATTTTCTTACCACAGAAGTCAGACTTACCAGCCTGTAGTTCCAAACTTCTTCCTTGTTTCCATTTTTGTGGAAAGGGACCATATCTACTTCTCCAGTCCTCCGGGACCACTCCCGACTCTAGAGAAACATTGAAAAGGTCAGCCATTGGAGTCACTAGAACTTCCCTAAGTTCCTTCAGTACCCTTGGATGTATGCATTCTAGCCCCATCGTTTTGTCCACCTTTAGTTTACCTAGCTCCTCACGAACACAGTCCTCTGAAAATCATTCAAGGACTACCACCCCTCCATTCCTATTTGTGTGTTTCTGCGGTCCTGCTCCTGGCCCTTCAGCTGTGAACACAGAACAGAGATTTGTGAAGCAATTTCATCTTATTTTTATCAGCTTCTATATATTCCTCCCATATACCTTTGAGTCTCACAATACCACTTTTGCTCTTCCTTTAATCACTAATATATCTAAAAAATGTCTTGTTTCCTCATTTTACCATATTGACTATTTTTTTCTTCCATTTACATCTTTGCTTTCCTGACTACCAGCTTCTCTTAGCTTTTTCAAATATTGTCGCCTGTCTTCCTCTTTCTGTAATCTCTTGTAGTTTATAAAGGTTAACCTCTTTTTCCTTACCTTTTCAGCTACTAATTTTGTGAACCAAAATGGCCTTCTTTCCCTCTTACTTTTATTTATTTTCCTTACAAAAAGGTTTGTTGCCATTAAAATAGCTTCTTTCATTGTGCCCACTGCTTTCCAACTTCTTCCAGATGTTCCCATCCAGACAACAATTCATTGAGGTAATCCCCCACCTGAATAAAGCTAGTTTTTTTTTTTTTTTTGGGGGGGGGGGTTAAATATCTAGAACCTTCACTTTTGAATGGACCCTTCCACTCCTATCTTAATATTAAACTACACTGTCTGGTGATCACTGGATGCCGGATGATTACCTACTTAAAACATCAGAAACACTCTCCCTATTAGTAAGCACTAAGTCCAGTATGGCTCCATCCCACTTGGATTCCATTACCAACTGCTGCAATAGTCCCCCTGTAGAGAATCCATTATCTCCCTGCTTCTAAAAGACCCCACAATAGGGATACCCCAATCAACATCTGGCATATCAAAATCACCTATTAGTAGTAATTCCCCTTTCACAGCCATAGGAGCCAACTTTTCAAAATGATTGGGGGTGCTGAAATTTTTTTTTAACAGGTGGTGCATTCCCCCCTCCCCAGTACCGTAAAATCCTGTCTGCTGCAGTCTTCACCTGGGCAGTGGCAGCACCACTCATAGGCTGCCTGCAACCTGCACCAGGACTTCTTTCCTGAATAGTCCCGTCCCTCAGTCCCCCTGTACTGTCTTTTGTCCTTATAATCACTCTAATTAATTTTGAACTGCAAGAAAAGAGACACTATTTTGTATTATCTATGATAACTGTTGATGCATTTTTCTGCCTTTAAAAATTGTTTGAATACTTGTCCTTGCTATTTGTTAAACAGGGAAATCATCTCTTGGCATTGCATTGTTTAGATTAGCAGAGATTGTGGATGGTTCGATCAGTGTTGATAATATATGCATTAATAAAATTGGACTGAAGGATCTAAGGAAAAAACTATCTATTATTCCACAAGAGCCAGTACTTTTCGTTGGAAGTGTTAGGTATGTATGGTCTGATCACCTTTAACATCATAATTTAATCATAATTTAGCTAACGTTGTGTTACATTCAGGTACACTAGGTATATATCTGTCCTTAGAGGACTTGAAATCTAAGGAACCCTTTTACTAAGGGTATTTTCAGGTTGTGCATGTAGCAATTCCAAATAATATTCACAGGAGCACTTACTGCCTTCTATGTATGAGGTGTTAAGTGATTCTGTGTAAGTGATTCTGTGTTAAGTTTGTGTTGTTCAGGTAGCGTGCGCTAATCATAATATAATACCTTAATAATGCAATCATGCCCATTCCATGTCCATAGCATACCCCCTCCAGAAAAATATTTTAGAAAAATAAATACCATGTGCTTAGGATGTGGAAAATGGCAAATTACTGAATTTTGTAGATGAAGCATTGGAGGGTTAAGGACCTTGTTTACTAAGCTACATTAGTGGTGCATTAGCATTTTTTAGCACATTCTAACCATTAGAGTGCGCTAACTATGTAGGCACCCATACTATTCCTATGGGCACCTACACAGCGCATGCTAATTTTATACATGCACTAAAAACGCTGACGCACCTTAGTAAACAGGACCCTAGCATCTTCCCTTCCATTCAGTGCCCTAGCATCTTTCATCGCGGTCTTTGTTTCATAAATTCCACTGATGCATCCCTTCTAGCAGTCATTCAAATCCTCCCTAGCTCCCTTCCCTTAAATTCCCTACAACTTCACCAGCCCTTTACCATGACTAGCCTTTCAGATGGCTATATGCCTCAGGCTTGGAAAACTTCACTCTCACTATTTTCTCTGCTTTTAACCTCCGCTCCCAATCCTCATTGGCTTCAGCCCTTCAGACCATAAAACCAACCACCACAGCACTAGACCCAGTTTCCTCACAGCTTCTAAAGAATTGTTGTAGTACATTACTCCCATTCTTACTCTCAATGAAGACGTCTAGCCTTTCAGCCTCAAGCTTGGAAAACTGCACTCGTGAGACCTAAGCTAAAAGATCCTACATACCTTTGAGCCTCTGTACCAACTACTGTCCTATAGCTAATCTTCCATTTACCGCAAAACTGATTGAATCTCTTGTCCATCAACAGCTATTGGACTTTGTCATTCGCATCGCCACACTCACCCCAACCAGACTGTTTTTTTGGTAACACCACAAAACCAAGACTACCCTCCTTGATCTCACAACCTACATCAAAACTCATCTAAGTCAGTCACAAACCATCTTTCTTCTTTCTATTGTCTGCCGCATTCAACACTATAGACCCCGTTCTTTTTCTAAGGCGGCTTTCTCAAATTGGTTTGACTGACACTGCTCTCTCGTGGTTTGCCTCATATTGACCGTGCCTAAACAGGTTTATTTGGAAACACTCATTCTAAGCCTTTTCCCCTGGCCTCTGGTGCCTCAGGGCTCGATCCTGTCCCCCTTATTATTCAACATTTTCTTGGCCCCTTTACTGCATCTTTTGCACTCATTAAACTTCACATCTTTCTTTCTTATGCTTATACAAGTTCTCACCATGGACTTATATGTTGTCTGCATACCTTGCAGATAACAGCACTCAATCACAAGTTACATACTGTCTGCATTTGGTTTAAACCACACCTACTATTACCGAACCCTGATAAGTCCTGTGTTCTGTTTAATGGTAGAAAGATCCCCCCCACTGGCCGCTCCAATCCTGGGGAATACAGTCCTTCTAAATATAGCTGATAAGGCTAAGATTTTAGGTGTAGTACTTGATAACACTTTAACTTTTACATCTCAAGTTCTCTGCGGTGGTGCAACATGCTTCCTTCCAACTTAGACACATCAGGACAATTCAGCCATTTCTTCTCCTTGTAGCTAGCACGTATGGTGTATAAAATGCTGCACAGTGATGGATTTGGTAGACTGATTATTTGGATTTCTCATCATCTTTTTCCGTAGGTAGATCGGAACGCTGTTTGAAATTATGGGTGTTTGGAAGAAACCGTGCTAGAACATTCCTTTTTACACCAGGGAATTAGACTGCCTTTAGAAATTCTGAGAATAACACAATATTATTTCTTCAGGAAAGTGTTAAAGTCTTTTTTGTTTGATGAGAAAGGTGTTTTTTTTAGTTTCAATGTATTTGATGAGAAAAATGCTCTTTAGTTTCAATGTATTAAATATACAACTGTAATTAATGTTTAGATGTGCAATTGATGAGAAAGATAGGGTTTTTTAAGTTTCAATGTATTAGATATACAATTGTAAATTATTCTGAAGAAGGACTTATTGTTTGTAATCCGCTTAGAATCTCTTTCGAACTTAGCGGAATTTAAGAATCATATAGCATAGCATAGCATAGCATTGTATCTTTATTCGTGCCTTCGTTTTATCTCACCGTGATTAATTTAGTGCCTTATACATGGGTCTTACGCAACGCGAGCTCAAATCGTAACATACATAGTAGATGACGGCAGAAAAAGACCTGCACGGTCCATCTAGTCTGCCCAACAAGATAAACTCATACGTGCTACTTCTTGTGTATACCTTACCTTGATTTGTATCTGCCATTTTCAGGACACAGACCGTAGAAATCTTGCCCAGAACTAGCCCCATTTTCAGGACACAGACCGTAGAAGTCTTGCCCAGAACTAGCCCCACCACCCAAACACCAGCGGCTAAGCTTCTGAGGATCCATTCCTTCTGCACAGGATTTCTTTATGTTTATCCCATGCATGCTTGAATTCCGCTACCGTTTTCATCTCCACTACCTCCCGCGGGAGGGCATTCCAGGTATCTACCACTCTCTCCGTGAAAAAAAATACTTCCTGATATTTTTCTTGAGTCTGCCCCCCTTCACTCTCATATCATGTCCTCTCGTTCTACCGCCTTCCCATCTCCGGAAAAGGTTCGTTTGCGGATTAATACCTTTCAAATATTTGAACGTCTGTATCATATCACCCTTGTTTCTCCTTTCCTCCAGGGTATACATGTTCAGATCCGCAAGTCTCTCCTCATATGTCTTGTAACGCAAATCCCATACCATTCTCGTAGCTTTTCTTTGCAGCGCTTCCATTTTTTTTACATCCTTAGCAAGGTACGGCCTCCAGAACTGAACACAATACTCCAGGTGGGGCCTCACTAACGACTTATACAGGGGCATCAACACCTCTTTTCTTCTGCTGGTCACACCTCTCTCTATACAGCCTAGCAACCTTCTGGCTACGGCCACCGCCTTGTCACACTGTTTGGTCGCCTTCAGATCCTCAGATACTATCACCCCAAGATCCCTCTCCCCATCCGTAACTATCAGACTCTCCCCGCCTAACACATACTTCTCCCGTGGATTTCTACTCCCTAAGTGCATCACTTTGCATTTCTTCGCATTGAATTTTAATTGCCAAACCTTAGACCAGTGATGGCGCACCTATGGCACGCGTGCCAGAGAGGGCACGCGGAGCCCTCTCTGCTGGCACGCGCACCACCGGTCGCCTCACCCGAGACTTTCAGCCCTCCCACCCACCCGGTGTCAATCATTCCTTCCTCCCTCCCTCCCTCCCTCCCACCCGGCGTCAAGCATTCCTCCCTCCCTCCCACCCAGCACCAGCCCGCCCGGCCTCCATCCCTCCCTCCGAACCGGAAGAAATTTAAAAGTCTTCCCTTGTCTGAGTAGGCGGCGTCAGCATCAGCAGTAGCAGCGAAAAGCATGCTGCTGGTTTGGCGTGTCTTCAGCCTTCCGTCTCTCAAGCTCTCTGGTCCCGCCCTCATTTCCTGTTAGGGCGGGACCAGAGAGCTTGAGAGACGGAAGGCTGAAAACGCGCCAAACAGCAGCACGCTTTTCGCTGCTACTGCTGATGCTGATGCCGCCTATTCGGACAAGGGAAGACTTTTAAATTTCTTCGGGTTCGGAGGGAGGGAGGGATGGCGGGCTGGTGCCGGGTGGGAGGGAGGGAGGAATGCTTGACGCCGGGTGGGAGGGAGGGAGGGAGGGTGCCCTGGTGCACGCCGGATGGGAGGGAGGGAGTGCGGCCTGGTGCTTGGGTGGGAGTGCTGGGTGCTTGGGTGGGAGGGAGGCCTGCCTGGTGCTTGGGTGGGAGGGAGGGAGGGAGGGCGGAGGGCTGCCTGGTGCTTGAGTGGGTGTCCTGCCTGGTGCTTGGGTGGGTGTCCTGGTGCTTGGGTGGGAGTGCTGGGTGGGTGGATGGCCTGGTGCTGGGTGGGAGGGAGGGAGGCTTGGGTGCTTGGGTGGCCTGGTGCTTCGGTGGGAGGCCTGGTGCTTGGGTGGGAGTGCTGGGTGGGTGCATGGCCTGGTGCTTGGGTGGGAGGGTGCCCTGGTGCACGCCAGATGGGAGGGAGGGAGTGCGGCCTGGTGCTTGGGTGGGAGTGCTGGGTGCTTGGGTGGGAGGGAGGCCTGCCTGGTGCTTGGGTGGGAGGGAGGGAGGGAGGGCGGAGGGCTGCCTGGTGCTTGAGTGGGTGTCCTGCCTGGTGCTTGGGTGGGTGTCCTGGTGCTTGGGTGGGAGTGCTGGGTGGGTGGATGGCCTGGTGCTGGGTGGGAGGGAGGGAGGCTTGGGTGCTTGGGTGGCCTGGTGCTTCGGTGGGAGGCCTGGTGCTTGGGTGGGAGTGCTGGGTGGGTGCATGGCCTGGTGCTTGGGTGGGAGGGTGCCCTGGTGCACGCCAGATGGGAGGGAGGGAGTGCGGCCTGGTGCTTGGGTGGGAGTGCTGGGTGCTTGGGTGGGAGGGAGGCCTGCCTGGTGCTTGGGTGGGAGGGAGAGAGGGCGGAGGGCTGCCTGGTGCTTGGGTGGGTGTCCTGCCTGGTGCTTGGGTGGGTGTCCTGGTGCTTGGGTGGGAGTGCTGGGTGGGTGGATGGCCTGGTGCTGGGTGGGAGGGAGGGAAGCTTGGGTGCTTGGGAGGCCTGGTGCTTGGGTGGGAGTGCTGGGTGGGTGCATGGCCTGGTGCTTGGGTGGGAGGGAGGGAGGCCTGGTGCTGGGTGGCAGGTCTGGTGCTGGGTGGGTGGCTTGGTCCTGGGTGGGAGGGAGAGAGGCCTGGGTGCTTGGGTGGGAGGCCTGGTGCATGGCCTGGTGCTTGGGTGGGAGGGAGGCCTAGTGCTGGGTGGCAGGCCTGGTGCTGGGTGGGTGGCCTGGTGGTGGGTGGCCTGGTGCTGGGTGGGGGGGAGGCCTGCCGCTGGGAGGGCAGGGGGGAGAGGAGGGTGGCTGTAGGGGAGGGCAGGAGGAGAGGAGGGTGGCTGGAGGGGAGGGCAGGGGAGAGAGGAGGGTGGCTGGACATGGGTGGCTGGAGGGGAGAGGAGGGTTGCTGGACATGGATGGAGGACAAGAAATGAAGAAGAAAGGAGGAAAGTAAAGAAATAAATGGAAAGGAAGCCCTGGAAACGGAGTTAAGAGAACAGATAGAGAGCAGCAGAATCAGCGACTAGGACCAATATGGATAGAAAAACAAAATCACCAGACAACAAAGGTAGAAAAAATCATTTTATTTTCATTTTAGTGTTTGGAATATGTCCAATTTGAGAATTGACATCTGCTGTCTTATTTTGCACTGGGTATACTGGAGCTGTAATAACTTACAGAAATGATTTATAATGAAAGAAAATCATGTTATTTTTTTCTCCTATACTAGTATAATATTTTCAATGATGTCTGTTTATATGCGCCATGGCTGGTGTAAGGGGGTGTGGCTATCATAGGGGTGGAGTCATATGTGGTGACCCCGCCCATAATGAGTACCGGCACTTCGCTATGAGTAATTAGATTTTGGGTTGCTGTTTGGGCACTCGGTCTCTCAAAGGTTCGCCATCACTGCCTTAGACCATTCTTCTAGTTTCCGCAGATCCTTGTTCATGTTTTCCACTCCCTCCTCAGTGTCCACTCTGTTACAAATCTTAGTATCGTCCGCAAAAAGGCAAACTTTACCTTCGAACCCTTCGGCAATGTCACTCACAGATATATTGAACAGAATCGGTCCCAGCACCGATCCCTGAGGCACTCCACTACTCACCTTCCCCTCCTCCGAGCGAATTCCATTCACCACCACCCTCTGGTTTTTGTCCGTCAACCAGTTCCTAATCCAGTTCACCACTTCAGGTCCTATCTTCAGCCTGTCCAGTTTATTCAAGAGCCTCCTGAGGGGAACCGTGTCAAAAGCTTTGCTGAAATCTAAGTAGATTACGTCCATAGCACGTCCTTGATTCAATTCTCCAGTCATCCAGTCAAAGAATTAAATGATTCAAAATACTGCAATCAAACTCATTACAGGACATAACAAATATGACCACGTCACCCCACCGCTGAAAGATGCTTACTGGCTGCCAGTCTCTCCACATGTCATCTACAAACTGCTTCTTTTGACCTACAAACTTAGGGAATATCAACAGCCCTCGTTTCTCTCAGCATACCTCATCCCCTGTTGCCCACCCCGATCCCTGCGTTCTTCTTATCAGGACCTTCTCATGGTTCCCCCCCCCCCCCCCAGGGCCGTGCCTAGGGGTCTCGTGCCCCCCTGCAGACTATCAGTTGGTGTGTCCCCCCCCCCCCCCCCCCCCCCCCCCCCCCCCCCCCCCCCCCCCCCCCCCCCCCCCCCCCCCCCCCCCCGTGTAGCACAAGATGCAAGGAATAGGAGCTGAAGATGGAGTGCATCTTTGTGGGATTGCTCAACAAATAGAGGGTTTACAACCACTTAGCTTTTCGTGCTTTCATAATTTTTATGATTTTTAACCGTGAAAATGATCGCTCACCATTGCCACATTGACAGGAATTGTGAGCAATATTCTTAGAGACAAATTGCTATACATTGCAAAATAAGATAGCAGATGTAAATTCTCAAAGTGGATATATTCCAAACACCTAAAATGAAAATAAAATGATTTTTTTCTACCTTTGTTGTCTGGTGACTTTCTTTTTCTGATCATGCTGGCCCAGTATCTGATTCTGCTGCTATCTGTCCTCTTAACTCCATTTCCAGGGCTTCCTTTCCATTTATTTCTTTACTTTCCTCCTTTCTTCTTCATTTCTTGCTCTATATCCATAAGTAAAAGCTGGGTCCTCCGCAGACTTGACTGTCCAGTGGATCCAGCTTCTGCCTATTTTCTCTATCCATGTGCAGTTTTCTCCTCTCTTCCTCATCTCATCTCCTTCCTCTCTTTTCCCTCCCCTCCATCCATGCCCAGCATTTCTTCGCTCTCCTTTTCCCTCCATCCATGTGCATCTCCTTCCTCTGTCTTCCCTTCCCTCCCCTCCATCCATGTCCATCAATTCTCCTCTCTCCCCTCCCCTCCATGTCCAGCAATTTCTCCTCTCTCCCTGGGCCCTGCCCTCCCATCCATGTCCATCCATGTCCCTCTCTGCCCTTCCCTCCTCCATCCATACCAGCAATTCTCCTCTCTCCCCTCCCCTCCATTTCCAGCAATTTCTCCTCTCCCTGGGCCCAGCCCTCCCATCCATGTCCCTAAATTCAGGGTATAGACATTCAGCATCAGTCATCACCCTTCCCATCTACTAAACTGATCCCACAACTGACTGACTGACTGACTTAGCTGAAGGATTTTTCTGCTAGAAAATGAAGTAACATTAGGACAGGCATGCAGAGTCAGTAAAGCAAATAATCTGTAACAATCTAAAACTACACTAATAATACTACTACCATATCTCCAGTAGAATGCAAATCTCTCCGTAACTCAAAAAACAAAATCCTGCCAATGTAATCAGTGCTCAATATTTTTTTTAAATTACAGAAGTGATAGCACAAATACCATACCACGTGCATAATATACAGAACTATATGCTATTTTCTAAACTGACATATGTATATATGAACATGAATGTGGTCTAAAATTATACATTTTATTTGGAATATATTTTAAAGAAAAATGTAAAAATACAAAGAAAAAAAAACTAAGATATAAATGTCATTCCAAATCTTCCACCATCACTACATAACCTAAATAGGTCTTCGCTTGCCCTGGGTGCTCATAAGTTTGCAAGGTATTTTTTTAATGATTTTTTATTTTAGATTACTATCACAAAAGGTAATAAAAATTATTCAGTGACCCAAATGAATTAAAAATTAATGAGATTATTCAATGTACTCAGGATTTGATTTAACCAGTAAAACCAAATGGTGCCCCACCCCCAATCTTTAAGTCACTAAATCTAAAGGAAGTCTAGAGCTCTAAGGAAAGTTCCGGTGTCCAGCTTGGTTGAGCGCTGGCCGGAGGCTGGAAAGATATAGCGTACCACTCTGAAGTCCAGCAGGTCACTCAGCTCCTTGTCCGTTCCTATCTGGGCCATCCGCTGCTGGGGATTCATCTTCAGCCACTCAGCTTTCTCCCTAGGAAACAGCAAAAAAAAAAAAGGCACAATTGCAGCAGCTGAGCAGCGTCAGTGAAAGCGCTGCCGACGTCGCCACTCTCTAGCCTTCCCTTCGCGCTCGCTCGTTTGTTCCCTCGGTGTCCCGCCTTCTTCTGACGTCATTTCCTTGTGAGGGCGGGACACTGAAGGAACGAACGAGCGAGCGCGCAGGGAAGGCTGGAGAGTGGAGATGTCAGCAGCGCTTTCACTGACGCTGCTCAGCTGCTGTGACCGTCGGAGGTAAAAGATTTAAAGACCCCAGGGCGGTGCGGAGCTGAAGTAAGCGGCGAGGGTAAGCACCGCGGCGGCGCCCTCCAGAGGTCGGCGCCCCCCTGTGGTGCTTACCCCGCTTACCGTGTTGGCACGGCAATGCCCCCCCCCCCTTCTCTCCTATTCCTACTACCTCTATGCATCATTCTGTCCAGACTCCCTAGCTTTGGAATCACCTACCACTCCACTTCAAAATCCTCCATACTTAACTCAATTTAAAACAGACTTAAAGACACACATTTTTCTAGAAGCAGTTGGGTCACTAATTGGGACTACTTGGGATACTAGTAGTCTGCCTTCCCTCTTGTGTTGACCCTCTTACTCTTCTTTCCTGTCCAGTAATGTAGTTCTCCCCATTCCCTTTGTGTCAGTCTGCTCGTTGGTCTCCTGTGTTACATATTATTTCCTTTTCTCCACACTTTAGTTTGAAGCCGCCTAGACACACTGGCAGGATAGAAAATCACTTAATAAACTTGAAACATGAAACTATTTTATAAAGGCAAAATAGGCATCAATCTGCTTATATAAAACCAGCCCCAATAGCATGCAAATTTATATGTGCTCTGAAATTGGTGTAAATGTGTATGTGCTCTATCCCTCTAATTCTAAAATCTTAGGACCCAATATTCAAAGCAATTTAGCCAGCCTTTGACTGGTTAAATCACTTGGTCAGGACTAGCTGCTAGTATTCAGTGGCACTTAATTGGCTAAGTGCCACTGAATATCGTGGTTATCTCCAAACTCAAAGCCGGCTATGTTGGTGGCGTTCCAGGGACAGAGTCAGCACCTGGTGGCTTACGTTCTGATATTCAGCCCTTAAGCAACCAGATTTACTGCATAAAGTTTGTCCTATTTTTATGTGGTAACCCATGACCTCATAAGTGATAAATATCAATATAATCAGCTATGTCTTAACCAGCTTAAAAATAACTGGATATTCAAAGCTGAAGCCTACACAAATTTCAACTTTGAATATCCAGGAATAACTCCATCAGCAGTGAGCAAAACGCTCACCGTCTCACGGTTGAGTATTGACCCCATAGTGCCTAAATGTAAGTCCATTTACACACTAAAATTATAGAATACTAGCACCTAACTCTGGTTGGATGCTAAGTGGTATTCTATAAGTTTAGCGCACAAACTGCATAGTGCACAACTGCAAGGGGAGCATACATGTGGGTGGATCATGGGTGGGTCCCACACATAGGCACATAACATAGAATACTATAAGCTACCTGCTAACATTTATGCCTGCCTTTTACATGGTGTAAGTGATAGTACCGAAATGTTGGCACATAAATGTCTACTTATTCTCTATTCTATGATGGAATCTGGATGCTCAGATGCCATTATAGAATTTCCACTCAGTTAGAGCTCAACTGAACCCAGGATCTTCAGGTTCTGCCAAAACCAAATCTATGACCAATATTGGTCGCTCAGTTTCAGCAGAAACTAAAACCATAAATGAGACTCCCCGTACACCCTCCCCAACACCTGACCAAAAACGTCCCCTCCCGAGCTGAGTTGAAACCCCCATGACGGCAGCCCCCCCTCTCTCTCCACCCCTCCTCCCCTGCAATCACTCCCCCCCCATAGGCCTTTCTTAGGAAGGCCTGGTGGTCTAGTGGAGTCTTCAGAAGCAGGAACAAACCCCAGTCATTCAGCCTGTCATGCTGATTCCAATTGTAAAATGGCTGCCCTCTGAATGGGAAATGATAGACATGCCAATTTGAGAGAGAGTCTGTCTTCAGGGACTGTCTTCTCACATTATCTCAGACCAAGGATTTCAGTTCATCACTAGATTCTAGAGAGAATTGATGAAGCTTTTGGATAGCCAGATCCACTTGTCATCTTTATCCCATCCACAATCTAACAGGCAAACTGAACATGTCAACCAGACCTTACAACAGAGATTCCCAAACCTTTTACTATGGTGGAACCCCTAAAATATTTTTTCATACACTGAGGAACCCTCAATTTATGTAAACATATATATGTTCATACAAAAAGATTCTACAAATCTAATTTCTTGAGGAACCTCTGAAGGGAGTTCGATGAATCGTAGGGTTCCTTGGAACCCAGTTTGGGAATCATGGCCTTAGAAAAATATTTGCAGCTTCTGTAACTAGAATAATTGGGCCCAGCTACTGCCTATGGCCGAATTTGCATATACCAATTCAGAGCGTTCATCCACCAAGTTTTCCTCATTCTATACCAGTCATTGTTTTCATCCTCATTTTCATTCTGGAGAGTTCCAGTGGAAGCAGACTGGATTAAAGCTTTGCATGAACCTCATATACAAGTACAAAAGGAGTTAGAAAAAGTAAAGGGTTTCTCAGGAAATCAAACCCATAGCCTTACAAGCTAAGGCTTGAAGACTTGCATCTGAGCCACAGAGGCTGATTAGTAGCAACCTGAACTCCCCAAAATGTAGCCAATAGGGGCAGAAGGAGTGGCTAGCCTGTTGGACTTGAAAGAGGCGTGTCTTATCAATGGCAGTATATAAGGAAGTCCAGCCAGACACACCCTTGCTGGTTCAGCAGTTTTTGGTGGGTCTGACTTGTGTCTGTTGTTATCCCAGCTTCTTGTGCTAATTCAGTGCAAGTTCTTCCCTACTTATTTTACGTTTTATTTCTGCTGTATCCTTGGTCCCTGTCTCATGCCTGACTCCTGCACCATAGTTGGATCCTGCTGTAGTTATGATTCCTGTGGTCAATGACAAATTCTTGCTCCATGTCTGGTTCCTGATACTGTCTGGTTTCCATCTCGCTCAACATTGCCCTGGGCGTAGCCTCTTTATCCACACTGTTGCCTAGGGGAGGTCCTTATAGTGCCCTTGAAATGCCTATGCATGATCTGGTAAGCATGCCTACTTATACATGTGTAAATGGCTGCACGGTTTTATAAAAGACCTTTACTGTGTGCAAAACTTGTTTAAGTACAGAAACACTGATCCAAGTAATCAAATATATTGAACTGAGACTTTTATTTTAGCTATTCAATTAATATGACATTTGGGGGGTAATTCTATAAGGAGCTGGCTAGTTTTAGGTGGCAGGAAATCACATAAATGACAGTATTGTAGACATTTACTCATATAAATAACCTCTTCTAGAATACTGTCTAGTAGTAAAGTATGTACCATGATTTGATGACATGTAGTTTGCCAGTAGGCATGCTTATGGATGGAGTTTGGGCGGAGCACATGGGTGTGTGTAAAAATTATAGAATTCTATCATTTATGTATGTATATGCTAACATCTTCATGTACATATGTTTTTTGACCATATGCACTAGTATTCTATAAAGAAAAGGGGGCACACATTTTTCTTGATAGAATAGACTTAACGTAGGCACCATAAATAGCGCCTATAGTGGGCATCCTTTTATAGACTGACCTTCTTGTAGTCTAACTTGAATTTAGCCTATATATCTATTCTTGTCTTATTCCTATGAAAAGCATCAGATTTCAAACCTTACATTTTAAAATGTTTGTAAAGGGTAACCTTTTAAATGTTCTAGATCCAATCTGGACCCTTTGAAGCAATTCACAGATGAGGAAATCTGGGATGCTTTACAAAAAACGCACATGAGTGAAAATGTAAGTGAATGTCTAGTTAGGAATGTTCAGTATCATACAGTAACATACATAACGCTTCTATATATAAGGTGTCTTTCATACATTCTTCTGTTGGTTCCCATGGGTTTAATATATCAGAATACAAACAACAGAAAGACAAAGCTCCACAAAAATGATCAAAAGGCGAGAACAGTGGAGATCTTGCAAACACACACCAGGCATGCAGCTTAAAATTGTGGCAGTAGTACATTCTAGATGCCGGGATTTTGAGTTTTGCTTCCAGATCTTTGATCATACAATTTACATGTGTATCTCAGACTTTATAGACTTTTATAGAGATGCCTGATTTACCATCAGAATTGTTTGTATATCTTGTCCAGAGGACAGATTGTGTGGACCCCTGAAGCAGTCCATCTGGCCGAAACATGGCCCTTATCAGGTCCGTTTGTGTTCTAATAAAGGATTGCTCCAATTTTAAGCTGCACACCTGGTGTGTATTTGCTAATCTCCACTGTTCTTGCCATGAGCAGGCGCCAGGTACTGTACACCATACTTTCTTGCTAGGATAGTTGTTCACAATCGTGAAGACTAAGGTAAGGTTTCTCAAGCTAGTCTTTGGGGAACCCTAAGCCAGTCTGGTTTTCAAGATATCCACATTGAATATGCATGAAATATATTTGCATGCATTGTCTTCATTCTATGCAAACATATCTCATGCATATTCATTATGTATATCTTGAAAACGAGACTGGCTTGGAATTCCCCAAGGACTAGCTTGAGAAACCTTACCTTAGTCTTTACGATCGTGAACAACTATCCTAGCAAGAAAGCATGGTGTACAGTACCTGGCGCCTGGTCATGGCAAGAACAGTGGAGATTAGCAAATACACACCAGGTGTTCTTTCGCCGGGGGGAGGGGGCATCGCGCTGTTACGGGGTGGGCGCTGCACCCGGGGGGCGGGGCGCATCGGCGATCCGCCCTGGGTGTCAGCCCCCCTAGGAACGCCACTGCATGGCTACCCCTTTGAAAGTTTTAGCAAAGCCTCATGCTCATTCTGTACAATATGTGATCAGTATTTAAAGGCTTTGTCTAATAAAAGTTTTGGAATCAGATGGCTAAACCTTCATGGCTAGCATTCTCCCTAGCTGACTGGCTAGATTTTGTTTGGATTAATTGTTCTCCAGAAAAGAATTTACCCAGAGGTATTGTTGTGGCAGTTCCAAAATCCAGTTCAACATTGGCCAGCCAGTCAACTGGTCAACTGTGGAGGGCAAGAATGCAGGTCTACAGTTAACTGGATAGTTAATTTTAGACCAGATATATCTACCCAAACTTATCTGAGATGAATGCCTGGATAAAGTTAACCAGTCAATGTTGTTCAGTTACCTTTACCCATACTTAGCTGACTGAAAATTGGCCTCTGCACCCACAGCTATAAAGTGTGTAAACTAAATCAACCATTCTTTTTCTAATACTTTATTTCACTTAGAAGGTTTTGTTCAAGATATTATCTAGTATCTACTAAAACAACTTACTGGTTCCTCACAGTGAAAGCAGTCATACAGAAAACTGTATAAATTTCAGATATGATCTTCTGGCTTCATATATTCCTATTTTAGGTATATTTGGCATACTTCATCATGTAATGACCTTAGGACACTAGCGGGCAAGAGATAAAGAGTGTGGAAAACACACTGTCATGTCATCCTACAATGTTTTTTGAAACAGCATTAAGAGCTTCTGCCATTGGAATCGATGTCCACAGATTCTAATGTTTGTGGGCTTCAGACCTCAGATATGGCATGCAAGAAAAGCTTGCTGATATGCCCTACAAGGCAGATAATCTCTTCAGAGATATGATCAAAATGTGGTGGTTCAGATTAAAGCTCACTTTACACTGTAGATTAGTGCACCTTCATTCTCAGTTTCTCACTTCAATCCCAGCTTTTTCATTGTTAATATAAAATATCAGCTACAGAAAATCATCCTTAACCTGTTAAAATTTAGAATCAAGGGGTCCTTTTATTAAACCGTGGTAGAAAGTGACCTATGATAGTATGGGTACATGTTGTTGGCATGCTCTGGGCCATTTTTTTACCACGACTGGGAAAAAGGCTTTTTTCAATGGGGGCAGTAAATGACCTTGCACTAGAGTTAAAGAGAGTATGTGGCAATTTACTGCCTGAGCCCCTACCGCCACCCTTTGACCTAGAGGTAAGGGGTCATGCACTACATGCATGGTGCTCTTGCAGCGCATATTAATGTGGTTGCACTGCCGATTACCACTGGGAATGACCCCCACAGTTGAAAATAGAAAAATATTTTCTTCCCTTGGAAACAGCGCATGCCAACTTTGACATTACCACCAGGTGGGCGTGGTACCTGGGAGGTAGTGTTGATTTGGTGCACACTACACACACGGTAGCCCTACTGCTGCTTTGTAAAAGGGCCCCTAAGATTGATAGTCACAAGATCCAGCTGATTAAAAATTCACTCTTCAGGAAAACAGAAAAACTGGTGTTATCAGCTGAAGTTATATTGTTAATGCATTATGGGGGCCTTTTACTAAGGCGTGCTAATGGATTTAGTGCTTGCTAACAATTAATGTGCGCTAAATGCTAAGATGCCCATTATATTCTTATGGGTGTCTTATCATTTAGCGTGCACTAATTGTTAACAAGCTCTAAATCCGTTATCACGCCTTAATAAAAGGACCCCTGAAGAAACCATGTAACAAATGATTGCTGTGTATTGAAGTTAGAAATGATTTTTTTTTATTCATTCCTGTTCCCATGTCTGGTTAAAATACTAGACTGACTAAAAAGAGGCCAAATAGGGATGGGCACAGGATGGGGTTTTCAAATTGGCTGGTTAACACAGAATTCATTGCTAACTGGATATGGGGCCCTTTTACTAAGCCTCATAGGAGTGTATGCATGTCCTACATATGTCAGTTTGGAGTTGCTGCCCGGCTACCGTGTGACCCTTGCGGTAATTTCAGTTTTGACGTGCGTCCGCTATGTGCACCGGAAAATAATTTTTATTTTCTGGCATGCAGCAAAAACTAGGCAGTAATCGTCATTCTATGCACGTAGACAATTACCGCATGGTTAATGCTTGAGACCTTACCACTAAGTTAATGGCTGGTGTTAAGGTCTCGGACTCAAAATGAACGCGCACCAATTTTTATTTTGCCGCACGTCCATTTTCATCAAAAATTTTAAAAAGGCATTTTTTGCAGGCACGCTGAAAAATGGATCTATGCACACCCAAAACATGCACCTACACTACCGCAGGCCATTTTTCAGTGCACCTTAGTAAAAGGACCCCTATGTTTGTTCTCCTTAATTGTGACCATATAAATGGCTGACACATTTAATCAGACAAATTTATTGCAGTTATATTTAGCCAGATATTCAAGTTTCAGCTACAGCTTTGGCAGGTTGGCTATGATTTGATCCCTGGGCTAAGTTAACTGGATGTATTTAACCAGTTAGGATTGCCACTCACAGGCTCTTTGAAAATCAACCCAGGTATGTCATGTTATTTCAGCATCAGTCTGATTGGAAGGTGACTTTAATATTTCTTTAATTTTTAGATAATGCGACTACATGATAAACTGTGTGCAGAAGTGACAGAAAATGGCAATAATTTCTCTGTAGGAGAACGCCAACTGCTATGCATGGCTCGGACTTTACTTCGAAATAGTAAAGTAAAAAAAATATTATTGCATGCTTTTCAGAATATTACATCCTCTTTACAAATAATTACATAAGAATATAACATTTCAAAAGTGGTCAGTTTTTTGGAATATGTTTAAAATCTTTGATGTTATCATTATTTTCTGAGATATGGCTGTATATCAGTGGTTCTCAACCTTTTTTCAGTTGGGACACACCTGATGGTTGATGCTCACATATGTGATACACTTCATTCATGACCTTCATGAACTTTTGGTGTGATACAGTATGGCGTTTCTTAAGAATTAACCCCTGGATTCTATAAAGGGTGCCAAGAATTGGGTGCAGATCCTAGATTGGCACCCAAAATAATTAGTTAATAGGCTGTAATGATTTAATTATTGGAGCTAATATGCACATAATTGGCACTAATTATGATTTGGCCGCCGATCTGGCTACATGCCATTCTGTAACTATGGATGTCTAAATCTGTGCACAACTCAGAAGGAGATGTGGCCATAGGAGGGGGCATGAGCAGATCAGGGGCATTCACAAAAGATTTGCATAGTGTTACAGAATAGTGGGGATCTGTACCCAATTTGCACACCGGGATTTACACCAACTTTCAGCTGATGTAAGTCCTCCCACTCAAAAGAGTGTCAAATTCTGTGCTCAATGGTATTCTAGAGTGTTCATCCAGAAGTACCCTTTATTAAATAGCTTTGAGTACTGAATTTTATCGACATCAGATATTTGGCGCAGTTTATAGTATCTGGCCTTAAATGCTCTGCATCCAAACAAACTCTATCTCCCCCCAACAACATAGCAGCATAGAGAAATGTAGCAGATAAAGACCATCCAGCTTATAATCGAAAGTGATCGCCGGCCATCTTCCGACACAAATCGGGAGATGGCCGGCGATTTCTTAAAAGCGGCGAAATCGGTATAATCAAAAGCGGCATTTTTTACAACATCGCCACTTTCCTGTTGCTTCGCCGGGGAAAGTTCAAGGGGGCGTGTCGGTAGATTAGTGAAGGCGGGACATGGGCGGGCATGGGCGTGGCTACCAGATGGCCACCTTTTGCCGATAATGGGGGAAAAAAAGCGGCGTTAAGCAGTATTTTGCGGGCTTTACTTGGTCCTTTTATTTTCACGACCAAGCCTCAAAAAGATGCCCCAACTGACCAGATGACCACTGGAGGGAATGGGGTATGACCTCCCCATACTCCCCCAGTGGTCACCAATCCCCTTCCAAACTAAAAAAATAAAACTAAAATCCTTTTTTGCCAGCCTGTATGCCAGCCTCAAATGCCGTACCCACCTCCATGACAGCAGAATGTGTTGTATCCTCCAACAGCCTTTCCCTGGTTGCGATGTGGCTCTCAGGTGAGTGTGACACCTTTTCTGTTAGGTGCCCTGCAGAGTCACATTAGCAATGCATTGTGGTGGGCTCTACTCCCATGGTGCTTTTCCCCCCTGCTAACTGGGTCAGAGTGTGCCCTGTTTTGTTTCCTGTTGTAGTCCATGCAGTAGTGGCCATTTTTGTTAGCCAGTTTTAGTTCCCTTTCCTTTGTTACCCACGTTAGAGAACGTAGTTCTTACCTTGAATGGTGCTGAAAGAGGGCATTGTACACCATTGTGCCAGCTCTGACCTACTGCTAATCTTAGTACCAGGGGACTCTTTGCCAGTGGGGCACAACCTCTGATCTGCAGTTAACTGTGAGTAAACGTCGTTATTTCAAGAAAGGACTTTTTCAGAGAGATTAGTCTTCAGGTGTGAACTGGTGTGCCAAAGTTATGCAGCAGCAATAAGTCCTAGAGGCTGTATGCAGGTCCCTGGAGCAATTTTAGTGGGTGCAGTACATTTGTGGGTAGTGGGTTTGGGGGGGGGGAAGTTTGGGGGGCTCAGCTCCCAAAGTAAGGGAGCTATGCACGTGAGAGCTTTTCTGAAGTCCACCGCAGTGACCCCTAGGGTGGCTGGTTGGTGTCCTGGCATCTCAGGGGGGCCAGTGCACTAAAATGCTGGCTCCTCCCACGGCCAAATGCCTTGAATTTGGCTGGGGTTTGAGATGGCCGACATAACTTTCCATTATCACTGAAAAACAAACCCGGCCATCTCAAACCCGGCGAACTCCACGGCATTTGGCCGGGCTAAACCCTATTATCGAAAAAAAAGATGGCCGGCCATCTTTTTCGATAATACGGTTCCGGCCAGCTGTAGCGCCGCCGCCAACATAGATCGCCGGCCGGCGACGTTCGATTATGCCCCTCTATATGGCCTATCCAGTCTGCTCATCCATGCCATCTACTCTCCCTATCACTCCCTTAGAGATCCTATGTACTTGTCCCAAGCTCTATTGAATTCAGATGCTGTTTTCATCTCCACCACTTCATCCAGGTGAAAATCATTACTAGCTCATTCTTACCATGGAAGTTACCATACTAAAAAATAAAAAAAATTTATGTATATATTCTGATTCCATTGTCATTTCAGTAATACTACTACTACTATTTAGCATTTCTATAGCGCTACAAGGCATACGCAGCACTGCACAAACATAGAAGAAAGACAGTCCCTGCTCAAAGAGCTTACAATCTAATAGACAATAAATAAATAAAGTAAGCAAATCAAATCAATTAATGTGAACGGGAAGGAAGAGAGGAGGGTAGGTGGAGGCGAGTGGTTACAAGTGGTTACGAGTCAAAAGCAATGTTAAAGAGGTGGGCTTTCAGTCTAGATTTAAAGGTGGCCAAGGATGGGGCAAGACGTAGGGGCTCAGTAATAGCAACATAAATCTCTCCACTACCAGGCATATTGTGAAATAACCAAAAAAAACAAAAAGGCACACAACTGCTTACAAAACAGTAGATAAAAAACAACAAAGCAGTGGAATCAAATGCATTTATTGGAACAATACCCGACGTGGCCACGTTTCGCCCTCAGGCTGCGTCAGGGGTACAAACTATCAAAAGTGTATATAAATATATCATACACACTAGTAGTTCCAAAAATCTAGTTCCACTTATCTGCTACTTCCAACTAAACTGATATGCATTAGCAAGTTACCATACTAAAAAATAAAAAAAATGTATGTATATATTCTGATTCCATTGTCATTTCAGTAATAGCAACATAAATCTCTCCACTACCAGGCATATTGTGAAATAATACAAAACCTGAAAAAATCTGAATTCAATATACATGTAACAAATCTACAGTAGCACTAATTCCAAGTGTTTGTGTTTGAATCATACCTAAAAACAGGCAGCATTAAAAATATTACATGAGATCCTAGAACACCAATACACCTACTAATTGTATAACAGAACAAATAGAACTGCTACAGAGTCCTACACAGGAACCACATACAAACAGAATACCATACCTCAGTTACACTCAAAACACAGGCAAATCATCACCAAATACAGAACAAAGGATCACAAATTAGAAATTGAAATATAAAGTCAAATATTGAGCTGGGAACCCCAAGTCAAACTAGGCATGTACCACAGCATAAGTACAGTCCAGTGGTTGTGTTTGTCAGGAATGTGATAAATCTGTTTATAAACTTTGCTGAAACCCTGACATTTACCATTTTTTAATGCTAATATATTATGTTCCTTGTGTGATAGATAGTAAAACTATGTACTTGGCAGTTGCGGCCAGGAAGAGGGAAGCCCTATGTGCTAGTTAGCCCAGGGCCCACAAATTTGTGATTGTTCCTATCTGAAGGAAACCCAATCTGGCAGCAGGAGATATGGCTAAACAAATTTTAATGCCCTCCTTCCTAGGTTGTGTAGAGAGCAACCTGCACACCAGAGTAAAGCTTGCTTTATGCAGTTTACCTCCTACACAACCTGGGAAGGAGCATGAGTTCGGGTTTGGTGTAGCCGCATCTTCTTTGCACTCTGGTATCTCTCTTTCATACTCATTCTCTCCCCTCCCCTCTACTTATCTCCAAAACACCCTCTCCATGGTCTGACATCTTATCCTCTCCCAAGCAACACCCAACAATATTCTGATATCTCCCCCTCTCCCTCCTGTTTCCTCACCCGTTATTTTGGCATCTCTCTTGCCCCCCTCCCCACCACAGGTCCAGCATCTTCTTCTCTCCCTCTCCCTCCCTCCACCTCCTCATAGGTCCAACACCTCTCCCTGCCCCCCTTTCTCTTGGGTGCAACACCTCTCCCTCATCCTTTCTCAACCAACTCCCTCCCCCTTCCATGAGTCCAGCACCTCTTTCTCGTCCTCCCTCAGCCTCCCCCACCTCAGTCTGTCAAACCTCAGTTCTTTGCTGGCAGTGGCAGCAATAATACACTGCCTGGGCCAAACTGAAGCCTTTCTTCTGCCGCGTTCTGCCCATGCATAAACAGGAAGTTGTGTCAGAGGCAGGATGGAGCAGAGGAAAGGGTCCAGTTCGGCCCAAGCAGGTGTTATTGCTGCCCCTGCCAGCAGAAAGATTCAGGTGTGACAGAATGGGGGAGGGGAGCTGAAGGAGCACAAGAAAGAGGTGCTGGATTCATAAGGAGGGAGATGAGAAGAGAGAGACATGCTGCAAGCATTCAAAACACCCCACTGCTCTGTTTCTGTGTTGGCCCCGCAACACTCCAGCTTGTCATTACACACCAGTTGAGAACCGCTGCTATATAGTGATGAAGTGCCACCTACCAATATCATTCATTCATCTGCAGACTGGCTCTTACATATCTCCTGAATGTGAATATTGTCATTGGGGACCTTCATGTTGGAGGAGGTATCTGGCTTTCATGGAAAGATATGTGCTTCTAGACGGGAGCCTATGGAATGTATGGGGTGGGGGGGGGGGGGTAGTTCATATGAGCATAAAACATCACTATGAGAAAATTCAGAATTCTTGAACCAAAATCTTCTTTAATACAGTAATCAAACAATGAAAAATAACTTACAATTCTGATGTGCTGGACAAGAGTTTTTGCATTGCAAACTGAAAGCCAGTTTTCCACTAGCCCTTTCTCCGAGGAAGAGAAGCTGGGAGGATTTCAGCAACACGCTAAATAGTAATGCTGTTTTACCTGTTTATACATTTACACTGGTAAAATCTTGATAGCATCACAGTAGCTTGAAGGGAGTCATACAGCAAAGTACAACATAAGGCAGATTTAGTTCACAGAGGAGAATGCTGCAGATTAACTCTTACAGACCCAAAGGAGGGGCGGGAACTAGCCCAGCAAGCACAGAGAACAAGCCAAGAAAGAGTCCCATAAGACACAAGGATCTGGGACATGTGTTCTGAAAGAGCCTATTACAGAGATTTGTAGTCTTATCCATTTTAAAGATATATGCAATGTAATTATTATTGACAATGCTCAACATATTCACATAAACAACAATAGCCTGCCTCCATGCACATGGGGACAGAACAAGTAATCCAGATTAATGTTTAGAAAATGTATTATCTTTATGTCAAGTATTTTATTTCTTGCTCTCACTGGCAGTTTTTAAATCAGATACCTGGTCCTGGAGGCACCCCAGCCAGTCAAGTTTTCACGATATCCACAATGAATATTTATGAGTTCCAATCCTCCACCCTCCTGGTTCCCTGATTTGATCCTTACCATACTCTCTCTGATTCCTGAATGCCCTTGGATCCAACTCCACCCTAATAAGTCCCTCCCCCAAAGTCAATCCCAGCTCACATGTGCTAAACCCACCTCTTCCCACACTCCAGACCCCTTTCACCCCCAATTTCTCTCTCCCTCTCAATTAAACCATTTTAAGTATCCTGGATAGTTAATAGCCATTTGTTTTGGTGAATGTAATTGCCCTTATGCACCAATTCCCTCTTTTGACAGCAAAATGTTTTCACAATAAAGTGTTTGTGTGTGGGGGGGTGTTATGGACCAAAACGGTTTACATATATGCAGGTACCTTCTCTTCCCTAGTGGGCTCGCGATCTAAGGGACCCTTTTACTTAGTTCACCAAAAAGCACTGCCACTGGTTGCACTGAGGCATCCCACGGTAATGTGCTGATCAGCGTGTGCTAATCCCACACTAAAAAATAGTTTCTATTTTTTGGTGTGGGAGGCATGTCTATAGGCGGAGAATAGGCACTAATTGGGTAGCATTTCCACTTGCTTCCCGATTAGCACGGGAGTAGCACAGAAGCCCTTACTAGTAAATAGGTGGCGGTAAGAACTCCCATGATAATGGCCATTTTGCTAATTGGGAAATTAGCATTTGACCATTACAGGACAATATACAAATGCAACCATTTTACCACCACTCTAAAAGTGGCTGCAGCATGTGGTAAAACTCAAGCTCCACAAACAGCACCTGCCACTTTTGAGCACGACTTAGTAAAAGTGCCCATAAATTTTTGTACCTGATGCAGTGGAAGGTTAAGAGACTTGTCCAGGGTCACAAGGGGCTGCAGTGGGATTGAATCCAGTTCCACGGGTTCTCAAGCCAATATCAAACCAAGCTTACTTTGAATTTGTCTTTTACATGTGATTATGTAATTTAAAAAATCCTAATTTTTGTTTTCAGATTTTACTTCTAGATGAAGCAACAGCTGCAACTGACAGTGAAACAGATGCTTTGATTCAGGAAACCATCAAGGATGTATTTTCTAATTGCACAATATTAATTATAGCTCATCGTCTCAACACTGTACTCAACTGTGACCGAATAATGGTATTGGAAGATGGAGAGGTATATTTAAGAAAAACTAATTATATAGTCTGAATGCTCAGTTTTTTTTGTCATTTTGTTTATTGTCGTAGATAACATATAGTTCAAAGTAGAAGCAACTAATGACTGGCAAGGATAAACTTACTATCCACAAAAAACAACTAACATTTTTTCACCCCCCCCCCCCCAGTCTGCTGCCGACACCTCTCCATTTGACCAGGGGGTTAGTGGTAGTTCTTACACCAACCTCACAGAGCAAATCCTACAGCAAAACTTAGGAATGTGCATTATCATTTTCTCTCTTGTTACCCCGATTTAGCCCCCGCTCCTCCCCCCTCCCCAGTCACACACAGCCCCACAGCCCCACACACATACCCCTCATAATCTAGCATTCAAAAAATGTCAAAAGAACAGCAGCTTACAAATCAGTCACAGAAGTTTAAAGCACAAAGTCAGGAGTCTGAGTAAGCATCCATCCAGGCAGATTATCAAGACAAAGAAGTCAAGTGCAGTCTCTGATCAGCACTTAGTGCTTCACCATTGCATGTTTGCTAACATCCAGTGTTTGCTGGCACAGCTTGCCTCACCCATTAGTGAACTGCTACCATTGGGGCCACTCCTTCAATGTTGATACCTTCTTAGTCTGTCCTGAGGCCTGAGCCAGAATACCTGCATCTGAGAGCAGCACAACTACCTCTTCCTTACTACTCATCCAATACGCTTTACCATCTCTCATAAAAGTAAGAGCAAATGGAAACTGTCACATGTAACATATTCCTTCTCATAAAAAAGTATGCACAAACAGAAATTGTCACATATAACATGTTCCTTCTCCCTGAGCTCTCCTCTCCTTTTCAGCATTAGTGTATCCTGGAAAAATTACTGTTGCTCTTGCCTTTTTTGCGACTGCCTCTTTGGCTTTATAATTATGAAAGCAAGTGACTATGAGGGGCATTTTCGATAGAACGTCTAAATCAGAATTTGGACGTTGTACTTAAAACGTCCAAATTCTGAACAGGAAAGAAGGTCATTTTCGAAAAAGATAGATGTCTATCTTTTGTTTTCAAAAATACTATGGACGTTTTGTTTTTTGGACGTTTTATGATGTGGACGTTTCATTTTTTGGTCCATTTTCAAACAAAAAATGTCCAAATGCAAAACGTCTAAAATAGAGGAGGCGTGGCTTAATGGTTAGTGCAGCAGGCTTTGATCCTGGCAACATGGGTTCAATTCCCACTGCAGCTCCTTGTGACTTTGGGCAAGTCATATGCACAAGGGGCATTTTTGGATATGACATCTAAGTCTGAATTTGGACATTTTTTGTAAAACGTCCAAAATCAGAAAAGAAAAGGTCATTTTCTACAAAAAAAAACCGTCTATCTTTTCCTTTTGAAAATGCTGTTTGGAAAAACGTTTTATGATTTGGATTTTTTATTTTTTGGTCCATTTTCAAACAAAAACATCCAAATGCAAAATGTACAAAATCCACAATACAGTGAAACCATTCACATGTTCTAAGTGTGGTAAAAGCTTTGGTTGTAATGTAAATCTCAAAGTCAGTGGCGTTCCTAGGGGGGCGGCGCCCCGCCCACCGGGTGCAGCACTCCCCCCCCCCCCGATGCAGCGCGGACCCCTCCCTGGCGAAAGACACCCCCCCCGCGAAAGAGCCCCCCCCCCAGGTGCTGCCTGCTGCGAGTTTACTAACTTTGCTCGTTTGCTGCAGCTCCCTCTGCCCCGGAACAGGAAGTAACCTGTTCCGGGGCAGAGGGAGCTGCAGCGAACGAGAGAAGTTAGCGAACTCTCTCTCGCAGCAGGCGCGCGCCGCGGCACCCCCCCCCCCCCCCAGTGGTGTGCACCCGGGGCGGACCACCCCCACCGCCCCCCCCCCCCTTGGTACACCACTGCTCAAAGTGCATCATAAAGTCCACAGAGGAGAGAAACCATTTGCATATATAGAGTCTGGTAAAAGTTTTGGTCAGAAGGTAAACCTCACAATGCACCAGAGAATACACACAGGAGTGAAACCATTTACATATACTGAGTGTGGTAAAAGCTTTGGTTGGAAAGAAAGCCTCACACAGCATCAGAGAATCCACACATGGATGAAAGCATTTACATGCACTGAGGAGGTAAAACCTTCAGTTGCATTGGGATAGGTAATTAAGGAATATACACTCTTGCTATGAAGTATGGAAAAATAGCACTCTGGTATTTAGATATATGTAATGAGACCTTCTTTTCATCTTTAGATCTGAATTCAAAGCCCAAGTCTAATGATAAACAATAGACACAAGGCTCAGATGTTATAAAAAAAAATAGAAAGCTTGGCATCAGGTAGAATAGTGGAAAAGTGACATCCCAAGAAAGCAATAAGGCATCCTTGGGGGTACTGCAGTGGACTTTATAAAATGCTCCCAGGTACACATCTCACCATTCCTAACATATCTTGTCTGCTGAGCCACCCAAAACCCACTACCCCCAATTGTACACTACTACTATAGCCCTTACAGGTGAAGGGAGCACCAATATGTGGGTACAGTGGGTTTCTGGTGGGTTTTGGAGGGCTCACAGTTTCCTCTACAAGTGTAACAAGTAGGGAGAGGTAGAAGCCTGGGTCCACCTGTCTGCAGTGCACTGCACCACTACTAGACTACTCAAGGGGTCTGCCAGAGGGTATATAGCCAAAAATGGGGCAGATGGAGGGGATAACCATTAGATTGTACTTAGGGGGCTTGGAGCTGACAGCTTAGGTGGCCATCTTTTCCAATGGCGTCCTTTCCCTTTCTAAAATTTTTTAAATTTAAATTCAACAATGTAGGTGTATAGGATATCAAGCATGTGGCTCCTTCCCAGGTTTTGGTGTAGCCTCAACCATTTGCAATCACCTGAGAATAATAACATTCCACGAGACAACACAACTGGAGCTCCAAAAGTCAATGAAATTCTACAGAACACCTATCCAATCCTGCTGCCTTATACAGTTTTAGTTTATGAATTGTGTTCCTAACCTCCTCCATTTATATTGGTGCCTTAAGGCTCTCCCTCTCTTCTTGTATCAACTGTGCAAGTCCCAGTACCTCTAACTCTTGATCCTTTAGCACCCTAGAGCCTTCTGGCTCCTAATACAGTAGAGTGAAATACTCCTCAAAATATTCCACAATGTCCTTCCTCTTTGTCGAGACCAACGCTCACTCATCTTGTACTGCTTCTGTAAATTTAAGACCAGGCCAAGGTTTAACCAATTGTGCTAGCACCTTCCTGAGCTTGTTACCAGACTAAACAATCTATATTTATATTTATTTATTTTCACTTCGTATATCATATGGCCCATATTGAGCTTCAAAGCAGTTTATAATGCAATAAAATGAAAGATAAGGAAACAGAAAGATAAAAAAATCTCCATAATCTCCATATGCTTTTCAAGAAGTTCTGTTTTTAAGGCCGTTTTCAGTGCCATAAATGCATTATTATGGGTTCTTGTGGGAGTATTCTCAAACTGCCTCTGCATCAAACAATTCCTTCTCCAATCTTAGTAGAGTGCACCCCATTTCCTTCCTTTTTTTGGGCAACATAGCAAATGATACCTCCCTGAAGCACTACTTTTCACAGCCTCCCAAAAAGCACTGACTTATCCTTATGTTCTTACCTGTATTCCTCCCACTTGTTAATCAAGTATAGACAAAACTTTACATTTTGGGAATACCCAATGCCCCCTCTCTTGATATCCTGAGTCCCTCTCAATATCTAGCCATATGGGTGTATAATCAGATATCACCAGCGAGCCAATTTCTGATGCTCTCACGCTAGCAAACGTCTCCTGTGAAACAAAAATATAATCTAGGCAAGAGGTTGTTTCATGGGCAAAGGCTATATGAGTAAATCCCTTTTCCACCGGGTGAAATACCCAAAATGCGTCTACTAAACCCAAACTAACAGTCAAATAAGGTAGGCCCCTTGTGTCTGTCTGCTTGTTTCCCAAGGTAATGGGAGATCTATCTAAACTCATAACCATATTGAAATCGCCTGCTACCTGCTATGAGTAAATCCCCAAACACATATGTATGATTTTATTCACAAAGATTCACAGCTTCACATTGGGCCCATACACAAATTCTTTGCTCTGTCATTGTAATAACACCATTACATACTGTCTACATTGGTCTTACCTACATTACAATGAACCATCTTGCCTATTAGTACAGCTACTCTGGCCCATATAGCCCCTAAGGAAGCTGATATAACCTCCCCTACCCAATCCCTTTTTATTTCTCATGCTTATGTTTCTTATATTATCTGCATACCTCTTCTGTAGAATTCTCTCAAGATTTTTTTCTTTTTAGGAGAGATCCAATTCCTGACACATTTCATGATGCTATTTGCATAGTTTTCACACTCATCCTATTCCACACACTCCTCCTTGCCCCATCCATATGGTTTTCAGGTACTCAGCCTCCATTCTGAGCCCTCCACCTCACATTGCCCCTTCCTTTTCCTCCAAAAACCCTTTCATTCTCATTGTCACCCCATTCTCCTCCCTTTTTTCTTCCTTTCCATCCCTCTCTGTCCCTCCTCAAAGCCCCTGTATTAGTATACTCACCAATAGCAGTGGTCACATGATTCTCCATCACTGTTCCACCCTTCATCATACAACACACCCCTCCTTTATTTTTAACACCCTCCCTGTTCCCCACAGTTGTCCATTTAACACTTTTCTATGCAGATCAGTGATCTCTCTTAAACCAGTTGCTCAATCCATTATATACCAAAGTCTCATCTCTGGCTTAGCACTCCCTGCACACAGGCCAGCCACTAGTTGGTTCCCAATCTCCACCACCAGTCCAAGCGTTTTTACAAGGTCAACATTCACCTTCATAGCTGACCTCTCACACTTCACTCTTTTGTGTTCATAAACTACCAAAGCAGACAACTGTCTCCAATGCCCCGTACCAACTGTCAATGTCTGAAACACAGTTTTCCCCATTAGTTTTACCTTCATACCTAACAAAATGAAGGGGGGAGGGGGACAACCATTCTCTTCTTCCTTAACACAGTCCACTGCTCTCCATATTCAGTCTCTCTCAATCCCCTTCCTGTCACCAGTGATAGTTCTCATTCTGTTGCATCTCCAGTTGGTTTACATGCTATGCCACTTATACAGCCTGTCTAGTCTGCCCATCCAAATCAATTGCCTGATCTCTCCAATCACTTCCTCTCTCTCCAAGATCCTCTGCACTTGCCCCTTACTTTCTTGAATTCAGAGCTTCCCACAACTTCCATTGGGATACTCTTCAATGCAACCACCACACATTCTGTCAGGAGATATTTTACTACTTCTGAGTCTCTCCTTTGACCCTCAGCCTATAAGCCCTCATTCCAGAGCTCTCTTTTTGTTGTAAAAGGCCTGACTCTGATATCTCTTGAATTGCAGTCTCCACTTTAATCCTGCCCCCTTCAATTCTTTGAAGGAGTGAACAAACATGTGGACAAAGGGGAGTCGGTTGATATTGTGTATCTGGATTTTCAAAAGGCGTTTGACAAGGTACCTCATGAAAGGCTACAGAGAAAATTGGAGGGTCATGGGATAGGAGGAAATGTCCTATTGTGGATTAAAAACTGGTTGAAGGATAGGAAACAGAGAGTGGGGTTAAATGGGCAGTATTCACAATGGAGAAGGGTAGTTAGTGGGGTTCCTCAGGGGTCCGTGCTAGGACCGCTGCTTTTTAATATATTTATAAATGATTTAGAGATGGGAGTAACTAGCGAGGTAATTAAATTTGCTGATGACACAAAGTTATTCAAAGTCGTTAAATCACGACAGGATTGTGAAAAATTACAAGAGGACCTTACGAGACTGGGAGACTGGGCGGCTAAATGGCAGATGATGTTTAATGTGAGCAAGTGCAAGGTGATGCATGTGGGAAAAAAGAACCCGAATTATAGCTACGTCATGCAAGGTTCCACGTTAGGAGTTACGGACCAAGAAAGGGATCTGGGTGTCGTCGTTGATAACACACTGAAACCTTCTGCTCAGTGTGCTGCTGCGGCTAAGAAAGCGAATAGAATGTTGGGTATTATTAGGAAAGGTATGGAAAACAGGTGTGAGGATGTTATAATGCCGTTGTATCGCTCCATGGTGCGACCGCACCTTGAGTATTGTGTTCAATTCTGGTCGCCGCATCTCAAGAAAGATATAGTAGAATTGGAAAAGGTGCAGCGAAGGGCGACTAAAATGATAGCGGGGATGGGACGACTTCCCTATGAAGAAAGACTAAGGAGGCTAGGGCTATATAGCTTGGAGAAGAGACGGCTGAGGGGAGACATGATAGAGGTATATAAAATAATGAGTGGAGTGGAACAGGTGGATGTGAAGCTTCTGTTCACGCTTTCCAAAAATACTAGGACTAGGGGGCATGCGATGAAACTACAGTGTAGTAAATTTAAAACAAATCGGAGAAAATTTTTCTTCACCCAACGTGTAATTAAACTCTGGAATTCGTTGCCGGAGAAAGTGGTGAAGGCGGTTAGCTTAGCAGAGTTTAAAAAGGGGTTGGACGGTTTCCTAAAGGACAAGTCCATAAACCGCTACTAAACGGACTTGGAAAGATCCAAGATTCCAGGAATAACATGTGTGGAATGTTTGTACGTTTGGGAAGCTTGCCAGGTGCCCTTGGCCTGGATTGGCCGCTGTCGTGGACAGGATGCTGGGCTCGATGGACCCTTGGTCTTTTCCCAGTGTGGCAATACTTATGTACTTATGTACTTATTTATGACAAAGATTGTTGGTTATTTCAATAGCCATGGTCTTGTCCAGCTCTATCCATCTTATATCCCTTAGAAAGTTTTCATAATTACAGATCTCACCAGAGATTTGTAAAGAAGCACTGTCTCCTCCTTTTTCGCTAGCTATTCTTCCTTTTACATCCAAGCATTCTTTTGGCTTTTATCATCACCTTATGTACATTTTCCCTACCTTAAGGTCATCAGATATGATTGCACAAAATTTCACCAACTGTACTGTATGACTGTCTCGTGTTTTTGCAGCTCAAATGCATGACAGTGCATTTTTTAGCATTACATTTTAGCTTCTAAACTCTAGACCAGTGTTCTTCATTGCAAGGCACAGAAGTCAGTAGTGGCCCCCATTGGCCCTAGGTATGGATGCATAGCTCTTTTCTCTCAACACATACTTCCCCCCTCCTTGTTCAGAAGCTTGCTAATGGCACTGTATCTAGAAGAATTGCTCTGTTTTTCTTCAGGACAGAAATTTTCAATACTATTTTTACCAGACTATGCAAACAATTAAGTTTGGACACAACATAGATCAAGCTTACTGAAAGCCACATAATGCAGGAAGAAAACAGAAGAGTTGTTCCAGATGCAAGACTCTGGGAAAGGTCAGAGAGCATTAACAAACCAGGAGGAGACCGAGCTTGGAGGGATAGGTGACACAATGATAGGGAGGAGAGGCTGGTGGGAATTGAGACTGATTAGGACGAAGTTGGGGGAAGTGTATATTGGGGAAGAGAATTTTAGGGGAAATGTGGGTTGGTAGGGACAAGATGATCTGAGAGAGAGAGAATCAAATTTCATTTTATTTACACTTATTGCTCAGAGTGGAATATGGGCCTGAGTGACCAGACTGGCTATATCATTGGAGAGAGAACCCTTCACCCCCCCCCCCCCCCCCTCCACCTCCTTCATCACGCAGGGCTCTGGATACCATCCACTTTATCCAGCAGTGGTCCTAACTTTTTTGTTGAAGTCTTGTTCCTAGTATGGGCCTCGCTTCTAAGTTAGTGAAGATCAATGCGCTAGATCATTTCTCAAGCTTTGCTAGATCCTGTCTCTTGTTTTACATCCCTTCCAATGTGTTTGCTCTGTTGAAGATTTTGGTATCACCTGCAAAAAGGCAATTTTTTTTCAATTTGCTTCTCCACAATATCACTTCTGAAAATGTTGGAAAGAATCAGGTCAAGGACCAATCCCTGTATCACAGCACTGGTAATGCTTTTCCATAGGGTGAATGCCTGTCAGACATCACCTACCTCTGGTAAAACCATGCAGGGATATCACTAGCCCTAGCAGCTGCTAAAAGTATAATGTGTGTGAGAAATTTTCTAATTGGCTTTCCCATTAGGAGGTACCAAGGAATGAGTTATGATGTCGTGGAGGAAAAAGTTGTTAATTTCTTTCCTGTTTTTCAGTCTCCCAGAAGCCAACTGAGAGCTAACTAGCTAAGACTCTCAGGCCTAGTGGAGGGTGGACCCCATAGTACCAACTTGGGCTAAATGTGAAAAGGAGTATTATCCTACAGGAAAGGAGCTCTTGAAAGTATTATCTTTTCAGCGAGTCTTGAGAAGGGGGCATGAGTTTCTGAAACAAATGGTGCTGTGGGTGCTGAACAAGACCTGTAAACAATGGTGTGCTGGAGCCGGCTCGCACCAGCTCGCAAGAGCCTGTTGTTAAATTTTTTAACATCTTGTGAGCCGGTTGTTCTGCAGGGCGAGCCGGCTTCAGTAAACGAGGCATTTCCCTCCCCTCCCACCACTGGATCTCTCACTGGCTTTGTGTCACCAGGCGATGCTGTGATTTGAGAGCCCAGCCTGCAAGAAAGGAGCATTGTCAGGATAACAGTCTTCTCTTCTCACACTCCCTCCCCTCCCCTTCTCTGAACCCAACACCTTCTTCCTCTTAGCTCTTGAGATGGAGCCCAGGGCGGGCTTTGTGGGGAGGGGCTGCTTGCTCTGATTGCTGGTGGCCTTTGCTAAACCATTAACCCCTTGCTCTCCCAAACCTCTTTGCTTTCTGTAACTAGGCTGGCAATAGATCAAGTCTCCTTTTACAAACCGGCACATGGAAAGGGTTCACTGAAAGCCCTGGAGGAGGTCAGAAGGAGAGGCTGCTGTCATGTTTGTGACTGTTTTCCATGTGGGTGCTCTCCTTGCCCTCTGGTGGCCAGAACTGGTGGCTGCTATGGACTGTTTTCTGCTGTCTTCCACGTTCCAGACTTCAGTGAGTCCGGTCTGGATTTTCCAGGTTGCCAGACTTGCTCTGCTGGTTTGTCCTAGAACAGCAACCTTACTTGGCTGGTGATTTACTGCAGCTGTGGGTTAGCTGCTGAGGGGCTTATTAGCTTCTGTGAGCCTTGCTTGCCTTGCCTTGGTATCAAAGGTAATCCTGAGTTCCTGTTGGTTTGTTGGAGTTCCTGCTCTGTAAGTTTCCTGTGTGTTTGACCCTTTGCCTGGACCTGGACTTTGATTTTGCTTTCTGCCTGCCTAAAGGACTCTGGTTAGTTTATGGATTACCCGTGTTTGCTGCCTGCCCTTTGACTTTGCTGTGCTACTGGATATTGTTACTATCTACTATTAAAGCCTCTTCTAGTTATATTCTGTGGTTCCTGCCTGTTGTGTTCAGCACTGCTTTCTGCTTGGGTGATTTGCCTGCCGCTGCCACTCCTTGGCAGTGGCCCAAGGGCTCACAATTTCAGAGACTGGGTGAGAGCCCTAACAGCTGCTCTGCCTTTTACGGAACCTTAAATTTGGGGCTTTTTCTAATACTATGTTGTTACTCTAACTTCTTTTTACTTTGCACCTTTTTGTAAAAATATAAATTAAAAGAATAATACATTTAATACACAATACAGATGTTTTTTTTGTTTCTTTCTCTCCCTCTCATCTCGCACTGAACACTTTAAGAAAACCACAAGTAACTTACCTCGTTTGCCTGCGCTGCCCTGGGGGGGTTTAAATCTTTTTTTATTACCTCTGTTGAAGTGGCCACGACATTGAAAGCCCTGCCTGTCTTTAGCCTTCCCTTCGTGAGTTTGTTCCCTCAGAGTTCCGCCTTCTGACGTCATTTCCTCTTTCCACGAGGGCGGGACTCTGAGGGAACAAACTCATGAAGGAAAGGCTAGAGATGGGCAGGGCTTTCAGTAATGTGGCTGCTTCGACAGAGGTAATCAGGGGAGAGAGGAAAATCACTGGGTATGGGTGGCTGGAGGGGCGGTCAGGCAAGAGAAGAGAATCGCTGGGTATGGGTGGCTGGAGGGGGGGGGGGCAGGCGAGAGAAAAGAATTGCTGGGTATGGGTGGGTGGATGGAGGGGAGGGCAGGGGGGAGAGGAGGGTTGCTGGACATGGGTGGATGGAGAGATAAGGGAGAGAGAAGAAATGCTGGACATGGAGGGTAGGGAAGAGTGAGGAAGGAGATGAGATGAGGGAAAAGGAAGAGAGGAGAAAAACTGTACATGGATGAAGAAAATAGACAGAAGCTGGATCCACTGGACAGTCAAGTCTGCGGAGGACCCAGCTTTTACTTATGGATGTAGGGCAAGAAATGAAGAAGAAAGGCGGAAAGTAAAGAAATAAATGGAAAGGAAGCCCTGGAAACGGAGTTAAGAGGACAGATAGCAGCAGGGTCAGATACTGGGCCAGAATGATCAAAAAAACAAAGTCACCAGACAACAAAGATAGAAAAAATCATTTTATTTTCAGTATAGTGTTTGGAATATGTCCACTTTGAGAATCAGGTGCTCAACATTAAAAGTTTATATTTATTTACTTATTTATGGCATTTTATCCCACATTAAACATGAATTACATTGGAACCTGGGATCATTTAATTTTTTTTCTTGGAGCAATACATTGCCCCCCCCCCCCCCAGGCTCTCTCCCTGGCTATAGCCAGCTCTGCAATTGGGGGGGGGGGGGGGCGCAGAGGTGAACGAGGGGCGCAGAGGTGGACCAGGGAGAGAGCCTATTGTTAAACATTTACCAGCACACCACTGCCTGTATCCAGGGGGAAAAAAGAGTGCTATTGGATTTCTTGCCTCCTTCACATGTAAGGAAGTTGAGGGAAAGACTGCACAGGGTCTAAGACTGGTTGATAGAACTGAAAGAGAGAAGTGGCAGCCAGATGTGTGGTATTGAAGGTCTGTGATCATCTGAGGGAGAAAATTTGCAAGCAGAGTAGTGTTCTCATAGAACTATGACCAGTGTAGGTAATGGGAGTCAGAGGACATCCAGCAATAGTTTGTATCAAGGGAGTTTTTGGTATATTGAACCACAATATCTGTACTATACACTGCAGTCTCCAGCATCCTTTGAGGAAGTGTTATCAAGGAACACTGGCAACTTCCTATACACTCCCTCCCAGAGAGATTTCCACATTGGAATCCCCTGGGTTCAAGGAACACACAGTTGTGAGAGTGTTTGAGTTGCTGTTGCTGATTTCAGATACAGAAGTGTCTAAAGGTGGAGAACCACAAAGTGAAGTCTTATCAAAAGATTACTCCAAAGCCAAGAAGTAGAGAAGTGAGAGGAAGGCTTCAAGAGTTAATAATCTAATGTCTCTTTTTTTGTATTTTGCCTTTTTTTTCCTTTTAGTGATTTTGCTGAGCTGTTTTATTTTTTTTATTTACCCAATAAATTAGTCTCTTAATATTGAGCCCACAGCGTTCAGTATTTTTAAAAAATGCCCACCACTGTGAGCATAAAAATCCAAATATTCAACTGCAGGATCCAGGTAGGGTCTGCTGCTGAATATTCACACAGAGCAGTGAGGACCATAATTATTTGAATAGTGGCGATATTTAGCCACTATCCAGATAGCATATCAGCATTTAGGACAGCTTTTTTTCGCTGTCCTAAGTTAACTGATTGTTATCTAGATACTGCTACTGAAAATCGCCACTATCCAGATAAACTGTGTCTTTGCCCTGACTCTGACCCAGGACCATCCCTAGCACTATCCAGATAGTGCCTAAACAATCTGTAATAATATTCTGCTATAGTTTACAGATGGTGTCACTAAATGCGTCTCATTTGTCTGACCCAATTATCCTCAAGAATAGCAGGAGTAAAATAGCGGGGGCAAATTTCTAACAAAGGCCCAACACCATATGTGCTCAAACAACTATTGGTTATACACAGCAGGCAATATTATGTATTTATTCTCTTTTAATTTATTGGATCTCAGCAGCGTTTCAGTGTCACCAAAGCCAGCTTGCTCATGGTGCTTCTTCATTGGTCCATTTTAATCTTTTTAATTCCACATTTAGATACTTTTTAAATTTTTAATTGATTTAAAAGTTCACTTAACGAGCATGAATGCTGCTAGGACTGCTCGCAGTTGAACCGTGAGCGAGTTGGCTCTGGTGACACTGAAACGCTGCTGAGGTCCAATAAATTAAAAAAGAAATAATATTGCCTGATGTGTATAACTAAATATGTCTCAGCAACATTTATCCAGGTAGCAAGTGTTGCTACCCAGATAAATGCTTTTAAATATCAGCCCCTGAAATTTTATGTCTGTTCCACAAGGAGTGATGAATACCTATAAGAAAGTTTAAAAGACACTGAAAGATTAGCTGATGGTCTTGAAGATAGTCTCTTCCCCACACCTTTCAGAACCCACAAATCAGAAATAAGGAGCTGTCTCCTCTTCCACATCTGTAGCTTCTGGAGTTCCACACACGTAGTGGTTCACCAGGGGACCCACTACATATATAACCCTTCCACAGGAATCTTTGATACAGGCAAGAGGAAAATTAGAGGACATAGTGGATATCCTAAAACCTGACTGGCCATGAGGTCCATAAGCCTGAGGACTGGGGTGAGAATCATTGCCTTCAGGGTCCCCCCTCCCTCGCTCCCTTCGAGTTCCAGGCTTCCTCCAAATTTTAAACGTCATCTATCATACCTCGTGGTGTTAGAGCAGCAGTGAAAAGCATTGCAGGCTGCTGGGCTCTGTGCTTTAGTTGTTTTGCCTTCTCTCTCTCTCTCTCTCAGCTCTGGCCCGCCCTTGCATAAACAGGAAATGAGGGCGGGCAGAGCTGAGAGAGAGAGAGAAGGCAAAACAAAGCACGGAGCCCAGCAGCCTGCAATGCTTTTCACTGCTGCTCTAACACCACGAGGTATGATAGATGACTGAGAGAGAGAGAGAGATGCTTGGGGCTTGCTGCTGGGGAGGCTTAGCCTCCCCAAGCCTCTTATACCGGGCGCCTATGTTGCCTTGTAAGATATGGAGCATCATCTTCATGTTATCATCAATTCCTGGCACAGAACAGTGCCGTAGCGAGGGCAGCTGACACCCGGGGCGGGTCGCCGCTGTGCACCCCCCCCCCTCTGGAGCGCCCCCCCCCCCCCGGAGCGGGTACTTACATCACAAAGCGGCGAGGGATGGGCGGTAGGGCCGATCCGCTCCGACTGCACATTGCTGGGAGCTGCATTGGCTCCGCTGGTTCCCTGCTCTCTCTGCCCCGGAACAGGAAGTAACCTGTTCCAGGGCAGAGCAAGCAGTGAACCAGCGGAGCCGACACCCCCCCAGCGGCATGCACCCGGGGCAGACCGCCCCCCCTTCCTACGCCACTGGGGCAGAAGCAGCATGCTTAGATTCCAAGTGAAGTATGAAGTAAGGGAATGAGATTCTAAGAGAAATATGAAGTAAGGGAATGAGATAAAAAGCAGTTACCTACATTTTACTCACTATACAGCCTCTACCCCATAGAAATCCATTAACATAATTTTATTTATTTATTTCACAGCACTTGATATACTGTGAATAGAGACATCAATGGTGACTACGCAGTTTATATAAAAGAAAAGAAAAGAAAAAAAACAGAAGTAGAAGGAGGGGGAATAAGGAAATGGAGTGAGTAAGGACAAAAGGTTAAGAGTAAGGGGAGCAGAAGGCCTCATCAAAAAGGTGAGTTTTCAGGAGAGCTTTAAAAGTGTGGAAAGAGTCAACTGATCTAAGGGAAGAGGGAGGAGAGTTCCACGACTTTGGGCCAAGGTAGCTAAAGGCCATCTCTCTAGAAATGGTGAGGTGCAGGGAAGAGAGAGAGGGGAGACATAATAGATTCTCATTAGCAGAGCGGAAAAGGCGAGGGGGAGAGTAAGGGATGAGACGCTTGTTAATGTAAGCAGATGCAGAGGGTAGATGACCTTTAAACATGGGAACTAGCAGCTTGAATATGATGCAGAAAGAAATGGGGAGCCAGTGTTCGGAGTGAAGAAGGGGATAACCTGGTCAAAGTGGTGGCCACAATGCAAGTACTCTCAAGGTGGGAGATTGGATTAATTGCAAGTGTTTCAGTGAGTAAAGCAGTAGTCCGGTATATAGAGAGTTACAACAGTCCAGGTGGGTAATGACCAAGGCAAGAAGAAGAGAGTGAACAGACTGCGAAGAGAGAAAAGCACATACAGAGTAAATATGATGAAGGGTGAAGAAAGAGGAACATACCACGGAGTTAATTTGAACCTTAAAAGTCAGTCTGCTGTCAAAAGTGACACTGAGAATTTTAGTGGAATCACAGAAAGGGATAGCCTAGTTGTCGATAGTGGGAAACTGTGGTAGTGTGACATGTGGGGTTGGGAAAATTATGCATTCGCACTTGAAGATGTTGAGGAAGTTAAGTGCTGATGGGGATGAGGAGGGTTCAGAGATACGATAAAGGATTTGGATGTCATTGGTGCAACAAAATGGGTACAGCCATGGTCTTGGATTTCATTTAGATGGGGGGGGGGGGGGGTAAGAAAGATGTTGAAAAGTGCGGGAGAAAAGATCAAGCCCTGTGGGATACCTGAACGAAGAGGAAAAGCAGCAGAGGTGGAACTGGAATGTTTGAGCTGAAAAGAATGATCAGTGAGTAGGTAGCTAATGAACCAGGCAAGAACAGTGTCAGAAGCCAAATGACTGGAGGTGACAAAGCAGAAGGGGGTGATCGAGTAGGTTGAAAGCTGAAAATAGATTAAGGGAAACAATGTTGATAGAGTAGTAATGATCAAGGAAAGTACGAATGGCATCATGGTTAAGGAGGGTTTCAGTGCTATGACCAAAGTGGAAGCCTGCCTGATAATGGTGAACGTACTTATGACTTTCATTTAAATGCAGTATAAAGTTAATAGTTCATCTTTATTTGATATACCACTTATAAAGTGATTAAGCAGTGAATGATAAATTAAAATATAATAATAAGGGGTAATATTTAATGGGAAGAACACACTACAGATGCCTAGGTTACAATTTCAATAAAAAATAATTTTGGCCTGAAGATGCCAGTTCAATAGGCCAGAGGCTGCACAGTGTTTTTCCAGAGGCCTTATTCAGTTCCAAGTTCAGCCGCTGCTCTTCAGATGGGCTAGGGATACTACAGAATGGAAGGAATTCTGGCCATTGCACAATAGGACACATATACATAGGATTTAAGTTATACATACACAATTTTTTGAAAGAAGCCATAGTGGCTCCCTACCATGATCCATGGAGTTTGGGAGAAGGATGGGGGCCTAAAAGTGAAATGAAAACAAACGCATTTCAATGTTCCTTAGTTTCCGTATCTACCCAAAGGGAAAAATGAGTATTTCTTCATTAGTGATGTTATTCTCATTCAGCGTTTAGGTACTAGATCCAGGACAGGAAACCAGCTCTTTTATTTGTTAGCACATATGCCTTCTAATGGTTATCATTGGTTTAAAATCTTATTTTAATGTAACTCCTATCCATTTTATCAACAGATGGGAAAACTGGCTACCTCTCCTTGAATATCCTGGTTAGCGGCTATATCACATGATATAACCAGTTAGGCACAGATATTCAGTGTCTAACTGGCTATGTTGAGCGGTCAAAATAGGACGCTTAAATAGCAGGTCTGTCTTTGACTACTAAAAAGTTAACCATTAGCCCTGAATAGCTGGTTAACATTTTAGAAGTCGAACCCCCCGCCCCCCCAGCTATTCAGTGCCAGTCACCGGAAATGGCCCGGAATTGAATATCCGGAGTCAGCAACGCTATCTAGATCACGGTGCACTGCATGCTTTCATCCTGTCACAGTTTACCATGAGACTAGACTACTGTAACATTATCTATTTAGGCTGTAACCATTCACTATTAAAGAAATTGCAAACCTTACAAAATATGGCTATGAGGCTTCTCTGTAACCATATTCCTCCTTTTCTTAAATCATACCATTGGCTTCCAATAGAACAATGGGTCACTTTCAAAGTTCTTATGCTTACCTTTCAAGCCCTTCGTATTGGTGTTTCTCTCTATCTCTCATCCCTCACTATCCCCTACTGTTTGTCCCGCTCTCTTCGTTCACTTAATGGCCATCGTCTTGTTCTCTTTAACCCGATTTAAGCTATTCTAGAATCTATATGACATCAAGCATCCTATTTTTCAGCACCAGCCCTTTGGAATTCTCTGCACCCCCACTGTCCAAGCAGAATCATCCCTAAAGAAATTCAAACCCCTACTTAAATCATGGATTTTTCAACAAGCCTTTCCCACAAGTTGAACAGAGTGTTTCGATGTCTCACTGTGTGTAAATCCTCTTTTTCTATTGGTTTGTTGTCTTGTCTTTTCTCTACTTTTGTTCTTTCCTATATAAATTGAAGTTGCACTTCTGCGTGTTATATGATTTTAATTTTAACTTTATACATCGCTTTGAACTATATGTTAGCAAAGGCGGTTTAGCAAGTCTGAATAAATAAGTAAATAAATTATGCAGGCTGTCTCCTACTGGTTGAGCATCAGACCCTATGTAACTAAGAAGAAGGAAAATCTATTTGTTTTAAACTGAAGGCAGCATATTCTAGTTCACTATGGAGGGAATTAACATTACTTCTATAGTACATATTGGATTTAATTTTGTCATTTTTTGGCCCATCACCATAGAAACAGATGTGAAGGATAATTCTGTGTCTAGGCGCCTACATTAACAAACCCTTGTGCACTTAAATATTTAAATTATTAGCATTTACATGTTTACATATACCCACAAAAGTGCCTGAAGGGCACAACCCACTTAATTTACATGGTGTGTATTTCAAAGGGAAGAGTACACATGAGCGGAACATGGGCAGAGCTCCCACTTACAGTATTCTATAAGTTACGCATATAAGTTATGCGCATTCCTGACACCTTTAGGTGCCCATAATTATGCCAGCTCTTTGGCTTATGCTACTGTGGGAGCCTAAAGTTTAGATGTGTCAATACCAGGTTACACTAGTATTCTGTAAAAGCTTCTATACATCCAGGGGCTGTAATAGAAAAGCATTTACCATATAGGCCTAAATTATAGTGCCCAGTTGTAGAACTGTTCCCATAATTTTGCTGTTTTGAAGAAAGCAATGTAGTACTCAGCTGATGAAATGACTTTCTTAGACTTCAAGGACTAAATTCTAAAATGGCGCCAAAAGATTAGCACTGAAAAATAGTGCTTAGCAATATTGTATAAATAGCACTCAAAGTTAAGTGCCATTTATAGAATAGTGCTAGCGCCAGGATCCACGAATACCTTTAGGCATGAGCATTTACACCAACTGAACCCTGGTGTAAATCCTCATGCCTAAATTAGGTACAGATCTCCCTTATTCTATAAATGTGTGCATAAATTGTGGGTATGCCCCTGATTCACCAATGACCCTCCCGTGTCCACGTCCCCTTTTGAAGCCATGCATAAAAGTTGCGCGCAGATCTGGGCATGTAAATATGCATGCATTAATTTAAATTGATGACAATTAGCACCAATAATTGATAGGGTCCAATTCTCAGCGCTAATTAACTTGAGCAAATTGGGTGCATGTACAATTTTAGCGCCATTTATAGAATTTGGGACAAGTGTGAATTTATTGTGTATTTGTATTTTTTCCACAGATTGTAGAGTTTGACAAGACTTCTGTTTTACTGTCCAATGAGAATTCAAGATTTTATGCAATGGCCTCTGCAGCAGAAAATGGAATGTGGTCTTTTTTATCTAGTAGTCCATCTTGAAAGGAATAACCAATCACCAGTTTACCCTCCAATCACTTTAAGACTGAAAAGTCTTGATCCTTTTCAAATCAAGAATATCCTTCAGTCTATGCAATTAATTTGTTTGTAAGCAATTACATATTTTCTATGGATATAAAGCATTTCTACCAACTGATGCATTTGTGACCGAAGATATTTGTTATGAGAAAAGACACTAACTAGGGACTTTAAAATATTTTTAGAGGTTTGTTAATGAACAGCTTATTTTAAATTGTGGTTGTACATTATATCATGATAGCCCCCAAAATATGGGCTCTGTTGAAATACTCAGCTCAAGATATATTGTAGCATACATCCTTAAGAAGAAGAATGTATCTTGCAATCAGTGTTATCTCCCCATTGTCGTGTCATGTTCTGATTTCTCTGCTTCTTGGTGATATTTTAATCTTCTGCTAGGATCTAATAATCTCCAGGAAGGGAAGAATGCCCTAAAGAGAAATATATAGAGAATTCACATTTTTTTCTTTTATGTTCACTTTTTTCTTTCAGGATGTAGATGCATTTTTTAAAGAAAAATTACATCATCAAGAATACAACTGAATATATTTTAACATTTATAAATGGTTCTGTAGAATGTGCATTAAAGGCCAGGAAGCAGCAGAGTTCAACCACTATGCAATACTGGAGTCTCTGGACAGAAATATTTGGGGAGGCAACAGGCAAGCTACCTGTGTGGGGTGGCAAGCCAAAATGACATTTCCACACATCATACCCCTCTTTCTCCCCACTTTTAAATTAGTAATACAAGACACCAGGTCCTTCTATACATAAATAAATATGGGGGCATACACAGATTACACCCTTTTTGGGTGTAATTGGGGAACGTGATAAATAAATAAATGTAACAGCAAAAATTATGAAAAAAAATATGAAACAGCAGCACTTTAGTATTAGACAGTGTACTATTGGAAAGTAAATATGTTCCCTTTATCTATGGATCCGAGTCCTAATGTCCAAAATATACCAACAAATACTGGCACAACACCCTAAAGATATTATAAAAAAAAGATTTCTTATTCATTTAGATAGCAACAAGAACAAAATGAAAGGCAAGAATAATGACGATGCTCTTATCAGAGAAACAGCTCAGAGCAAATGCACATCAGACTCTAAGGTAGACTTTTAGTATAGCCACATCCTAGCTCCAGAGTAATACACAGTGATTACATGGCAGCTATCCAACCTGAATGGGGTTGTTTTCCATCCCTTTCCTAATAATACCAAACATTCTATTTGCTTTCTTAGCCGCAGCAGCACACTGAGCAGAAGGTTTCAACGTATCATCAACGACGACACCTAGATCCCTTTCTTGGTCCGTGACTCCTAACGTGGAACCTTGCATGACATAGCTATAATTTCGGGTTCCTCTTTCCCACATGCACTACTTTGCACTTGCTCACATTAAACGTCATCTGCCATTTAGATGCCCAGTCTCCCAGTCTCGTAAGGTCCTCTTGTAATTTTTCACAATCCTCCCGCAATTTAACTACTATGAATAACTTTGTGTCGTCAGCAAATTTAATTACCTCACTAGTTACCTCCATCTCTAGATCATTTATAAATATGTTAAAAAGCAGCGGTCCCAGCACAGACCCCTGGGGAACCCCACTAACTACCCTTCTCCATGAGAATACTGACCATTTAACCCTACTCTCTGTTTTCTATCTTTTAACCAGTTTTAAATCCACAATAGAACACTACCTCCTATCCCATGACTCTCCAATTTCCTCAGGAGTCTTTCATGAGTTACTTTGTCAAACGCCTTCTGAGAATCCAGATACACAACATCAACCGGCTCACCCTTTATCCACATGTTTGTTCACCCCTTCAAAGAAATGTAGTAGATTGGTGAGGCAAGATTTCCCTTCACTAAATTCATGTTGACTTTGTCTCATTAATCCATGCTTTTGAATATGCTCTGTAATTTTGTTCTTTATAATAGTCTGTACCGTTTTGCCCAGCACCGACGTGAGACTTACCAGTCTATAATTTCTCGGATCTCCTCTGGAACCTTTTTTAAAAATCGGCATTACATTGGCCACCCTCCAATCTTCCGGTACCACGCTCGATTTTAAGGATAAATTACATATTACTAACAATAGTTCCACAAGTTCATTTTTCAGATCTATCAGTACTCTGGGATGAATACCATCCGGTCCAGGAGATTTGCTACTCTTCAATTTGTCAAATTGCCCCATTGCATCCTCTAGGTCTATAGAGATTTCATTCAGTTCCTCTCACTCATCAGCTTTGAATACCATTTCTGGCACCAGTATTTCTCCCAAATCCTCCTCAGTGAAGACCAAAGCAAAGAATTCATTTAATCTCTCCGCTATGGCTGTGTCTTCCCTGATCGCCCCTTTTACCCCTCAGTCATCTAGCTGTCCAAATGATTCTTATGCCGGCTTCCTGCTTTTAATATACCTAAAAAAAAATTTACTATGTGTTTTTGCCTCCAACACAATCTTTTTTTCAAAGTCCCTCTTTGCCTTCCTTATCAGTGCTTTGCATTTGACTTGACATTCCTTATGCTGTTTCTTATTATTTTCAGTCTGTTCATTCTTCCATTTTCTGAAGGATTTTCTTTTAGCTCTAATAGCTTCCTTCACCTCACTATTTAACCGGCTGTCATTTGGTCTTCCATCCTCTTTTTTTAATATACGGAATATATTTGGCCTGGGCATCCAGATGGTGTTTTTGAACAGCATCCATGCCTCATGTAAATTTTTGACTCTCAAAGCCACTCCTCTTTTTTTCACCGTTCTTCTCATTTTATCATAGTCTCCTTTTTTAAAGTTAACACTAACATATTGGATTTCCTGTGTATACTTACTTCAAAGCTAATATCAAATTTGATCATATTATGATCACTGTTATCAAGCGGCCCCAGCACCATTACCTCCCGCACCAGATCATGCGCTCAAGGACTAGGTCTAGAATTTTTCCTTCTCTCGTCTGCGCCTGTACCAGCTGCTCTATAAAGCAATCCTTAATTTCAGCAAGGAATTTTACCTCCCTAGCATGCCCCAATGTTACATTTACCCAGTCAATATCGGGGTAATTGAGATCACCCATTATTATCGTGTTGCCCAGTTTGTTTGCTTCCCTAATTTCCTTTAACATTTCTACATCCGTCCGTTCATCCTGGCCAGACGGACGGTACTACACTCACTATCCTTTTCCCCTTTACACATGGAATTTCAATCCATAGGGATTCCAAGATGTGTTTTGTTTCCTGCAGAATTTTCAATCTATTTGATTCAAGGCTCTCCTTAACATACCATACTACCCCTCCACCAATTCAATCCACCCTATCACTACGATATAATTTGTACCCCGTTATGACAGTGTCCCACTGGTTATCCTCCTTCCATCAGGTCTCAGAGATGCCTATTATATCTAATTTTTCATTTTGTGCAATATATTCTAACTCTCCCATCTTATTTCTTAGGCTTCTTGCATTCGCATATAGACATTTCAAACTATGTTTGTTGTTCCTATTTGCATCATGCTCAGTACTTGACAGTATTAATTTGCAATCTTTTGTCTGATTTTTATTTAAGGTCACCTGATCTACTACGGTCTCTTTTGCAACCTCACTATCGGAATACCCTATCTTCCCTGTTTTGGTGATGTCTTTGAAAGATACCTTATCCCGAACCATGCACCTTTGAGCAACTGTCGGCCTTCCCCCAGTTTCTAGTTTAAAAGCTGCTCTATCTCCTTTTTAAATGCCAGCAGCCTGGTCCCACCCTGGTTAAGGTGGAGCCCATCCTTTCGGAATAGGCTCCCTCTTCCCTAGAATGTTGCCCAGTTCCTAACAAATCTAAAACCCTTCTCCCTGCACCATCGTCTCATCCACGTATGAGACTCCGGAGCTCTGCTTGTCTCTTGGGCCCTGTGCATGGAATGGGTAGCACTTCAGAAAATGCTACCCTAGAGGTTCTGGATTTGAGCTTTCTACCTAAGAGCCTAAATTTGGCTTCCAGAACCTCTCTCCCACATTTTCCTATATCATTGGTACCCACATGTACCAAGACTGCTGGCTCCTCCCCAGCACTATCTAAAATCCTATCTAGGTGACGCGTGAGGTCAAACCACATTCGCACCAGGCAGGCAAGTCACCAGGCGATCCTCACATTCACCAGCCACCCAGCTATATATATGCCTAATTATCGAATCACCAACTACAACAGCTGTCCTAACATAGTAGATGATGGCAGATGAAGACCTGTATGGTCCATCGACCCTTTCCTCCTGGGCAGCACTTGGAGACATATACTCGGTGCGAGAGGATAGTACATCCCCTGTGGGCAGGTCCTGGCTACAGGAGTACTTCCTACTTCACCAGGGTAATGCTGTCCTTCTAGGAGACCTTCCTCCTCCAAGGTAGCACAGGGGCTACCAGACTCGAGGTGGGACTTCTCTACAAAATCCCTGTAGGTCTCCTCTATGTATCTGTCTGTCTCCCTCAGCTCCACCAAGTCTGCTATTCTAGCCTCAAGATAACGGAGACATTCTCTGAGAGCTAGGAGCTCTTTGCATCGGGCACACATATATGACATCTCACCAACTGGGAGATAATCACACATGTGACACTCAATGCAAAAGACTGGATAGCACCCCTCACTGCTGGACTGCTGACTCCATCTTAGTATTTTTGAGTTTTTCAGTAATTTAAAACTTGCTAAAGTATTAAGGATATTAGCCTAATAAGTGAGAACTCCTCAGTTTCCAAGTAGTTCCCAAGGGGCAGGTAAGAAGGGCCCAGCTGACGTCACAGGGGCCACCTAAGCTGGCGCCTAATGAAAACTGCTATTGGCTCTCCATACCACGCTCAGTCTCCGGGTGAGCACCCCCAAAAGCAGCTTCTCCTCCCGGGAGGCTAGTTTTAAATATTTACTGAAGGTTTCAAATAGCCAATAATTTAGTAGAAAATGGTTACAAAATTCTTTATAGATAGTATTATATTCCACAGCACCTTCTGAAACTGTTTAAATATGGTACTGGACAATGTTGGAGCAATTGTAGAGCCAGTGCCAACATGCATCATGTCTGGTGGGCATGCTCTGAAGTACATCATTTTTAGGACTCCATCTTGAAGATCCTCAGGCACATTCTTAAAGCGAATGCTACATACCTGTAGAAGGTATTCTCCGAGGACAGCAGGCTGATTGTTCTCACTGATGGGTGACGTCCACGGCAGCCCCTCCAATCGGAAACTTCACTAGCAAAGGCCTTTGCTAGCTCTCGCGCGCCCATGCGCACCGCGCGGCCGTCTTCCTGCCCGAACTGGCTTGTGTTCGTCAGTCCCGTAAGTAGCAAGACAAAGACAAGGGAAGACACAACTCCAAAGGGGAGGCGGGCGGGTTTGTGAGAACAATCAGCCTGCTGTCCTCGGAGAATACCTTCTACAGGTATGTAGCATTCGCTTTCTCCGAGGACAAGCAGGCTGCTTGTTCTCACTGATGGGGTATCCCTAGCCCCCAGGCTCACTCAAAACAATAAACATGGTCAATTGGGCCTCGCAACGGCAAGGACATAACTGAGATTGACCTAAAAACTTATCCAACTAACAGAGAGTGTAGCCTGGAACAGAATAAAACATGGGCCTAGGGGGGTGGAATTGGATTCTAAACCCTGAACAGATTCTGAAGCACTGACTGCCCGAACCGACTGTCACGTCGGGTATCCTGCTGCAAGCAGTAATGAGATGTGAATGTGTGGACAGATGACCACGTCGCAGCTTTGCAGATCTCTTCAATAGTGGCTGACTTCAAGTGGGCCACTGACACAGCCATGGCTCTGACATTGTGAGCCTTGACATATGACCCTCAAGAGCCAGCCCAGCCTGGGCGTAAGTGAAGGAAATGCAATCTGCTAGCCAATTGGATATGGTGCGTTTCCCCACAGCCACTCCCCTCCTGTTGGGATCAAAAGAAACAAACAATTGGGCGGACTGTCTGTTGGGCTGTGTCCGCTCCAGGTAGAAGGCCAACGCTCTTTTGCAGTCCAATGTGTGCAGCTGACGTTCAGCAGGGCAGGAATGAGGACGGGGAAAAAATGTTGGCAAGACAATTGACTGGTTCAGGTGGAACTCCGACACTACCTTCGGCAAGAACTTAGGGTGAGTGCGGAGGACTACTCTATTATGATGAAATCTGGTGTAAGGGGCCTGGGCTACCAGGGCCTGAAGCTCACTGACTCTACGAGCTGAAGTAACTGCCACCAAGAAAATGACCTTCCAGGTCAAGTACTTCAGATGGCAGGAGTTCAGTGGCTCAAAAGGAGGTTTCATCAGCTGGGTGAGAACGACATTGAGATCCCATGACACTGTAGGAGGTTTGACGGGGGGGCTTTGACAAAAGCAAACCTCTCATGAAGCGAACAACTAAAGGCTGTCCTGAGATCGGCTTACCATCCACACGGTAATGGTATGCACTGATTGCGCTAAGGTGAACCCTTACAGAGTTGGTCTTGAGACCAGACTCAGACAAGTGCAGAAGGTAGTCAAGCAGGGTCTTTGTAGGACAACAGCAAGGACCTAAGGCCTTGCTGTCACACCAGACGGCAAACCTCCTCCATAAAAAGAAGTAACTCCTCTTAGTGGAATCTTTTCTGGAAGCAAGCAAGACACGGGAGACATCCTCTGACAGACCCAAAGAGGCAAAGTCTACGCTCTCAACATCCAGGCCGTGAGAGCCAGAGACTGGAGGTTGGGATGCAGAAGCGCCCCTTCGTCCTGTGTGATGAGGGTCGGAAAACACTCCAATCTCCACGGTTCTTCGGAGGACAACTCCAGAAGAAGAGGGAACCAGATCTGACGTGGCCAAAAGGGAGCTATCAGAATCATGGTGCCCCGGTCTTGTTTGAGTTTCAACAAAGTCTTCCCCACCAGAGGTATGGGAGGATAAGCATACAGCAGACCTTCTCCCCCAATCCAGGAGGAAGGCATCCGATGCCAGTCGACCGTGGGCCTGAAGTCTGGAACAGAACTGAGGGACCTTGTGGTTGGCTCGAGATGCGAAGAGATCTACCAAGGGGGTGCCCCACACTTGGAAGATCTGGCGCACTACTCCGGAATTGAGCGACCACTCGTGAGGTTGCATAATCCTGCTCAACCTGTCGGCCAGACTGTTGTTTACGCCTGCCAGATATGTGGCTTGGAGCCACATGCTGTAACGGCGAGCCCAGAGCCACATGCTGACGGCTTCCTGACACAGGGGGCGAGATCCGGTGCCCCCCTGCTTGTTGATGTAATACATGGCAACCTGGTTGTCTGTCTGAATTTGGATAATTTGGTGGGACAGCCGATCTCTGAAAGCCTTCAGAGCGTTCTAGACCACTCGTAACTCCAGGAGATTGATCTGCAGATCGCGTTCCTGGAGGGACCAGCTTCCTTGGGTGTGACGTCCATCGACATGAGCTCCCCACCCCAGGAGAGATGCATCCGTAGTCAGCACCTTTTGTGGCTGAGGAATTTGGAAGGGGCGTCCCAGAGTCAAATTGGCCCAAATCGTCCACCAGCAGAGGGATTTGAGAAAACTCGTGGACAGGTGGATCACGTCCTCTAGATCCCCAGCAGCCTGAAACCACTGGGAAGCTAGGGTCCATTGAGCAGATCGCATGTGAAGACGAGCCATGGAAGTCACATGGACTGTGGAGGCCATGTGGCCAAGCAATCTCAACATTTGCCGTGCTGTGATCTGCTGGGACGCTCGTACCCGGGAGACGAGGGACAGCAGATTGTTGGCCCTCATCTCTGGGAGATAGGCACGAGCTGTCCGAGAATCCAGCAGAGTTCCTATGAATTCGAGTCTCTGTACTGGGAGAAGGTGGGACTTTGGGTAATTTATCACAAACCCTAGTAGCTCCAGGAGTCGAATAGTCATCTGCATGGACTGTACAGCTCCTGCCTTGGAAGTGTTCTTCACCAGCCAATCGTCGAGATAAGGGAACACGTGCACTCCGAGCCTGCGAAGCGCTGCTGCTACCACAGCCAGGCACTTCGTGAACACTCTGGGCGCAGAGGCGAGCCCAGAGGGTAGCACACAGTACTGGAAGTGACGTGATCCCAGACGAAATTGAAGATACTGTCTGTGAGCTGGCAGTATCGGGATGTGTGTATAAGCATCCTTTAAGTCCAGAGAGCATAGCCGATCGTTTTGCTGAATCATGGGAAGAAGGGTGCCCAGGGAAAGCATCCTGAACTTTTCTTTGACCAGATATTTGTTCAGGGCCCTTAGGTCTAGGATGGGACGCATCCCCCGTTTTATTTTCCACAAGGAAGTACCTGGAATAGAATCCCAGCCCTTCTTGCCCCGGTGGCACGGGCTCGACCGCATTGGCGCTGAGAAGGGCGGAGAGTTCCTCTGCAAGTACCTGCTTGTGCTGGAAGTTGAAGGACTGAGCTCCCGGTGGACAATTTGGAGGCATGGCGGCCAAATTGAGGGCGTATCCTTGCCGGACTATTAGGAGAACCCACTGGTCGGAGGTTATGAGAGGCCACCTTTGGTGAAAAACTTTCAACCTCCCCCCGACCGGCAGATCGTCCGGCACGGACACTTTGACATCGGCTATGCTCTGCTGGAGCCAGTCAAAAGCTCGCCCCCTGCTTTTGCTGGGGAGCTGTGGGGCCTTGCTGAGGCGCATGCTGCTGACGAGAGCGAGCGCACTGGGGCTTAGCCTGGGCCGCAGGCTGTCGAGAGGGAGGATTGTACCTACGCTTACCAGAAGAGTAGGGAAGAGCCCTCCTTCCCCCATAAAAACGTCTACCTGAAGAGGTAGATGCTGAAGGCTGCCGGCGGGAGAATTTGTTGAAAGCGTTATCCCGCTGGTGGAGCTGTTCTACCACCTGTTCGACTTTTTCTCCAAAAATGTTGTCCGCTCGGCCAGGGGAGCCCGCAATCCGCTGCTGGATTCTATTCTCCAGGCACGCAGCCATGAGAGTCTGCGCATAACCACACCTTGAGCAGCGGCCCTGGACGCAACATCAAAGGTATCATATACCCCTCTGGCCAGGAATTGTCTGCACGCCTTCAGCTGCCTGACCACCTCCTGAAACGGCTTGGCTTGCTCAGAAGGGAGCTTGTCCACGAAGCCCGCCAACTGCCGCACATTGTTCCGCATGTGGATGCTCGTGTAGAGCTGATAGGACTGAATCTTGGCCACGAGCATAGAAGAATGGTAGGCCTTCCTCCCAAAGGAGTCTAAGATTCTAGAGTCCTTGCCCGGGGGCGCCGAAGCATGCTCCCTAGAACTCTTAGCCTTCTTTAGGGCCAGATCCACCACACCAGAGTCGTGAGGCAACTGAGTGCGCATCAGCTCCCCATGGATCCGGTACTGGGATTCGATCTTCTTGGGAATGTGGGGATTAGTTAGAGGTTTGGTCTAGTTTGCCAGCAATGTCGTTTTTAGGACATGATGCATGGGTACTGTGGACGCTTCCTTAGGTGGAGAAGGATAGTCCAAGAGCTCAAACATTTCAGCCCTGGGCTCATCCTCCACAACCACCGGGAAGGGGATGGCCGTAGACATCTCCCGGACAAAGGCCGCGAAAGACAGACTCGGGAGGAGAAAGCTGCCTTTCAGGGGAGGGAGTGGGATCAGAAGGAAGGCCATCAGACTCCTCGTCAGAGAAATATCTGATGTCCTCCTCCCACGAGGCCTCACCATCGGTATCAGACACAAGTTCACGAACCTGTGTCTGAAGCCGTGCCCGACTTGACTCCGTGGAAACACGGCCACGGTGGGAGCGCCGAGAGGTAGACTCCCTCGCCAGCACCGGCGAAGCTCCCTCCACCGACGTCGTCGAGGAGTCTTCCTGGGAGGCGGCCGCAAGCGGTACCGATGTCAGAGACCTCACCCCGGGCAAAGGGCCAGCCATCGCCTCGCTCGATGGTACCAGTGGCGCAAGCACCCCCGGTACTGGAGAAGGGCGCAACAGCTCTCCCAGAATCTCTGAAGAACGGCCCGGAGACTCTCGTGCAGAGCGGCTGTAGAGAAAGACGGGAAGCCGATGCAGGCGTCGAGGTCAGAGTCTGTTCCGGGCGTGAAGGCGGTTCCGGGCTGTCCAAGGTGGAGCGCATCGACACCTCCTGAACAGAGGGTGAGCGATCCTCCCGGTGCCGATGCCTACTGGATGCCGACTCCCTCGGCGACCCAGAGCTCTCGGTACCGAGGCAGGAAGGAGACTGGTGTCGATGCTTCTTTGATTTCTTCAAGCGAAGCATGTCACCGGAGCTTCCCAGTACTGACGAGGACGACGTAGAATCCAACCATCTCTTCCTCGGGGCCGAGGCCGAAGAAGGTCGGTCTCGGGGGGGGGGGCTGTACCGCAGGAGCCCTCAGGGCAGTAGGAGACCCACCCGAAGGCTCACAGCCACCAGCAGGGGAATGGACAGCCCTCACCTGCACTCCAGTCGAAGCACCACCGTCCGACGACATCAGCAACAGCAGAGGTCCCGGTACCACCGACGTCGACGCAGCCTTCCGATGTCTCGGTACCGACGATGCAGAGGGTCGAAGCCTCGATGCCGAGGTCGAAGACTTCGATGCTGTCGACGCCGATGCACTCGATACGTCCTGTGCTGTTGTCGACGAAGAGCCCGAGAACAAAACGTTCCACTGGGCCAATCTCGCTACCTGAGTCCTCTTTTGTAAAAGAACACAAAGACTGCAGGCCTGCGGGCGGTGCCCAGCCCCCAGACACTGAAGACACGAAGTGTGCCTATCAGTGAGCGAGATTACCCGGGCGCACTGGGTGCACTTCTTGAAGCCGCTGGGAGACTTCGATGACAGGGGCGGAAAAATCACGCCGGCGAAATCAAAATTCGCGATGATGACGAAAGGCACCAAAAATAAGGGAGAGAAAACCCGTACCGAGGCCAAAAAGGCCGATCCCGAAAGCGAAAGGCAACTTACGCTGGGGGAAAAACTGGACACACGGTTAGGGACAAGACCGAAAGGTCTCTCTTTTTTTTTTTTCAGTGAAATCGCGAAGACGCACGAGGGTCAACTTGAGGGGCACGAAACGGCGGCAAAACACGACCGTCCCCAGCGCGGACAAAAGAAGACTGACGAACACGAGCCAGTTCGAGCGGGAAGACGGCTGCGCATGCGCGCACGCGAGAGCTAGCAAAGGCCTTTGCTAGTGAAGTTTCCGATTGGAGGGGCTGCCGAGGACGTCACCCATCAGTAAGAACAAGCAGCCTGTTTGTCCTCTGAGAATATACTTTATCCTGCAAAAGCAGAGTACTGTTTACTACATTTTAAGCCTTTGGGGTGAAATTGAAACATTACAAAAAAAGGCAACTTGTTTATTTACAGCTGGCAACACTGCTTTAGGAGTGGCGTGGAAAACAGCCCTACACACCAACTATGGATGTGGTATTTCACAAGATGGACTACATATATCAGATGACTAAGTTGATAGCAATTCAAAATGGTCAAGCGATTGCTTTCCATAAAACCTGGGACATTTATCACAACTGGAGGGCACATGCCTAGTGGTTAGAGCATCAGTCTTGGCATCCAGATGTGATGGGTTCAAATCCCATTGCTGCTCCTTCTGATCTTGGGCAAGTCACTGGACCCCCAGGTACCAACTTAGTGTGAGCCCTCCAAGTACAGGGAAATACCCACCTTGAGCTACTACTGAAAAGATGTGAGCAAAATCCAAATAAATAAATATGATTTTTTTTTTCTTTTTGAGCACTACCTGGAGTCGATTTAGGAATTGAGAATTAATGGTGGCTTTGTGCCCCTGCCTGCTCTTGGGAGGGGGATTTATATATGTTGATGCTTAGATTTGACATTTGCTGTTTTGTAATGTTCTTGTTTTCAAATAAAAGCTTTTGAGAACAGAAAAAAAAAACAACTCTGGGGCATCCCATCCTGCAGAGATAAGGGCCTGACGAGTTGGAAATGCTGTAGGTGGCTTCCTAAGCCCCTACGATGGGATCCCCCACCATCTGAGCCAGGGCTGATGGCACAGGAATTTTTAATGCTTCCAAGGGCAGGATATTAACTGCATTACGTTACTCCTTTCTAAAAGAGAATTATAACTGAACGATTGTCCTCTTCTCCCACTGGAATGTCACTGTCTCCAAAGCCTCCCCCTCCCCAGGAACAATAGTCTAGAGACTAGAGAGGCCACCACAGAAGTCAGTTCTCCCGAGCATCTTTCTGGCAGACCGTGCTCCCAGGGGCATAAGCTGAGAAGGTTAACATCTCTGATGTTACTGAAGAAAGTCTTTGTGTAACAATAAGGCAAACTCTGGAAGGAAAGGCTCCTCTGATCCTTGCAACCCACAAAATATCTGCCAGTGAGGAATTCAAAGCTCCCTGCACCTACAGAATAATGTGAGAGACCAATAAACACACCTCTGAGAGAATCATGAGACAGAACCCTTCTCCATATGAGGAGCCAGAGAACCAAAGGGGTCTCGCTGGGACTCGAGGAAGAAGTTTTTCCCTGCTCAAAGAACATGATACTGTCTTGCACATCAGACAAAAGCCCAACATAGGAGGGCACCCGCCACACTGGGAACCTAAGAGTCCTTGCAAACAAACTACTGGCAAAAACAAGTAGGTCACAATAGAGCCACTGCTCCCAGCACTAAAAGAACCTCGCCAGCAGCTCCCCTGAGCTGTGGGGAAAATATGGTAATCTGATCCCCAAGTGAAGTACAGCTTAGCTCTGCCAGCTTCAGAGAGAATAAGAGAGAGAACCCTGAGAGTGGTATTCCCCTCTTAGAAAGATTTCCTGTCAGGAAGCCTCCCTCACTCTACTGGGACACAGTTCTCCGACTGAGCCAGAAGCTTGACTAGAACAGTCCAGAAGCTATACTGCAACTGTCACCATCTGCTGAGAGAGAGAAAAATTCTGCTGAACAATGCCTTTATAGAACTGAACAAACAACACTGCATTCTCTGTTCCATCTGCCAATGAATTGGTACAGACCACAAGCCCTGAATTGGTCTGGTGAGGGTGCTAAAGAAAACCTTTTTTTTTTTTTTTGCCTCGCCCATCCCTAATGGCTATGACAACCCAACTCTTACAGAATGGAAGCAGTACCACATACTTTTCCCATCTTTGTTCATATAATACCTGACCAAATCTTTTCTGTGACAAACACAGCCCAAGATAGTACACACATGCAATTCAAATTTTGAAATCAGCGACAACTCTTTTAAAAACCACTGTATTTAAATAACCTATTGGGTTGCTCTACATTTCAGATACACATATAGATTCCTTTTCTGTAAATCTTTCTTAACAATCTCCCATAAGTCACCAATATGGAAGCATATTTTACATATTTTAATTTTTCCATCCTCTTCCTCAAGTTCTCCATACTGTATAGATTCCTCTTTAATAGTTGTCAAAAGAACTAAGCATGAAGTATGTATATAAATATTTTATTTTACAAAAAGGAGAAAAAGCATAGCATATTATGACTCAATGCATTTTTGCTCTAGTGGTTGCAGACGTCGTCGAATTACTAATTCTCCAGTGCTCTTCAGGTAAGTGTCTGACATTTCTTCTTCTGTTGGAATACCATGTGGCAGTTTCAATGGTTGTATTCTACAGACATAAGAAACAGACAATAAAAATGCAGACAGAAGCAAAACAGTTTTAACAATTTGGTTGAATTAAGAAACCGTTAACAAACCTGATCAAATGTTTAATCTGTTTCAGCTTTGAATTAACAGAAGGGATATTCTTGTGCACCACTGGTTGATGTGCCTAGATGTAATACAAAAATAATTCAGAAACATTAAAAGAAGCTATTTGTAAACAATGATGTGCAATATAAAAATTGCAGAGATGCCATCTAATTTAAACAAAAATTAAAAAAAACTTTTCACTTAAACAATACTCTACTGAAGAAAAAACAAGTTAAGATTCATACTTTATCTAATCCAAGGTCGTGTACGATTTTTTTTTCCCAATAAGGACGACTAATTACAGTCTTAATTCTGGTAATGAGATGCATTTTATGAGGTTGCTGTGGATCGCCTCCATACTTTGCATGATCAGAAGGGTGAGGCTGGAACACCTGCAAGCAAAAAACAATTCACACAGCCATTTGTAAATATCCACAATTACCAGTACTTCAAGACTTTTAGGGGTCCTTTTACTAAGGTACGCGAATGGATTTAGCGTGCACTAAATAAGACACCCAAAGGAATATAATGGGTATCTTAGCATTTCACACATGCTAAATCCGTTAGTGCACATTAGTAAAAAGACCCCCTAGATTCTTATAAAAACCCATTAAAAAAAAAAAAAAAGAAAAGACGACGACATGTTCAAGAAATTTGAAAAATGCAACATCCAGAGCCGAGGCACAAATGTACTGAAATTTTCAGCAGACAAAATAAGTACACGCTAAAACTGATCCAAGAACCGACAAGAGGGGGAGCCATTTTAGATCTAGTCCTTGGTGGCGTGCAGGGCATAATATGAGAGGTAACTATGTTGAGTCCCTTGGGAAACAGTGATCATAACATGATCACGTTTGAGCTACTATCTGGAATGAAGCTGCAAAGGAAATCTACTGTAGCAGCATTTAATTTTCGAAAGGGCAACTATAATAAAATGAGGAAAATGGTTAAAAAGAAGCTAAAAAGATCAGCTGCAAAGGTTGGGACACTAAATCAGGAATGGACGTTGTTTAAAAATACTATTTTTGATATTATTGTATATTGGAGATTGCAATGTTTAGTGATGTTTAATATTCTGATCACATCAGCTGTAGCAGGACACATCCCAAGTGGTCTGTAGTGCAGTCTCTGCAAAATTATGAAGTGATAAAAATTAGGTTTAATAATTGAAGTGAGATGATCTGAGCTGGCAGTCACAGGACAGTGAGACATGACACAGTCAGTCTCATTACAGAGCTCAGAGGACAGGAACTGTGTCATATAACAAATGACACACAGGTAGTACCTTAAAGAAAAATGAATTTAAGCCATGGTCTTTCAAGGACTGGGGTCCACTTTGTCACATGCATGTCCTTGAAAGTTAAGTCTAAAAACACTAATGAGTTTATTGAGGACTCTACCAGACTATGGGGTGTTTTCACTAAAGCTTAGCACAAATTTAGAGTGCTCTAACGGAATTGATATGCACTAAATGGCAAGTATATTTTATACCTATGGGCTTCGTAGCATTTAGCGCACTAATTCCATTAGCATGTGCTAAGCTTTTGTACATGGGCCCCTAACACAGCTACCCCTTTGAAAGCAAATAAGTTTACAGGGTCAGCAGTTTCAGTGGAGGAGTGGCCTAGTGGTTAGGGTGGTGGACTTTGGTCCTGGGGAACTGAGGAACTGAGTTTGATTCCCACTTCAGGCACAGGCAGCTCCTTGTGACTCTGGGCAAGTCACTTAACCCTCCATTGCCCCATGTAAGCCGCATTGAGCCTGCCATGAGTGGGAAAGCGCGGGGTACAAATGTAACAAAAAAATAAATAAATGTGTGTTAATTTCCATGTAAAACTGTGTTAAATTTCTTTTTCTATAGAAAGCTACTGCATAGAAAAATGGCCTATAAAACCAAGAAAGTGTTTTTGTAATAGTTTGTATAATCCTTACTTTTTGGAAAATCTTAAACTTTAATAATTGATTGATGCCATTGCTTCAAAATGACACATTCTGAGTGTGGAATAATTTATTATGTACAATGTGATTCTTTTTTTTTTTTTTTTTAATCTTTGAGGGGCTTTAGGAATACAAATAACTGCTCAAAACTGGCGAATGCCGTTACGTTACCATGTAAGCCACATTGAGTCTGCAAATAGGTGGGAAAATGTGGGATACAAATGAAACAAATAAATAAAAATTTTGGAAGCCCAGACCAGATGCATTCCATGTATTTACAAAGGTGGAAAGAAGAGAAAACGACAGCCAGCATAAAAAAGTGACGCGAAAGAGTCTACTACAGCCAAAAGAATGGACTTAGTGTGCACTAAACAAGACACCCATAGGAATATAATGGGTATCTTAGCATTTCACACATGCTAAATCCGTTAGTGCACCTTAGTAAAAAGGCCCCTTAGATTCTTATAAGAATCAAAGAATGAAAAATTGATCCAAATGAAGAAAATAAGAAGCAACATAAGCACTGGAAAATCAGATGCAAAGCACTGATAAAGAAGGCTTAAAGAAAATATGAAGAGAAACATGCTGCAGAGGCTAAAACTCACAGTAACAACTTTTTCAGGTACATCAGAAGCAGAAAGCCTGCACGGGAAACCACGGAACTGTTAGATCATAAAGAAGCACTCAGGCAGGACAAGGCCATAGTGGAGAAACTGGATGAATTCTTTGCTTCATTCTTTATGGAAGATGTAAGAGATCTACCAATACCTTCTGGTTTTCAAAGGTGATGATGAGGAGGAACTGAAAACAATCTTGGTGAATCTGGAAGACGTACCGAGCCAAATCAACTATAAAGAGTAGTAAATCACCTGGACCGGATGGCATACATCCAAGGGTACTGAAAGAACTCAAGGATGAAATTGCTGATCTGCTGTTAGTAATATGTAACCTGTCATTAAAATCATCCGTAGTACCTGAAGATTGGAGGGTGGTCAATGTAACGCCGATTTTTAAAAAGGGTTCAAGGGGTGATCCGGGAAATTACAGGCTGGTAAGCCTGACATCAATGCCAGGTAGAACAGTGGAAAGTATTTTTGCTTCATTTCTTTGAAGGCATTAATAAACGTGGATAAATCTGAGCCAGTTGATGCAGTGTATCTAGATTTTCAGAAAGCTTCTGACAAAGTTCCTCATGAGAGGCTCCTGAGAAAATTAGAGAGTCATAGGATAGGAGGCACTATCCTTCTGTGGATTAGGAATTGTTATTCTTGACACACTGTCCTCATTTGGATTCCAGGGCCCCGTCCTCTCCTGGTTCTCCTTGTATCTTTCCCAACGCACCTTCAGAGTATTTTCTAATGGCTCTTCTTCCACCCCCATCCCGCTCTCTGTTGGGGTTCCTCAAGGATCTGTCCTTGGACCGCTTCTTTTCTCAATATACACCTCTTCCCTGGGCTCACTGATCTCATCACATGGTTTCCAGTACCATCTCTATGCCGATGACACCCAGCTCTACCTCTCCACTCCCAACATCACAGTCGAAACCCAGGCCAAAGTCTCGGCCTGCCTCTCAGATATCGCCGCCTGGATGTCCAACCGTCATCTGAAACTGAACATGGCAAAGACTGAGCTCCTTGTCTTCCCACCCAAACCCTCCTCTCCTCTTCCCCCACTCTCTGTCTCTGTTGACAACGCCCTCATCCTCCCCATCTCGTCAGCCCGCAATCGGAGTCATTTTCGACTCCTCCCTCTCCTTCTCTGCCCATATCCAGCAGACAGCTAAGACCTGTCGCTTCTTCCTCTATAATATTAGCAAAATCCGCCCATTCCTCTCTGAACAGACCACCCGAACCCTCGTCCACTCACTCGTTACCTCTCGTCTTGACTATTGCAACCTTCTCCTTGCTGGTCTCCCGCTTAGCCACCTATCCCCCCTTCAATCTGTCCAAAATTCCGCTGCACGTCTTATCTACCGCGTGAACCGATACTCTCATATCACCCCTCTCCTCAAGTCGCTTCACTGGCTCCCGATTCGCTACCGTATTCAGTTCAAGCTTCTCCTAATGACCTTCAAATGCACTCAATCTGCAGCCCCCCATTACCTCTCTACCCTCCTCTCCCCCTATGTCCCCACCCGTAACCTCCGCTCTCAGGACAAATCACTCCTATCTGTACCCTTCTCCACCACCGCTAACTCCAGACTCCGTCCCTTCTGCCTCGCATCACCTTATGCCTGGAACAGACTCCCCGAGCCCATACGCCATGCACCCTCCCTGCCCATCTTTAAGTCCTTATTCAAAACCCATCTCTTCTCCCTTGCTTTTGGCGCCTAACCACCTTCCCCATTCATGATACACTGACTACATAGTTTGTTACCTTTAGATTGTAAGCTCTCTTGAGCAGGGACTGTCCTTCCCCATGTTTTAACTTGTACAGCGCTGCGTAACCCTAGTAGCGCTATAGAAATGCTAAGCAGTAGTAGTAGTAGTTATTGGATAGAAAACAGAGGTTGGGGTTAAATGGCCATTTCTCTCAACTGAAGAGGGTGAATACTGGAGTGCCAAAGGAATCAGGTCTGAGACCGGTGGTATTTAACATATTTATAAATGATAAGGAAATTGGAATGACGAGTGGGATGATTAAATTTGATGACACAAAGCTATACAAGGTTGCTAAAACACATGCGGACTGTGAAAAATTGCAGAACGACCATAGGAAATTTGAAGACTGGGTATCCAAATGGCAGATGAAATTTAATGTGGACAAATGGAAAGTGATGCACATTGGAAAAAAAATTCCAAATCATATCTACCCGATGCTAGGGTCCACCTTGGGGGTCATTACCCAAAAAAAAGGTCTAGGTGTTGTAGATAATACGCAGAACTCTTCTGCCTACTGTGTGGCGGCAGCGGCAAAAAAAGCAAATAGGATGCTAGGAATTACTAGGAAAGGGATGGTAAATAAGACTAAAAATACTATCATGCCTCTGTATTGCTCCATGGTGCAACCTCACCTTGAGTATCGCGTTCAGTTCTGGTCGCCGTATCTCAAAAAAGATATAATGGAATTAGAAAAGGTTCAAATAGGAGCAACCAAAATGATAAAGGGGATGGAATTCCTCTCCGTATGAGGAAAGGCTAAACAGGGTAGGGCCAGTGGGACAATATGGTAGCCCCTCAAGTCACAACATCTGAGACAAAATTGTTGTGCATTGACAACAAGGCCAGGAGTAACGTCACCAACCTAGCTGCAGCCTGAAATTTGAGGCTCATATCTGAGGCAAATGGCTGTTTGCATTATATCTGACGTGCAGCCCCTGCTCTGCTGAGGAACACTATGAGGCATATTTTCAAAGCACTTAGCCTTCCAAATTTCTATGGAACTTTGGAAGGCTAAGTGCTTTGAAAATATGCCTCTATGCCACCTGCTGGACATCTGGTGCCATCTATATCAAAGCACAGTTAAGGCCAACTGAATTGCCCTCACTTCTGAACAACTGATAGGCCACAAACCTTCCTGAGCTAATGCCCGAACAGACCTTCCCAGGCAATGAGCACCCCAACCCTGCAGACTGGTGCCAGTTGCTACAACTGACCAAGAACAGGGATTCCAGGATATCCCTCAAAAAACGTGGAATAGCTCACAAGCTAGCAGCCTCCTGAGAAAAGCTGAATGTGACAAGCCTCTAACTTCTGAGTCAGTGGATCACCTTGATAGTAATGTGTGTGTACAGTAGTAATGTGTGTATACAGCTAATGTAACTGTAATAGTTTAGTATCTCTACCTGCATCTGCTGGTAAGGGGACTTATTACTGCTTTCGTATATTAAACAAAATGTACAATGAAAACAAACTAGATGTAGATATTGAACAATAGGTTAAAACATTCATCCCTAGGAGAAATCTCTCTTCTGGGAGGTCCAGGTGAACTTACTATTTATACCTGGCCATTGTGTATTTTCTGAATAATACTGAGTTTACCTCATCTGGAACATGTGGTTTGGTGTACTTGGAGCGAATCCACCCAGTCCATGTTAGTGGCACCACACCATGCTCTTGCAAATTCTAGAAGTAGAGGTTAATATTTAGATGAAAAATATATATGCTGACAATGCATTACATAGTTCATACTTGTCTCCAGTCTTATTACAGTGTTTTATGTTTAGATCCATATTGGTTCCAATAAATATTATACCTTTAAACTCCTTCAGATGCCTGAAATAAGAACCCATGACATGGGATCCCAGGTACATATAGAGTGTTTGTTAGTTCAATGAGACTTTTGTGGCTTTTTTACCACAGTATGATTTACAAAAGTGAATTCGAGTCACAGTATCATGTTTCCTTGCTTAACAAGTAGGGATTTGTGTTCTCTAGTCATAGAATGTTTGTTTGGAAGTTCCTTCTACAACCCTCCATTAAGCTCAACCACACACTTAAATGATGATTTCTGACAGGACTGGAAATGGATGTCTTCTGATACAGTATGTGGGCTTTGGTTATGTGTCCTCTGTATCTAAAACCCCCAACTACCATAACTCTAGGACCATGGCAAGTCTTTACAAAATTTGTCTTGTGCCGCAGGGCTGCTAGGTTTTTGCAGATCTGTGGGAACCAGAAGCCTCTTTCCTTTGAACCCCACCCACAGCCACCAATCAGAGAATGAGAAAGGAAACAATTCATACTCTCCAACTCCAGGCAACTTTGAACTGCATGTTAATGTTGTTACGTTTATATACCACCTTCCTTTAATGCAGTTAGAACCAAAGCAATTTAAAACAAAAATACAATAAATAAGAAAAACATCAGAACTGCAGCTCCCTGTTGCAGAGGAGGAGCGGGATGAAACACACTACTGTCTTTTCCCCCTTACCAGTGCTAATCAGTCATGACAGAAGAGCTCGGAGGAGCGAAGAAGGGATTGGCTGAGAAGTAATGAAAATAATTGAGTGAGACAGAGAAAGAGGACTGGTTTAGAGAAAGCTTACAGAAGATCTGCATCATGGGTGTGTGTATGAGAGAAGACTAATGGGAGAGGGAAAGAGGAGCAAAAGAGTCATGCCTTTTATGAAGGCATTGGGAGGATGGAAGTCATTCAGAAAAGGGCTACTAAAATAGGCCTGCAGCACAAAGGATTAAGATACCCAAAATGTAATCACTGGAAGCAAGAAGGGAAAGGGGGGGGGGGGGGTATGATACAAACATTCAAATATGCAACAGGCTTCAAAGTACAGAAGTTGAAATTTTCTGTAGAAATTAAATTCAAAGGACAAGGGGTTATAATTTGAAGTTGGCAGAAGCCAGATTCAGATGGAACATGAGACAATAATCTTTGCTAGGAGGGTGGTAAATGCCTACAACAGCCTACCAGTGGAGGTAGTGGCCACCACTACTTTTGGCAGAATTCTAGCAGGCTTGGGACAGATATGGAGCCATGGTAGGAGCAAGGTTATTAAGATGAAGCATAGCAAATAACCCACCCTTTGTGAACTGGAGAAGACAGAAAAGGAGATTGATAAGGAGAAAAAAAAAGTATGAGTTAATGATGCTGTAGACCACAAAGTGGCTAGGTGGCTTCCCAGAAACTAAGTAGATGATTCTGGCAGGTTGGTGATGCTCAGCTATTTTCTTTTTTTTTTTTTAGTTCAGATCATTTTTATAAAATTTTATAAACTTCTGAACAAAAAAAAATTATGAAAACCATATGGAGTCAGCAATGATCGGAATATAACAAAGCCTCACATAGCAATACCTTGCATATAAATATCTAACAATTCCCATTTATCATAGGTTACTTGTTGAGCCACATGACGTTCATCTATCACCCCTTCATATTTATGATACAAACTAGGTTACACCAATAATGCTCAGTAGCAGCAGTATAGACCTTCCAGTTAAGCAAGATTACTCTGAGAACAATCAGGATAAGAAAGTCAAACTTCATTTGCTTACGGGGGAGGGGGGACTGGTTACCTATGCTGTTAAAAGGCCAGGGAAACATAGTTGCCTCACTAATGTTCATAGGTGTTTAGATTTTTACAAACTTTGATAGTAAGACAGGTGCAGTGTGGATGGTTTGAGTGTTCTATTGGGCATGGGAAAAAAAAAAAAAAAAAAAAAAAAAAAGACACTGATAAGGAGAAATATTTTACAAGCCATCAAGCTGAATGGTTTAACTGCTCTTTATCTACATCACCTAAGCTACAATGTTTATTTTATTTATTTTTCTATATTTTGTAAATATTAAATTTTCTCTATACGTTTTGTTTTTATGTACATTGGTTTAGTTAAAAACGTAATTATTTTAATATCGTTATAAGAGGAAGCTATAGACAGCTGAGGTAGAATTTTACCTTAGTCAGTCTGAAGGCTATCGAGACTGAAATACTGCCTAAATAAGAGATATTTAAAATTTGTTCTTTAATTAAAAATATACTTATATATATTAAAGGAGGGGTTAGAAATCTCTATTACCACTCCCCATGCTTATGCAAGGAGCCCACACCCCAAAACAGGCAATGCAAAACAGAAGCTTGCAAAGAGCAAACAAGGAACTGTCTCTCCCAAATGTATAGAAAGCACTTATGCATTCATTCAGGCACTCTCTCATCCCATTAACACCACTTACTGTATCCTCCCTACCAATGATTTTTATGTTTAGGTCTTTCCTGCTCCAGTAAGTGAATACTAAGGTAAAACTATGTCTTACCTGGATAATTTTTTCCTTTAGTCTCAGCAGATGAATCAAAAAGCTGGTGGGTTGTGTCCATCTACCAGCAGGTGGCGATAAGGAGTACTAAACCGAAGCCAGTGACACCGGACTGCCAGCCTCTCAGTCAGTATATATGTCTCAACACAAAGCAGAAACAGGTGTAAACAACCCAGAAGCCTTTCTCACCAATGAAGGACAACAACAACCCAAGCAGGAGTGGACAGAAGACCCATTCTCAAGTCTTGAGCTCAGAAAAGCAGCGCTTTACAATTGTTTTTAAATTATTTACTTATTTTTAACAAAGAAAGGCAACAGCACCTGGAAAAGGAACAAGCCACAACAGAGACCCTGGAACCAAATCACACTGTAAAAATGCAGCTGAAAGGGAGGGATCCCGAATTCATCTGCAGCAACTAAAGGAAAGAAAACTATCAAGTAAGGCATAATTTTACCTTCCTTAGCTTATGCAGCAGATGAATCCAGAAACTTGTGGGATAAACCAAATAAATCCCTAAAGAGGGTGGGAAGCTGCCACTCCCCAACACAAAACTGCCACTCCGAAAGAAGCATCCGCTCTCACATCCACTCTATAAAACACTTTGAAAAAGTACGCAGAGAGGACCAAGTAGCCGCTTGACGGATCTCGTCCAGGGACAGCACACTGGTTCCCACCCACGAAACAGATTGTGCCCTTGTGGAATGGGCCCACAATGCCTCCAGCGGAGAATGGCCCTCCAAAATATATGCCAAAATAATCGCATCCTTAATCCACTGGGCTATAGTTGCCTTCGATGCTGCATTACCCCGCCGGGGCCACAACAGGAGCACAAATAGATAATCCAAACGGTGAAACTCATTAGACATCTGCAAGTAACTGAGAACCCGCAGAACATCCAAGAGTCTAAGCTTCGCAAAATTCTCAGGATAGTCCTCCCTCCGAAACAAAGGGAGAAATAGGCTGATTGACTTGAAACTTAACTGAGAAAACCTTCGGTAAAAAAAAGATGGAACCGTACGCAAAGTCACCCCAGACTCAGAAAAATGTAAAAAAAAAAAAAAAAAAAGAGGGGGGGGGGGGGGGGGGGGGGGGAGTCCCGACATGACAACGCTTGGATCTCGGAAACTCTGCACTGATGCTTAACCACCAAAAACACAGTCTTCAAAGTGAGGTCCTTGTCAGAAGCCCTCCACAAAGGCTCGGTCGCCTCTGAATTGTCCAAAAGACTAAATTCAGGTTCCAAGCCAGGCATGGCCGGTGAAGCAGAGGACAAAGGTGAAGCACTTCCCATAAAAACTGTACCACATTTGGATGAGAAGCCAGTGAAGAGCCAGACACACGCCCCCTGTAACAGGCCAGAGCCGTCACCTGAACTCGAAGAGAATTATAGGCTACACTCTTCTGCAAACCATCCTGTAAAAAAGCCAACAGGTAAGATACAGATGCCTCCAAGCAGGAAACGGACACCTCAGGGGAAAGGGAAGCACTGTCCCCTACTAAGGCCTCGGTACAGCTTGCTACACAGAGCCCCTTTTTCCGCAATGGGAACATCTCTTGACCGCGTCCGCTGCCATAAAAAACGCAGTGATACCTTTGCCACCAAACACAAAACAAAAAAAAGTCACTCAACACCAAGGGAAAGAACAGCATGGCCTCTCCCAGAAGCAGGCCTGCTGCCAAACAGGCTCACCAGGCTCAAGCAAGCTAACTCTGAATTCAGACACAGAGAACTCCTTGCTTTACTCTTTGTCCTTTTTTTCTTTCCACTGGTTCACCGACTGCAATTTTTTTTTTTTAACAGTTGGTGAGGAAGGCTACAGCCCAGACAAACCAGCAGCAAGATACAACCAAGAGGAGGGGAAACTCGGGATGAGGCAGGGTCCCGGACAACCAGGTATGCCACCAAGGATGGCTCTGCTTGGCCAAACACCTCCTAGCTCAACTGGCTAGTGCAAGCCAAGGAGCATCCCACAAACGATGAATCCAGGAGCTGGTAAGAAGCCATCCACCACCTGCTGGAGATAGAGATATACTGACTGAGTGAGGGGGCTGGCCATCTGGTCCGGTATCACTGGCTTCAGTTTAGTACTCGCTCCACAAGCTGGTAGATGGACACAACCCACCAGTTTCTGGATTCATCTGCTGCAGAAGCTAAGGAAAATACTCTGATTAATTATGCTAATAGGGCTAGAATTAAATTAGACCACTCTTCAAATCCCCACTGCTGGAAGCCGTTACACTTGGTACAAGCAGAAACTCACCTTTATTTTTTTAATTAATTTGCAAAGAGAAAGGACATTACCTTTAATCCAACTGTGTGTAGCTGAACAATTCTGTTTAATGCAGCCATCAGGTTTCTCCCACAGCAACTTCTCTAAATTTGCATAATTTTTAAAACAAATTCTGCAAACAAACAGAAGTACACAAGGTAAACACAGACTATAGAGAAGGTGAACATTTTGAATGCTTTAGAATTATACACTAAAAGAGTGTCTGTCAAACTTTTCAGGTTCTGGGCCTTTCTTCTCATCTCTCCTCTTAGAATTTTTTTTTCAGTGAGCATAAAGGGTTCTATGTCTGAATTTAAGTGTATCTAGGTGCAAATGTCTCCAAATGGGTTATTTTGTGCATACAAAAATATATTACCAGAAAAGCAATTTTAAAAAAATCAAAGCACAGCTACTAACAATTGCCAGCAGCAAAAAGTCTTAACAGATTTACACTAGACCCAACAATAAGTCTTCAGCGAGATAGAGAAAAAAAAGCCTTAAATTAAAAGAAAAAATTAGTTCTTACCTGTTAATTTTCTTTCCATTAGTCCCGAAAGATCAATCCAGAGACCTGTGGGTTGTGTCTGTCTACCAGCAGATGGAAATAAAGAGAATGTCTGAGCTCAGCTACATAGGACCCTGGCAGCAGCCTCACTTTCAGTATTGTCGATATCCAAGGAGTGAACATAAAAACAGAGACAGCACTCTTCTGCCTCTATATAGTACAACAAAGGAACAAGCAACAAACAAACTGGTACAACAAAAAGGTGCTCTGCTAACACCAGAACCCATGTGTGACCCCACGCCACTGGGCAGTCAATCACTCAAAATATTCGCAGTTGCACCATAGTGAGAGGTGTACTGCAAATAATCCTGCAGCACAGGAAAACCAGAAGAACTCAGCCTCCGGTATACCAGTCACTCTTCGATCTGGAGAATGTTCTGAAAGCATGCGCCCTGCCTCCACCGCAACTCCCCACCTAAACAGGAACAGAGCAGAGACAAGGAAAAACAGAATACCAACACCAAAGGGTAGCTTCTGGACTGATCTTTCGGTATTAATGGAAAAACAATGAACAGGTAAGAAATAATTTTCCCTTCCATATCATCCCTCAGATCAATCCAAAGACTTGTGATATGTAACAAAGCAGTCCTCAAGAAGAACAAGACCAAACCCATCCCTGCCTGCAACACTGCCGAACTGCCACAGATCTCACCAACCACCACTGCCCGCGCCTCCACAAAGGCGATCACCTGCGCCCTGGTCAAGTGTACCTTCAGCAAAGAAGGCAGGTCTTTCCCAACAGATATGCCAAACAGATTGCTTATTTCCGCCAGCGATCAATGGTAGCCTTTGCCGTCTGCTAGCCCTTCTTTCGACCCGCAAACAGCACAAACAGATGGTCAGACCAGTGGAAAACACTGGTAACCTCCAGATACGGACCAGGACCCATCAAACATCCAGACAACGAAGTGCTCTGAAGTCCTCAGGGTAATCCCCCCACCAAAAGCACAGAAGGAAAAAAAAATATTGGCTGGTTCACATGAAACCCGTAACTACTTTTAGAAGGAAGGTACAGTCAGAAGTTGCACCCCCGCTTCCATGAAGTGAAGGAACGGATCCCAGCATGAAAGCAGACCCGATGAGCCGATGCACAAAGTCAAGTCCTTCAAGGAGATCCTGTCCAATGGCTCAAGCGGCAACCTCCGAAAAGCCCGCAGTACCACATTGAGCTGCCATTCCGGACACACCAGGCCTGGACGGATGGAGATGGTTAACCCCCCGTAGAAACCAGACTACGCCACCAGAGACATGCTCTGCAGCCAACCACTAAAACACACTAATGCCACCACTTGCATCTTCAGAGAGTTCAGTGCCAGACCCATTTGCAAGAAGACCACGATACGAGCCAGCCCCTGTGACCCACGCCAGGAGTCGAAGGTTCTCCAGACCCTCGCGTACATGATGGCGACGGTTTTTTCCAGGCCTGAAGCATCGTAATCACCGAGTCTGTATAGCCTTTCTTCCTTAAACTTTCCACTTCTCAAGAGCCAGGCCACAAGTCCAAAAAGGGGAGGGATCCTCCATGAGAACCAGATCCTAAACCAGAAGACCTCTTCCACCCGCCAACTGAAGTGGGCGATCCACCAGAAGCCGAACTAGGTCTGCGTACAAGAGCCGCCAAGGCCAATCTGGTGCCACCAGCACCACTGGACCCGGGAGCCGAGCAATGCACCCCAGAAGCCATCCGATCATTGGCTAAGGCGGAAGGGCGTAAAGCAGACCTTCGGAGGGACATGGCTGCAAGAGCACATCCACGCCCGCTGCTGCTGCATCCCTGCATCTGATGAGAAACATGGCACCTTGGAATTGTCCTGAGATACCATGAAATCCATCTCTGGCATCCCCTAGCGGTTTGACATCAGGCGCAATGTCTGATGGGAGAGTGCCCACTCCCTAGGATCCAACAGCATGTGACTGAGAGTCTGCCTGAACACTGAGCACCCCACAATGTGTGCTGCTGAGAGGAGAGACAGGTGGCACTCTTCCCACTGATACAGACAAGTGGGTTCAGGTTCTGCCCCTGCTTGTTGTTATACACCGCCACCATAGCATTGTTGGAAAGGACACAAATGGCTCTGTACAGCAGGAGATCCAGGAACGCCACCAAAGCCTTCTGAACTGCCCTAAATTCCAAACTGATTGATCGCCACATTGCTTTAATGGGCGATCAACATCCTTGTGCCATCCTGTTCAAGTGCGAGCTCCCCAGCTGAAAAGGCTGGAATCCATCATCACCAACACCCAATCTGGGGAGGCCAATAAGACCCCAAAGTCAAGATGTGCAGTAAATACTAGTGTATAATATGGTAAATCTATACTAGAATTCAAAACCACTAGTTGTTAACAACTTTCCACACCCACATATTGAAACACACTCCAAGATACTCGAGAGGCTATAAGGGCTGGAGCCTGCTCTTTTCCAGGTTGATCACACAACCTAAGGCACGCAGCAGTGCAACAACTCAACCTGTCACCTGCACAATGTCCTCATCCAAGGACGCCCGAATAAGCCAGTCATCCAGGTAGGGGTGAACGCTGATGCCCGCCTTCCTCAGGAAGGCCGCCACACCACCATCACCTTGGAAAAAGGTGCAGGGTGCAGTTGCCAAGCCAAACGGCATGACCTGACACTGATAATGGGCCCTGAGAACTGTGAACCTGAGCAAATGCTGGTGCGATGGGCCAAATGGGAATATGGAGATATGCCTCCTTGAGGTCCGAAGACATCAAAAGTTCCCCCAGCTATACCACCGCTATCACCGAGTGAAGCCTCGACATGCAGAAGTGCTGCACTTTGAGGGCTCTGTTGTCCCTCTTGAGGTCGAGAACTGGAATAAAGGAACCACCTTTGTCTGCCATGAAATAAATGGAGTAACCCTTGTCCGACCTCCACCAGAAGGACCGATCACACCGCTCCCAGCCGAAACAGCTCATCGAGGGTGGCCCGAACCTTCATGGGTGCTTAGCAAGGGGATTCTAGGGAAAAAAAATCTGGCAGGTCACGCACGATCTCAACCACCCACTGGTCAGATGTAATCCTGGTCCACTCCTTCAGGAAAAGCAACAAGCCTGGAGGAATGGATCAAGACCCCATCACTGCGCAGTGTGGGGGACCTAGGCCACCTGTGAAGTCAAAGCGCTAGCAGTGTGCCTGGCCCCTCGAAAGGACTGCTGTTTCTGCTGATAGCAGGGATGCTGAAACAACAACTTCCTGGGATGGTACCTGCTCGCCTCCCGAAAATGAGACCGGAACTGGGATACACGCAAAGAAGACTTTGCTTTGTCCTCAGGAAGCCGCTGCCCCTTGGAATCCTTGAGATCCTTAACAACTCTGGACAAATCATCGCCAACAGGAGCTGCCCCCTGAAGGGAAGTTTCGCCAAGAGCTACTTAGATCTGTGGCCGAGCCACAACCATCTCCTTGTAGTCACAGTCAAAGACATCTCAGCCAATGCCCGCAGAAGATCATACAAGAAGTCCACCAGGTAAGCCAGCCCCACCTCCAGTGAAGGCCAACATGGATTTAGTGAAGGGAAATCTTGCCTCACCAATCTATTATGTTTCTTTGAAGGAGTGAACAAACAGGTAGATAAAGGCGAGCCGGTCGATATTGTGTATCTGGATTTTCAAACGGCGTTTGACAAAGTACCTCATGAAAGACTCCAGGGGAAACTGGAGAGTCGTGGGATAGGAGGAAGTGTCCTAAATGTGGATTAAAAACTGGTTAAAAGATAGAAAACAGAGAGTAGGGTTAAATAGTCAGTAACCTCAATGAAGAAGGGTAGATAGTGGGGTTCCCCAGGGGTCTTTGCTGGGACTGCTTTTTTTTTTTTTTTACATATTTATAAATAATGTAGATGGGAGCAACTAGTAAGGTAATTAAATTTGTTGACACAAAGTTATTCAAAGTTGTTAAATTGAAAGAGGACTGTGAAAAATTACAAGAAGACCTTATGAGACTGGGCATCTAAACGGCAGATGGCGTTTAATGTGAGCAAAAAAGTGATGCATGTGGAAAAGAGGAACCCGAATTATAGCTATGTAATGCAAGGTTCCACATTAGGTGTCATCGACCAGGAAATGGATCTAGGTGTCATCGTTGATATGTTCAAACCCTCTGCTCAGTGTGTGGCGGCAGCTAAGAAAGCAAATAGAATGTTAGGTATTACTAGGAAAGGAATAGAAAAAAAAATGAGCATGTTATAATGCCTCTGTATCGCTCCATGAAGCCACCACACCTCGAATATTGTGTTCAATTCTGCTCACCCCATCTCAAAAAAGATATAGTGGAATTAGAAAAGGTACAGAGAAGGGTGATGAAAATGATAAAGGGGGTGGGGCAACATCCATATGAGGAAAGGTTAAAGCGGCTAGGGCTCTTCAGATTGGAGAAAAGACAGCTGAGGAGAGATATGATAGAGGTTTACAAAATAACGAGTGGAGTGGAACAGGTAGATGTGAATCGCTTGTTTATTCTTTCCAAAAATACTAGGACTAGGGGGCACGCAATGAAGCGATAAAGTAGCAAATTTAAAACAAATCAGAGAAAATATTTCATCACTCAACGTGTAATAAAACTCTGGAATTCATTGCCAGAGAATGTAGTAAAAGCAGTTAGCTTAGCGGATTTTTAAAAAGGGTTGGATGGCTTACTAAAGGAAAAGTCCATATACCATTATTAAAATGGACTTGGGGAAAATCGACTGTTTATTTCTAAGATAAGCAGCATAAAATGTACTGTATTGTTTTGGGATCTTGCCTGGTACTTATAACCTGGATTGATCACTGTTGGAAACTGGATGCTGGGCTTGATAGACCTTCAGTCTGTCCCACTACGGCAGTACTTATGTAAGAGACAATGGGGAACATTTTCACAGCACTTTCACTTACAAATCTGCTTGTTAAACAATGGACGTTTGTAAGTCTAAGTGCTTTGAAAATACATCTGAAAATGTACACAGACACACAAGTAGACGGAGCAAATAAATAATTAAATTATTCAGTAAGAACAGTGTACGGAGCAAGTCCGGCTCATGTTACTAGAGAACTGGAAACCTGGGAAAGGACGGCAGCCAGTTTTATTGACAAAATGCCCTCTGAACTGTTTTTTTTTTTAATGGAAAAAATTATCTGTTCCAACTGAGATCCTAATGAACTATTCATATGAGGATCTATGAATTACAGTGTGAAGAAGTAAGTAGTACTTAATCCATGAAGATCCATGACCTATGCTGGTAAAAAGTGAAGGATCCATGACGTATGCTGGGAATTGGTGCAGAATCCATGAGGATAAAATTGTTCAGGTGGGAATAATTGTAGGATCCAGGATCATCCATCCCTTTGTGTGGGTAACATCTCACATAGACTTCTTTGGAGAATCACAATACAAAATAAAATGTAAGCAGAACTATTGAAGCCAAACCCCAGCAGATGGACGAATAAATGTCCCCAGAAGAACTACAGATATTTAACCCTAGATGATTGAAAACTGGACGAAAGCCCCCCCCCCCCCCCCCCCCCACGAAAATTATTTTCTACTACTACTACTATTTAGCATTTCTATAGCGCTACAAGGCGAACGCAGCGCCTACATTATGCGATCTGACTCCTTAAAAGCCAGATCTGCAGGATCCCCGGTATCTATGTATTAAGTACTACTTTAACAAGAAGGATGCCGAGGATCCCGCTGTATCGGTCTTTAACCTTTTGCCTTCGCCAAACTACTACCTACCCATACCTGCCGTCCGGGATCCGACCTCCGGAAATTTGAGTCCGACTCCAACGGGAAGAAGAACTCGACTCGTATCACATGCCCGGAAGAAGGTGGAAAGAGTGCCGGAAGGGCGCGACGCGAGAGAGTCAGCGACCAATGGCTGGGCTGAGCGCACCTCTGGCGATTGAAAACAGCAGACGGTACGACGAGGCTTTTCTTCAACCTCCATGATCTAGCCCATTATATAGGTTGAAGCCACTAGGCGTAGCTTGCTGACAGTAGGCGGAGTCATAAGTACACCCAAAACAATAGCAAATGCTATTGAAAGCAATAGTAAAGGATTATTTGAAATAATGGACTGCCTATATGTGGTCCATCTGTAAAAAGTCAAAAGCTGTTCCAGTTGGATAGGCAGTGCCTTAAAAGGTGGAGGACATACATACAGTAACATAGTACAAAAGATTTGTTTTTTATTTTTACTTATTTGCCAGCTTTTTAATTTATTTCAAAGCGTCCCATATGTAGATATAAATATGAAATCAAAACAGCTTCAAAATGTATTGTAGCTGGTGGAAACAGCACTAATAAAGACTGTATTTTGTGCTAATTTTTCTACACAATACAGTAATACACGGCCAAATTTCAGTGAAGATATCCTGTTTTCTGATGGGTTCATCTTAACTGTTGTAATCTACCTTGGGAAGCCTGGTGTTATAAAGATTGGAAGTAAAATTAAACTCTCCTTTCATTGGGGCACATGGAATCACATCTTCAATTCATCTTTTTTGTACAAATAGATTATTCTGTTTTGAGCACGTTTAAGGGAAAATTGGTTTTCATAGGTCAAAGTGGCGTAGCCAGACAGCCAATTTTGGGTGGGCCTGAACCTAAAGTGGGTGGGCACAAAATTATCTCTGCCCCGCCATACCTCCACCTCAAAATATAAATAGCTAATGAGGATCCTCAAGCTCTGTTAGCTGAAGACTTTCTCCGAAGGCAGCCAGAACTCCCTTTTACCAAGCTTGGCAGGCAGCAGCAATGTCCCTAAGCCACTAATGCCAGCACCACATGCGAGCTTAGTAGTCAGTGGCTCAAGGATGCTGTCACTGACTGGAGAGTTTGGTAGAAGGGAATTCTGGCTGCCTTTGGAGGAGGTTTTCAGCTGGGGATGCTTGGGGTTCCCCACCAGTTATAAAGCAAGGGTCAGGGCCAGTGTTAGACATGCTATGGCCCAGGTCAGAAAATAAAGGAGGGCACTTTCTCTGATCCCCTCTCCTCCCTGCCTCCCCTCCAATTCCCCACCTGCCAATACTAATCACACTGACAGACCTTCACCAAATACAGACCAAGGGATCACAAATTAGAAATTAAAATATTTACACAAAAATTGAGAGCCCCACGAAGTTAAACTTAACATATACTACAACACTGGAGAAATAACAACAGAAATGCATTTCCTTTCTATTGAACACAATTGCACATTTCCGAATGCTAATATATTCTATTTAAAACATTCAAAATAAAATGCTTTCTTCTACCTTTGTTGTCTGGGTGTTTTATTTTTTCCATTATGTTGGTTCCAATTTCCTGTCATCTACTAATTCTCCTTCAAGCGGCTGCTGTATATTTGTCTTCTCTCTGCTGTCTATTCCCTCACTACACCTACCTCTGATATAATGATCATTCCCTTTTAGTTCTGTCCTCTCATTTTTTTCTTTTCTGCCTCTGTCAACTCATATTTCACCCGTTTTCTCATCCTTCTCCTCCTTTTTACTTTTCAGCTACCTATCAGATTTCTATCTTCTTTCACCCACTAGCTCTCTCATTTCCCATCTCACTCCTTCCCCAGGCTTCCATTCCCTTCCATCTTTAATCTATTCTCCATGACCATATTTCTACCCTCTGTAATCACTATCCTCTCATCCATTTTCTTGCCACCCTTCTCCTCCCCTTCCTGGCCTCTCCCACATGGTTCCACCATTCCCAGCGCCTTCCTCCCTCCACCTTTCTAGCCCAGCATCTGCTCTCTCTTTCTTCCATCCCCACCTTTGTAGCCTGATATATCCTGTCCGTTCTCTCTTCCCTCCTGTCCTGTTTCCCATGGTCCAGCATATCTCCTTCTCGCTTCCCTGAATCCCTTTGTCTGGCATCTCTCCATCATTTTCATCTGCTCCTGGATCCATCTTCTTCTCCCCCCTCTCCACCTGTGCATCTCTTCCTGCCTCTCATCCAGTCCCATGTCCTACATCTCTCTATCCCCCTCCCTTGTACCCCAAAGCCAACTTCTCTCTTCCCCTCCCTCCCTCCCTCCCATGCAGCATTCATGCCCTTCCTCCGCCATGTCCAACATTTCTGCCTCGCTCCCACTGTCCACCATTTCCCTCTCCCCCCCTCCTTTGTGCCCCAGGTCCAACATTTCTCTCATCCACCCCCCCCTCCAATGCAGCATCTCTCCCTTCCACTGGCATGTCCAACGTTTCTCCCTATTTTCCCATGCACATCTCCCTCTCCTTCACCCTATGTACAACATTTCTATTTGTCACACCCCTCTCAGTCCATCCAACACTTTTCTCCCGTCCCTCTTGTCCCCCCCCCCCCCCCCCCCCCCCCCCGGGTCCAGCACTTTTGTCCCTTCCCTAGTTTGGTGCCCCTCCCAGTCCAGCACTTTTCTCCCTTCCCCGCCTCCAGTCCCTAGTCTGGCACCTCTGTACTTTTTTTCTCCCTGCTTCTGCAACTTACAGTATTGGAACTATCCGGGCCGGCAGCAATTCACACACGTAGGCTCGCACTGTAGCTCCGGCGTTCCCTGGCTTTGCTAACGTGACGTCCCGTCCTAATAGGAAGTTGCGTCAGTGAGGGCGTGATGCGGCAGAGTGAACGCCGGAGCCGGCCTGTGTGTATCGCCAATCTTGTAAGTTGGAAGCACTGCAGTAGAGAAATAGGGAGGAAAAAAAGAGAAGTGCAGGATCTGTGGGACGGGGTGGTGAGAGTGGAGGAAAGGGATCATGGGTGGGCGGGCCTGGGCCCACCCGTGGCTACGCCCCTGGGTCAAAATAAAAATAAATATGTTCTTTCATGCAGATCTCTCATTTGTTTAACTAAATGGGCTATAAACCCCTAATGCAGGCCATTGGTTTGGAAGTACATTCCATAGTTGTGTGCTTATGTAAGAGAAGCTGGATGCATAAGTTGTTTTATATTTAAGACCTTTGCAGCTTGGGAAGTGGAGATTTAGGTAAGAGCGTGCTGATCTTTTTGTGTTCCTGGTTGGGAGGTCTATAATGTCTGCCAATTACTGCTCTAACTATGAAAAGTTATTCCGTTATTATACTTACTCTGTGTACATCCGTATGCTACACAAGCCGGAATGTTTGAAAATATGAGTGAAATTAAATAAAAATGCTACCAACAATGAAGAACGACAACGTGGGTACAGCACCTCATAGGTTTGTTTTGACTGTAAGCAGAACGACGCCTGCGCGCCGTGCGCGGGGAAAGGGAAACAGAGACTTACCTAAGTGTCGTCAACGTTTTAACGTCATGCCGTCTCCTTTTTGTGACTCAAACTGTGAACGCCCTCATCTCTCGATTTCTGTATACCCGGAAGGAATTTGGGTTTTTAACTTGCTCCCTTTTTATTTCTTTCATGTTTATGTTCCGAGTTTCACTTCCATTTCTCCGTTGATGGTTGCACTTTGTGTATGGATTTTGTTGGAAGAGAGACGGCTCTTTTTTTAATGTATTCTAAAAAGCCACGGTGTTGACTTTACGTGGGTTTTCACCACAGCCCAACTCATGTCTCTTGTTTTCTTGAGCCTTGTTGTCACCGAAAGGAAAGAAAAAGGCAACCCCAGTATTTTTCTGCTCCATTCCGCCGAGCGTTTGTGATCATGTCTGGGCTTTCTGGAGCAGAGAATTCAGCTGTGATTGTATTGAAAAGGGCGGTGGAGCTGGACGAAAGCTCCCGGTTTCAGGAGTCTTTGGTGTGTTATCAGGAGGGAATAAATCTGCTGCTACAAGTACTAAAAGGTAAATGAAACTTGGCGTAGAAATGGAAGTAATGCTTGACCTAGATACATCGTTGTGTCTGCTTTTAACTCTCAACTGCCTACTCAATTGTTTAGTACCCATGTGTGTTTTAGTTATTGCCACGATAAATAACTCCCTAATCCTTTATTTGTCCTATATTGTGTGTCTTGAATAAATTGTAACTTCTGTTGAGCAGGGATTGTCTCTTACATTTTGTGGCAGTGGTGTTTTAGAAAGTATTAGTAATCAGAGAATTCAGAGAAGTTTTTGTTTGTTTGTTTGTTTGTTGTCCCTTCACAAACCTTGCCCCACCTCAGGGCAGCTCACCTTTTTTTGCCTGATCCAAAAAAAAGAGCCCACGTTTTAAGAGAAATGTACTTCTATAATTGACAGTATTGTTAAAATATTGAAAATTCAGATGAGGTAACTAGTGCTTTTTTTCTAGGAAAACAAATTTTGATACTCTGAGGCCCAAAACGGATGAGCAGATGATTAGAAGCAAACGTGGGCACTAGAGCCCATTAGCACTGGACTAGCACCCGTGTTTGCCTGTGCCCCAGGATTAGAGCTGGCAAGCTCTGACCGCTATTTAAATGCAAATGCATGTAAACGAGGGTCTCCCGCATTCCTCCCTTATGATCAGCGGGCAGCACACCAGATAAGGGCGCTGCTTCCACTGCAAACCGTATGACAGCTCGGAGCTGGCTAAGGTTTGCCAAGCAAGGGAGGAATAGGGAGTCCAGCAGAAGAGGTTTGACAAGTCCGGATTCTCTCCCAGACCTGTCAAACCTAAACCTGCCCCCACCAAACACTAAAAAGACCCTGGTGGTCCAGTGGGACCCCTAGCCCCCACCCCCAACACTGAAGAGACCCTGGTGGTCCAGTGGGACTGCTAGCCCTCCTCTCCACACAAGCCACCCACCCCACAGCCTACCTCGAAATTGGAGGAGGGAGGGACATGGAAGTTATGCCCTGCCCATCGCATCCCAGGATGCACCATGGTAGGGCAGGGTGCCACCATTTTGAGGAGGTGCCCGCAGAGGAAGAAGGGAGTGCTAGTCTCTCCTCCAACTTCGAGGTAGATGGGGGAAGGAGGGCTCCGGTGAGAGTGAGGAGGGCTACCGGTCCTACTGGACCGCCAGGGTCTCTTCAGTGTTGAGGGAGAGCGCTAGGGGGTCCCATTAGACCACTGGGGTCTTTTTAGTGTTTGGGGGGGGGGGGGGGGTTGACTGGGCCAGGAGAAAATCCCGGCCCTCTCAAACATCTGCTGTTTGACAGACCTGGGCTTTTTTTTTTTTTAATTTAACAGCCTGGACCTGTCAAACAGCTTCTGTGGAAGGATTATGCTTGCCCAGGCACAATCCTCCTGCAGAAGTATCCCATAATCAAAGCTAATATCGCGCTTAAATTTGCATGCTGTTAGGTTTGGTCATAGGGGCGTTGTTTCCCCATGGTGTTCCGGCTCTAATTTTAGAGCGCTATTCGAAACAGCACAGGGGATTTGAACATCAGCTTGTGAGGGGGCAGGATGGCATCCATGGCTCCACCCTTTAGTAGTCATACACCCTTCTCACCTGCCATGTAACATGTTGCATTGCAAATATTACAGCAACCCATCTCTTATTGGGCTAACAGAATAAATAGGATTTTCTACACAGACATCCCCCACCCTTTCTCTAAAGATGCATTTCCTTAATTCCTCCTGAGCATAGGAGTCTTTTGTCTGCTTTGCTTGAGATGGGAGTGGAGCTGGTTTCCTCCTTCCTCTAATTTGGATGGATTAGCTTTCTCTGTCTTCTGATACTCATGTTTCTTCTTCACAAATAAACAAGCATATATACTGTTGATCACTCTCCCAATTGCTCATTTGTAGTCACAGCAAGGCATTCAATAGAATATTTTTAAAGCTTTGCATTTTTAACATTTTTACTCTCATTATCTTCCTTTGTTTGTTAATTCTTATTGAGTTCCCTTACTGTTTTCTTTATACTTTCATTTGGACATGTTTTCATATCTCTAACCCAGTGATTCCTAAACTGGGTTGGGACGCCGATGGGATTATGAAAAAAAAAAAAGCTGCTTCCATCCCTCTAGAACTCCAGTCTGACCTGTACCCAGTAGTGGTAGTCAATATGTAGCCTGTGAGTCAGTGAACATTAACGGGCTGTGTCCGCTCATCTCCTATACAGGTTCTTTGTTACTTGCAATCAGGGATAAGTAGTGACTTCCCCAAGTTTATCTTAATAACAGTTTGTGGACTTTTTCCTTCAAGACTTGTCCAGACCTTTTTTTTCTAAACTTATAATTTCTAAAATATAAATTTTTTTCTGAGTTGTATATTATTTAGTAATTTCATGGCATATCACATAGTCTTTATTCCCCAAATTCTATAAATGGCACCCAAAGATAGACGCACAGTTATAGAATAAGGCCAATTATGCACATAACTAACTGGCAAATAATTGGTGTTAATTTGCCATTGCACATGTAACAGACTTACGCCCCTATTCTGTATACAGCGTGCCTACCTCTCACCTGCAAATGCAAAGGAGGCATTTACCTGGGAGGGGCATGAGTGTATCAGGGGTGTCCTGATTATTCTTGTGTGCGCTTTATAGAATTGCACGCCACGTGGCATCTGACACACACAGGTCATTACGGCCCAAATTCTTCACTGCTAGATCTATGGCTGGGGGTAAGGTCTCAGACCCAAATGAACGTGAGGCAATTTTGATTTTGTTGCATGTCCATTTTCGTGGAAAAAAAAAAGAGGCCTTTTTTTTTTACAGGCGTGCTGAAAATGGATTGGCACGTGCCCAAAACCCACGCCTATATTAGCAGAAGCCATTTTTTCAGTGCACCTTTGTAAAAGGACCCCATAGTGACCTATATAGAATCTACCCCTTTTCTTTTTGAAAGAGGAGTGTGGTAGCCGTGTTAGTCCACTCTTAGGTTATCAATAGAAATCAAACAAAATAAAACATGGAAAAGAAAATAAGATACCACCTTTTTTATTGGACATAACTTAATACATTTCTTGATTAGCTTTCGAAGGTTGCCCTTCTTCGTCAGATCGGAAATAAGCAAATGTGCTAGCTGACAGTGTATATAAGTGAAAACATTCAAGCATTACTATGACAGTCTGACAGGGTGGGAGGATGGGGGTGGGTCGGAGGTATGCCCCCATGCATACCTCCGACCCACCCCCATCCTCCCACCCTGTCAGACTGTCATAGTAATGCTTGAATGTTTTCACTTATATACACTGTCAGCTAGCACATTTGCTTATTTCCGATCTGACGAAGAAGGGCAACCTTCGAAAGCTAATCAAGAAATGTATTAAGTTATGTCCAATAAAAAAGGTGGTATCTTATTTTCTTTTCCATGTTTATTTTGTTTGATTTCTATTGATAACCTTTTTGAAAGATTAAACGGCCAATTTGCTTTTACCTGTTTCATTCCACTCATAACCTCTTATCGTATCTCCCCTTGATCTTCTCCTCTTCAAACTGAAGATTCCCTGATCGTTTTAGCTTTCTTCACAAAGGAGTCATTTCACCCCTTTATCATTTTGGTTACTCTTCTCTGTATCTTTTCTGATTTTATTCTTTATACTTTTTTTTTTTTTTAATGTGGCAACCAGAATTGCACACATCACTCAAAATGTAGTCCATGGAGCAATACTAAAGTATTGTGATAGTCTTTGTTTTAATCTCCATTCCTTTCTAATAATTCCCAACATTCTGGAAATCGTTGCCAGAGGATGAGGTAAAAGCAGCTGGTGCAGTTAGGTTTAAAAAAGGTTTGGACAAATTCCTAGAAGCAAAGTCCACAAACCGTTATTAAGGTAGACCCAGGGAAAACCACTGCTTAACCCTGGAAGTAGGTAGCATAGAATCTTGCTATTTTTGGAGACTCTGCCTAGTATTTGTAACCTGGATTGGCCACTATTAGAAGCAGGATACTGGGCTAGATGGATCTTTTGTTAACTTTAAATATCGTATATTGTTTAATAAAACGTTCTATACCACCTGGATATATGTGATCACGGAGGTTAACAAGTACAAAAATATATATATATAGAAGGGAATGCCATATATTTATAGGAAAGAACTGTTCAGTCACTTCAGAGCCATGCATCTAACCCCACACCCCTCAAATCCTAATATAATAATATTACAAGAAAAAAAACTTCATATGAAAGCATATCTGACAGATACCCTTCATATCTGGAGCACCCAATATACCAAACACTTGAGTGAAGAAGTATGTTTTTAACTGTTTTTTTTTTTTTTTTTAAATTTTGGTAGAGATTCCATGGCCCAAGAATAGCCATACTGACCAATGGTCCATCTAGCCCAGTATCCTGCTTCCAAAAGTGGCAAATCCAGGTCACATGTATGTGGCAGAAACCCAAATACCAGCAACATTCCATGCTACCAATCCCAGGGCAAGCAGTGGATTCCCCCATGTCTTATCTCAATAACAGATTATGAACTTTTCCTCCAGGAACTTGTCAAAACCTTTTGTTAAACCCAGATACGCTAACCACTGTTACCACATCCTCCAGCAACAAGTTCTAGAGCTTAAATATTCTTTAAGTGAAAAAATATTCCTCTTATTTGTTTTAAAAGTTTTTCCATGTAATATCATTAAGTGAGTGTCCACTGGTCTTCGTCGTTTTTGAAAGAGTGAAACATTGATTCAGTTTTACCTGTTCTATACCACTCAGGATTTTGTAGACCTCAATCATATCCCCGCCTCAGCCGTCTCTTTTCCAAGCAGAAGAGCCCTACCCTCTTTAACCTTTCCTCATATGAGAGGCGTTCCATCCCTTTTATCCTTTTGATCGCTCTTCTTTGAACCTTTTCTAATTCTGCTACATCTTTTTTGACAAACGGCGACCAGTTCTGAGAATATCTGTTCAGAACTGATTATCTATTATTGCCTTTGTTGCTTTCACTGTTCACCATTCTTTTGGCTCATTCAATGATATCATCATTATTTGATTTGGAAATCTCAATATTTGGGTATTAATCTGCATTTGTGGTTTTCTTGATTTTCTAACGGGTCTTCTTATGTTTTTTTCAGAGCTTTTTGCTCTCGTTTAGAAATAATGGTATAATCCTAACAGGACTCTCACACGTGTCTTGTGATAAGAATAAGCTAAAATTCTTCTATTGGCTCATATTTTACCAAACTTCTTTTCCATGGTTGCTGTAATCTCATATGTGTATAATTTCTCCCATGACTGACTTGCTTGCCAGTTCTTTAGTCTTTCTTCATGGCTTTACAGAATATTTCTTCTTTCAGCAAATACATTAGTGCATACAGCGCCACAGCTCTCTGACATATCAGATTAATTTTTGTAGCTAATTCCTTTTTAACCCTTCTCTGCTTATCTCTTCAGGACTGTTCATGGAGTTACCTTCTCACAGCTGTTCACCTTGATGACATCACCAGAAGTCTTTCTTTTATTTTGCTTTTTAAATGCACATCAGCATTCCTTAACTTCTGTAAAACATTCCTGTAGATATTTTCAGAACAATTTAAAGTTTTCTCTTTTATTTATTTATTTGTTACATTTGTATCCCACATTTTCTCACCTATTTGCAGGCTCAATGTGGCTTACATAGTACCGGAGAGGCGTTTGCAGACTCTGGTGTAAACAAATACAGATTGATGTTGTGGTAAGAATAAAGTTCATGTGGTACATCCACATAAGGGAATCGTACAACGGAAGGGGTGCGTTATGTCCATTACGTATTTTAGTTTTGTTGAGTAGCAGAGATCTTTTGCCTCCCCTCTGATTCTTATGAAATTGTGTTTCTGACCTTGTTTAAATGAATCAGTATGGTGACTGAACCAGTGTTTTTGGCTTCTTGAAGTTTCAGTTGACATACTTTTTTATTTTTTTTTTATTTTAGGGGCCCTTTTACTAAAAGGGCCTTAAGTACTAACATGTGCTTAGCACATGAAAAATAGGCTACCATAAAACATAATGGTATTTTGCCTGTTTGCACGTTCTAAGGGGTTCTTTTATCAAACCGCGCTAGAAAGTGGCAAGCACTACGATTAGTGCGTGGGTTTGCCGCGCACTCCCTGCCACTTCCTAGCATGGCAGAAAAATACCAGAATTGTAATTTAAGGCAGTAATGGCCGTGCGCTAATTTCACAGTTGGCACGTGGCCATTCCTACCTGAGCCCTTACTGCCACCTATTTAATTGGCAGTAAGGTCTCACGCACTAATCCTACAGTAATCAGGCAGTGTGCAGCAATAGCCACGCCTCCTGTTTACTGTAGGGCATGCCTATTCCCCACCTCCTGCGCTAGAAAACGATTTCTATTTTCTAGTGCTGATCACAGCAATACCATGGGACATCTCAGCGCTCCCCACGGTGGTGCTGTTATGCCACGTGCTAACTGCACGGTAGCCCTACTGCCCTTTAGTAAAAGGACCCCTAAACGCATGTTAACTATTCTTCAAAAATAATTTTTTAGAGTAGGTGTGTCATGGGAAGAAAATTGGCGTGGAAGCAATAACCAGCTAGTGGATTTACATTAGTGTGTGCTAACTGGCTAAAGTTGAGTTATTGCAGAAACATTTAGTGCCTCCTAAATAGGAGGCAGTAAGTGCTCCCATGTTATTTTTCCATTAGCAAAGGGACTTGCACAAAATTTAGTGTTGGACCTGCAAAATATAAAAAGGCCTAAATACTGCCGCATTGTATTTGATGCAGGAGAAAGTGATTAACAGAGTCGAAAGCTGCTGAAAGATCCAGGGAAACAGCTAAGACAATTTTGTGGTGTTCAAAATGTGAGTGAAGCTCACTGATGAGGGTTTGCCATGATCGTCTCTGTACTGAAGCGCGCCCTAAATCCCGATTGACACGGATGTAGATCCACTACTTTCTCAGAGAAGGAGGTGAGCTGATTGAAGACTATTTTCTCAAGAACCTTAGACATATAAGTGAGGTTTGAAACAGGGTGCTAGTGGCTGCGAAAGAGTCTAAAGTGGGCTCTTTTTTAGAATAGGAGCAGTCTATTGCCAGCTTCCATAGATTAGGAACTTGGCTGGTAGATAGACTGATTGACCAAGGATAGGAAAGTTGGAAATAGACCTAGCTCAGGTGTCTTCAGCCTGCTGGAGGGAAGAGGGTCACATAGACAGTAGTTGGTCTTCATAGTGGCCATAGTTTTCTGCAGGGATGTGAGGGATTGAGTTTTGAAGGAAGTTCAAGTAAAGGATCCACCAGGCGGAAGGGAGAGAGTGGAGATAAAAGAGGGAAGAGAATGAGAATGTGTGGAGGGAGGGATCGGTGAGACTGAGAAAGATACCTTATTGAAATCTTTCTTATTAACAAAAAAGCAGAGAGAGAGATTCAGCTGAAGGGGTTATGAGTATAGTATATGCCATATGTGGATTTGTAACCTGCCGGTAGATGGAGTAGAGGTCCTTGGATGGATGAGGAGATTTCAGAAGTTTCTTAGCAATGTATACCCTTTGTGCCCATTTAGGATGGAAATTATAATCCCAGTGAAGTTGATGGCATTTCAGAAGATCAGATGGAGATTTCAACTTCTTCCAAAGTCTTTCAGCACATTGATATTGTTTCTTAAGGACACAAAATTCAGGAGAGCACTAAACATTTCTTTTTGAAGGTTCGTGAAGGCAAAAAGTTTTAGAAGCAACCACATCAAGGCCTTGTGTTAAAAGAATGCCAGATCATTAAGAGAAGAAAAATCTGAGGGAACAGCAAAAAGTGATGGAGAAAGCAAAGTCACACAGCCTTTAAAAGAGCCCTGGTATAGGCCACTAGGAACCGGTGGTGTTAGAGGAATAGAAAATAGCAAGAGTTTAAAGAGAATAAAAGAATAGTAAGACAAGGAGAGGGGGTAAAAGAGAAGGATGACAGAAGTACGTGGAAGTCTTGTAAAGTAAGTACCAAGTCTAAAGTATGACCAACCATATGAGTAGGAAAAGTAACCCATTGATGTAAAGAGAGATCAGCCAAAACATTGCAGAAAGATTTGGCACTAAGATTATTGGAATCATCCACATGGGTATTAAAGTCACCTAAAATAAGTAAGTTAGGATAGTGAAGTGTAGCTTCTGAGATAGCATTTCGACAGGAGTCCCAGCCTTCAGCGGAGAGGGAAGGAGGTCAGTAAAACAGGAGAAAATGTAAAGGGTAAGTTGCATCTACTCTAACAATCAGAAGTTCTGGATAGGAAAACGGGAAAGGAATTTCAGATATCTCTAATTCACTAGTGTAAATAATGGCCAGACTTCTGCCCAGTTTAGAAGAGCGAGACACAAAGAGATCATTGTAGTTTGGGAGGGAGACATGCATAGAGATGGGATTCCTCACCTGATCTTACCCAAGTTTCTGTGAGACAGAAAAGAGAACATCTACTCTGCATGAGTTGGTCACGAATGAGAAAAGATTTGGAGTGCAGTGATCGGCAATTTAAGAGGCCAATAGAGATATCGCTGTGTAAGGGCGGAATCTCCTGGAGCATCTGAGATGGAAGTGGGAAAACCAAGGGGGGTGGGCAGGACAATGGACTCCAGAGTACAGGAATAGGTAAGCATAGGTGATATGGCATTTATGTGGAAACACCAAGATAGGAGCAAAAAAATTATCAGAAGAAGGTCTCATGTGAGAGCCATATAAAGTCTTGTAATGAAGAAAAAAATGGGAATGAAAGTGGAGGCTGGCTCCCAATGATACACAGGGAGCTCAATGCCCTTAAAATAGCACAAATTGAAACTAATTCTGGGTGTGGGAGTCTTATGAGGTCACGTGTTTGGTTTGAGAACAGCTTGGCAGTAGGAACAGCTTCCTGAGAGCACCTGTAAGGGTGGGTAATTCTATGATAAACAGCACTTATATTGTTCCAGTGAGAAACAAACTAAGGGATGGGTAAAAAAGGAAGTGAGAAACAAACTAAGGGATGGGTAAAAGTAAAAGCAAGTGTAATATTAAGACTGGCCAGTCCCAAAATTAGGTCTCTAAAATGCAGGACTTTAACACTTTTTTTTTTAGTTAAAGAGGAAGGTAGACTCTGAGATATAAACATTTGCATATAATTAACTTTTCTTAATAAAGATTTATTTCATACTGTTATTTACTTAAAAAGTAATTTCTTGAATTTAACATTTCTTCTGAGTCTTTCATCTACGACCTGTAGGCAATATAGGCTAAATTCTATATATGGCGCTGTAAAAATCAGCACTGAAACAAAATACGCCTAGGTGTATTCTATAAACTACGTCTAAAGTTAGGTGCGGTTTATAGAATACGCATAGGGCCTGTCCATGTGACTAAACCTAGTTGCAGGAATTTACACCGAGTAAAACTTGGTGTAAATGCCGGTGACTTCGTTCGGTGTGGGCAGAGTGTCTTCTATAACAGAGTGCATAATTTTTAGAAATGCCCATGATTTGCCCATTCCACACTCATTGCCAAGCCCCCTTTTCGGCAGCTCGCATTAGAGTGTACACGCATCACTTTATAGAATACACTTAGCAAGTTGTGTGCATATGTTCTAATTAAAGCATTTAGTGTCAATAATTAATTGGCATTTATTAGCACTGATTGGCTTGTTAAGGTAATTTAAGTTGCATGTGCAATACAGAATACGATCTGATTTGCGCATGCAACTCAAGTTGCACTATATAGAATCTGGGGGTGTATTCCTGGCTTTGATTGCCTCTGTTGAGGAAGAAAAAAGTTGGATGGGCACTCTGCTGTGAGCTAATTTAACTTATATAATATTAATTTTTGTATGTTCACAGGATTTGGTCCCCTCTTCTGTTTTCTTTTTCATTGGCTCTGGATAGAAACTTATTCTCTTTAAAAGAGAGAGGAACTAAGTATTGGCCACGTGGTCAAGGTCTTATCCAGACTTATCTAAAAGTCCACGTTAGGAAGAAGCTTCTAGAACTGCACCAGAGAGAATACAAGTGGCTGCCACATTTAACCCACAAAACATTTACAAATAATTTGTTTTTAATTAAGAGAATAAATATATTTTGTCAGTCCTGACCAACTTGCTTTAGTTCTTGACAACAAATTACCTTTAACACCTTTAGTAGACCTTTCGTAGAAGAAGATAACTGGCACATTTTAATAGTTATTGAATTACTGTATTTTAAAATTCTTTGCAACTAAACTGGAGCAGAAAAGATTGAGAATATCAGACGAGAAGACAAAATAACTCTCCAGATATTTAAGGAAATGGGGTGAAACTTGGCACGTGATGAAAACGAGTAAAAAGAAACACCAAGTTCAAAAATGGAAGAGATTGTGTTCCAGAGAAATAAGAACCCCCCCCCCCCCCCCCCAAAAAAAAAAAAAGGCCCAATTCATTTCTGTGAGAGAATGAGTTCCAGCTTCTGTAGCATAAAACTTAAGATACACTGAAACATAAGGAATTAAAGTGCTTCTCCTGGTTCTTCACTTTCCAGCACCTCCAGCCACCCTTCATAGAAGGGGTCGACTGACCATTCGGGCAACTGGGCAGTGCCTAAGGGCCCAGAGGCTCTCTTCCCCCCCCCCCCCCCCCCCCCCCCCACACACACACACACACTACAGTCCTCTGAGTCTCAGTGGGCCCTTCGCGGTCCTACCTTGAAGGGCCCTAGTGGTCTAGAGGCTTCTGCGAAGGCAGGAAAGTACCCCACTCTGCCCGATGGTTCCGTGTTTTAAAAATGGTTGCCAGGACTCCCTGCGTCAGTCTGTCAAGACTGTTGAGACCTATGAGACTACCACGGGAAGCCTTGGTACCCATTTTGAAAACATGGCAGCGCTGGGCAGAAGAGCAGTACTGAGCAGGAAAGAGTGAGGTTCTTTACTGCACCCGAAGAAGCCTCTAGACCACCTGGGCCCTTCAAGGTAGGACTGGGAAGGGCCCTCTGAGGCTCGGGGGACTGTAGGGGGCCGGAGGAGCGGCGGCAGTGCAGCAGTGGCCATGGATGGGGACCAGTGATCCTTACTGCCCAGGGGCCCAGATCACTGTCAGTCCGCCCTTGCTTCACAGACTCAACACATATAGAACACACATTGAAGAAATATACACACACACATGGATTATAAATAATTTCCTAACTGTATAAGCAGTACTAATAGTAGTATTTTGCATTTTAGTTCTTCAGATGTCTATTTCATTTCCTTTTTTAGTTCTACTCTGAATAGGGTTACCATATTTTGTCCCCCAAAAAGGAGGACACATGCCCCACCCCACCACACACCCCACCCCGCCCCCTTTCAAACCTACCCCGCCTCTGTCACATTTTCCCGTCACCCCCCTCCCCTTACCTTATTGCTGCCCTGGTGGTCCAGTGACCTCTTTGGGGCAGGAAAGAGCCCCCTCTTTCCTGCCCGGAGCGCTGCCCTGCATGCATCCTTCCTGTTGCTGATCCTCGGCGCCAAGTCAAAGTGGCCGCCGAGAGTTGAAGTCTCGCGAGGTCACTTCAACTCTTGGCGGCCATTTTGAATTGGCTCTGAGGATCAGCAGCAGGAAGGATGCATGCAGGTAGGGTTACCATACGTCCGGATTTACCCGGACATGTCTTCTTTTTGAGGACATGTCCGGACGGATTTGGCCAGCCTGCCCGTTTGTCCGGATTTCTGGACAAACGGGCTAGCGGGGGCGAGCGCGGGACTCCCCTCCCCTTACTCTACTATCCCTGGTGGTCTAGTACCTCTTCGTCTTCAGGACAGGAAAGAGCCCCCTCTTTCCTGCCCGGAGCGCTGCTGCTAGCTGCCCTGCATACTGTGAGTCCGGCTCTCGGCGTTTCAAAATGGCCGCCGAGAGTTGAAGCAGCCTCGCGAGACTTCAACTCTCGGTGGCCATTTTGAAACGCCGAGAGCTGGACTCACCACAGGATCCAGGGCAGCTGGCAGCAGCGCTCTGGGCAGGAAAGAGGGGGCTCTTTCCTGCCCCAAAGAGGTACCTCTAGACCACCAGGGATAGTAGAGTAAGGGGAGGGGAAGTGACGGAGGGAGTGGAGATGACAGGGGGGAGGCAAGGTGATTGGAGGAGGAGGGGAATATGCGTCAGGGGCTGGCGTGGAAGGGGCGGGGCAAGTGTCCTATTTTTATGAGGACAAAAAATGATAACCCTACATGCAGGGCAGCGCTCTGGGCAGAAAAGAGGGGGGCTCTTTCCTGTCCCGAAGGCGGAAGAGGTCACTAGACCACCAGGGCACTAGTAAGTAAGGGGAGGGGAGGCTAGCAATCTGCCCGTTTGTTCGGATTTCTGGACAAACGGGCAGGCTGGTGGGCGGGCTGTCCTAGGAAGCCTGCCCGTTAGTCCAGAAATCCGGACAAACGGGCAGATTGCAAAACCCGTCCGGTTGCCCGGACATGCCCTCAAAAAGAGACATGTCCGGGTAAATCTGAACATATGGTAACCCTAACTCTGAAGCCTGCTGACTAAATGTTAGTTAGTGGTTACTATGTGCACTGCCAATTATCTGTTGCTATGGGTAGGGCCATATTAAGGCACTGCCAAGTTAGTCATGTTTATATGGGCCCTCTAAGCTGTGCTTGGGACCTGGGAGGTTAGATTTGACAACTGTCTGGCCTTTTTCATAATTCAAGAGATTTTTGCATTAAAGTCCAGAAGCTAGAAGGATGACTTGTGGATATTTTTCAGAGTTTAAACCTCTGTTTGCATATCTCCAATTTCCTTCCCCCTCTCCTCCACCAACTTGTCAGTGCACCTGCCCTGTTTGTTTCCAGCAAAAAAGTGTGCTATGATCCAGCGCCATTTAGGGAGGCTGTGGGAGTGGAGTTAGATTGAGAACAGGAGATGGCAAGATGTCAAAAAGCTGAAGCCAAGGAAGTTAGTCTCCCCTTCCCTCTCCCCTGTGCAGCCATCATCTCCATACACCCAAAACAAAGCAAGCAAACGTATGAGCTGCTGCATCAATGTTGTCGTTCTTTATTGTTGGTAGCATTTTTATTTGATCTCACTTATATTTTCAAACATGACAGTTTGTACAGAATACGGATATACATGGAGGAAGTATCGGTCTCATCAGTTAAAATAGTAATTGGTTCTAAATCGTGATCATTGTGTCATTTGGAGGGGCTGATTATAGGGGCTCCCTGTATTAACATAGTAAATGACGGCAGATAAAGACCTGAACGGTCCATCCAGTCTGCCCAACAAGATAAACTCATTTTACGTGGTATGTAATACTTATGTATACCAGAGTTTGATTTGTCCCTGCCTTTCTCAGACCGTAAAAGTCTTGCCTAGCACTGTTCCTGTACTAAAAGTTCTGAAGCTAACGTCGAAGCCCCTTAAAATTTATACTCCAGCCCATCCATATCTATTCAGTCACAATCAGGGCACAGGCAGTAGAAGTCCGCCCTGCACTGGTTTTACTCTCCAAATACTGACGTCACCACCCATTCTCTGCTAAGATTCATGCAGAGATGTTTTCACTTAGTAATAGGCCACCAAAACAGGCATCATGTTATGAGAATCAGGTGCTCAACAATCAGAGTTGTAAAGTACAAAGTGTTGTTGAAACCTGGGTGCATTTAACATATTTTTCTTGTACGTACATCAAAAGATGGTATGTGGGATGCTCCTTTTTGTTTTGTAGAATGCAGTGGCATATTATAAAAGTGCTCTTGCTTTTTTTATTACTACTGTTTAAAAGGCAGGTATTGAATAATGAGGGAAGAGCTTCCTTCACTGAGAAGTTCTTTCCACAGTCAGTATAAATGTGCCAACATTGTCCAGTTCAGCACACTATTAGCCGCCAAGTTCATTCAAAGTTATGTTCAGTGGAAAATAAATCTGTTGGCTGCCTGCTATGTGAATATTCTATCACTGTTTCATTATTGTTAACAAGTATATATTATGGGTATTTGCTTTAAACTTTGTTTTAATTTGTTTATCCAGACCTTACATGCACATGGTATTACTTTTTTTTAAAAATCTTTATAAACAGCAAAGACAACCAAAACATACAAACAGTGAAGCACAGTTGGTTTTTCAGCACCCACTCATGGCTATCAACAGTGTAGAAATACAGCAGAAACCCCACCCTGTGCCCACAGAGAGCCAAGTCAACACAACCCAAACCATCCCAGCAGTAAACCCCAAAACAAGAAAACAAGTAACATCCACCCCGCTAAACTGTAGTATGCACCTTTTCCAGATCTAAGAACCGACTCTACATATGTTGAAAATGATCCCATATCCCAGTTTGCAAGGCATGCAAATGATTTTTCTCATATAACCACCCCAACTGCACTTGCACACTGGCAAAAATAGAAGATAGCAATTGGGCCAAAACCATACGCGCCGCGGTGAAAACTAACAGCAGCAATTTATCTCTAGGCCCCTCCAAACCAGACACCCCAGCATTCAACAGAGCAACTTCCATATAGATGGGCAGCTCATAGTCCAACAGTCGTTGGGCATACTCAACGACCTGCCTCCAAAAGGATTGTAGCAAAGGACACCCCCACCACATATGGATAAAAGTACCAACTTCCCCATACCCCTCCAGCAAGACCCCGCCATCACCACTGAAATGCCCAAGAACCACAGGAGTTTTATGCCATCGACCAACACTTTAATAGCATTCTCCAAAATAGGAGACGCATATGCAATATAGTGTATGCGGTGTAGGATACGGCCCCCCCCCCCCCCCCCCCCCCCCAGTTCGGCCACTGTGAGAAGGGTGTCCAAATCTGCCTCCCAAGAAAGCATATAATTTAAGATCTTTAGCCTCATGTGGGAGACAATACAAAATTGAGATACACCCCACCGTTGGACTGGCGATCCCAATAGCTGTTGAAATGTAGTCCTGGCCAGTCGGAGAGGGGCAGTAGCTCCCTTTTGCAAGAGGTAATTTTTAACCTGCAAATAGAGGAATAGGTCCTCCAAGGATAAGTTATAAATACTGTGAAGATCAGGGAAATCGAGAACACTGTCCTCCCCCAAAATCTGACCAAAATACCTTGAACCACCTTGCTCCCACCTATGAAATACTTCCCTCCCCCACCAGGTTGGAAGTCTACGGAATAACCAGTAGGCAAAAAAGACGGGTCTGCCTTCATCTTCAGCAAATGGGTGTACAGTATCTGCTATAGCCGAAGAGTAGCCCAGATAAAAGGGTGCTGCACTCCCTGAACTTCTGCAAAAACTTAGAGACCCATGGGAGGTACTCCAGTAAAGGCAAACCCCGGGGCAAACGTCCAACAGCCTGCTCAACCTCCACCCACTGTTTAGGCTGTGGCACCTGCCAATCCACCACTGCTTGAAGTTGAGCAGCCAGGTAATACTTATCTAAATTGGGATACCCAGTCCATCCTCGTCCTAAATCTGAACATAGCAGCTCAAGCTATACGAGGACATTTCCCACCCCAAATAAAATGGAAGATTTTATGGTGCCACTGTCAAAAGCAGTCTGTGGGAATGAATATTGGAAGTGCCTGAAACAGATATAAAAATTTGGGCAGCACCATCATCCATACCGCCTCCATTCTCCTAATCCCCGACACATACAATTTATCCCACTGCTCGAGATCCTTATTCACTGCACTCAGAAGAGGTTCATAATTCTGTTTGTACAACAAGCTCCAAACTGCCCTTACCTGTATTCCCAGATGTCGAATGGGACCCACTACCCAGCGGAAAGGCAAAAGCTGCTGAAGAACAGAAACCTCCTCTCAGGCACCAATAAGTTTAGATTCTCCATATTGGATGTTGGCCTTGAAACCCGACAATGACCCATAAAGCCCCATCTAATCCTGCAATGCTCGGAGGGCCCTCTCCGTACCAGAAGTGATAGCTAAAATATCATCAGCAAATGAAGATAGTTTTATGTTCCTGGCCCCAAAGAAGCAGTCTCGGAGTATCGGCATGCTGGCAAATCCCCTGAGCCAAAGGTTCCGCCACCATAGCAAACAAGGGCACCCCTGTCTAGTGCTCCAACGTAACTCAAAAGTAGAAGAGTATATCCCATTCACTTTCACACACGCTAGAGGTTTATTATAGAGAGACTTAATCCAACCAATAAAACAATCCTCCAGACCCACATACCGCAAATCATGTTCCATAAACTTCCAGTTGACCCGATCAAAGGCCTTTTCGGCATCAAACACCACCTATCGGGAACCACTCTCTGTAGCCCCCCAGATCAGAACTCATCGAATATCATCAGAAACTTGGCAACCACTAACAAAGCCAAACTGATCTGGGTGTACCAGGAAAAGCATAAACGCTGCCAACCGATCCACCAAGATGTGAGCCCCAACTGTAGTATCCAAACCTAAAAGAGATATGGGCCAATAGCCGCCAGGCTTCGGCAAGATGGTTGTACCAGCCAACCTCATATAAAATGGTAGTTGGGCACCGTCATGCAAGGAGTTAAACAAGCGTACCAACAGAGGGGCTAACAAGGAGCAAAACCTTTTATAAAACAGTCCTATAAACCTGTCCAAGCCAGGTGATTTACCAGGCTTCAAGCCCTTGATAGCGCGCAACACCACTCCCTATCCAGCAAAATTCAAGTCTCATTTCCCAGTGTAGGGAGATCTAACTATGCCAAATAAGACACTATCTCATTATCAGACGCTTGGTGCTCCAGCATATAAAGTGCCTCATAAAATTCCCAAAAGCAGACCTGAATGAACTCATCTTCAGTAAGAACGGAGCCTTTTTTATTCTTTATGGCCACAATAGTGGACTTGGGGGCCCATTTTCAAGAGAGAAAAACATCCAAAAAGGGGCATAAATTTGCATTTGGACATTTTTCTTACAAAAACTTCCAAATTGGTATTTTCGAAACCAATTTTTAGACATTTTTCTAGGAAATCCATCAGAAGTGCATTCAGATCACAAGGGTGGCTTGTCAGGAGCTTGTAAAAGGACAGGATCTGGGTGGTCCTAACACTTGGATGTTTTTCTGCCATAATGGAACAAAACAAAAACATCTAGGGCTTTAAGTTGGCCGTTTTGGTCTAACCTGTTTTATTAATGAATAAGCCACAAAAAAGTGCCCTAAATGACCAGATGACCACTGGAGGAAACCAGGGATGACCTCCCCTTACTTCCCCAGTGGTCACTAACCCCCTTCCACCCCCCCAAAAATGTGATTAAAAACATTACTTACCTGCCTCTATTCTAGCTCAGTTGTTACACTCAGGTCCCTGGAGTAGTTTAGTGGTGGGTACAGTGCACTGTAGACAGATGGACCCAGGCCCATACCTCCCCCTACCTGTTACACTTGTGGTGGAAACTCTGAGCCCTCCAAAACTCACCAGAAACCCACTGTACCCACATATAGATGCCCCCTTGTATAGGGGTATAGTGCTATTGTAATGATGTACAGTTGGGGGTAGTGGGTTTTGGGGGCTCAGCAGACACGATCAGGGAGCAATGGTGAGATGTGTACCTGGGAGCATTTATTTGAAGCCCACTACAGTACCCCCTAGGGTGCCCCATTGCTCTCCTGGGATGTCTGTGTGGCCAGTCTACGAAGAATGCTGGCTCCTCCTATATCCCAGTGGCTTGATTTTGTGCGCTTTTCACTTAGACCTTTTCTTTCGAAAATGGATCAAAAAGATAAATGCACAGAGCACAAAAACATCTAGTAAATAGCCATTTTTGAAAAAAAAAAAAAAATAGACATTTTTCTGTTTTGAAAATGGCTATATTCCCCACTTGAATTTTGACGTTTTTAGCAAAACCTCCAAAGTTGGACTTAGACATCATATCGAAAATGGCCCTCTTGGACTGCTGAATTTTCAAGCGATGTACTAACAACTTGTCCACACTGTTCCCAGATTCAAAAAATTTTTTGTTTCAAGCACTCCAATTTAATCTTAATATCGACATCCCACAATCATCCGAGAGCAGTCCGGACCTCCTTAAACCGGAGAAGAACCATGCCTTCCCCCTCCCCCCCCCCCCCAGTGCTCCTTTAATGTTGCTTGGTAAGATCCCCTAATTCCCGCCGAAGCAGGCATTCCTTCTCTTCCCTACACTTTTTCTTATTGATAGCAGTCGAGATAAATTCTCCCTGAACAACAGCCTTAAGGCTTTCCCAGATAGTGGAAGCCGAGTAATCAGCAGGATTGTTCTGTGTTAGAAAATCCCTTATCACACCCTTCACCAGATCCAGAAGAAGACTATCATTGAGTCTCCAGTAATGGGTACCCACTGACCGTGCCCACCATTCAAAATCCAGCCACACAGCAATATGATCTTGAACAGGTTATATCGTCTATGGTCAACTCCACTATCTCCCCTCCCCCCCCCCCCCCCCCCCCCCCCCCCCCCCCCCCCCCCCAATGCACGATCTAAGCAGATTGTCTATTCTGGAATAATAAGTATAATCCTGATCTCCACTCATCTACTAGGTATAAAACATCCAAAAACTTGTGAATTTTTTTTCCTATCGGCCTTTAACTGCTACCCTTACCCCCCCCCCCTGGCCAAGTGTTTTACCGGAAATCTGGAGCAAGATTGAAATCTCCCATTACAAAGAGAGTCCCTTCTAGGACACTCAATATCTTAGTGGATAAAGTCTCAAAAATAAAAACCCTGATGGGAATTAGGAGCATATACATTTACTTAACATCCTAGTGCCTTCATCTTTATGAAGAATTTGGATGAGAAGACCCATATGATAGAACATAAGGAGAGTGACTGTATATCTAGAAAATGATAATGAGCTTCATGCTTAATGTAATAAACTGACATACTGAGCTGGTACTAGGGCCAGCATGAAAACCCAAATGTGGTGATGGATTGGGTTTTCCCAAGGTATCGAGATTTTTAGGCGTTTATTTTAAAAGAAATTATATTCCGCATTTTCTCATAAATTATGAGCGGATTACAAAATTATTGTAACCTAACATGCAATGATTTTATTTTTTTATGGAGTTGATGAATAACTTTCTACTTATATTTTTTCCATGTCCCTAATTTTGGCAATGCAGTCCTTTATCAGAATCAGTATTCCTTGTTTTTTATTTTCCAGGTACGAAAGATGAAAAAAAGAAAAGTCATTACAGACAAAAAATATCTGACTATATGGATAGAGCTGAGCAAATTAAAAGGCATCTTGAACAAGAGAAAGAAGGTATGAAGTTGTTTTCAACCTGTTTATAAATATAGGATAGGAGACTCAGAGGTAAGAAAAGTCATTACAGACAACAAAATATCTGATTATATGGTGTCATGGTCTCAGGGTCTTAGCAAACTGTCACAGACAGTGTGAGCTCTGGGGCTGCTGTCGACGAACGGCAGCATCAGGCAAACCCTCCAACCAGGACAGGACTAAACAAGCAGGACTGCAGCAGACTAGAACAGCAATAAGCAAACAGGCAGGGACAGACCAGAAGTGCACAGAGCACACAGGCTGTACCAAGACACAAACCAGGACTGGACTAGGCAGGGAACACAGGGACAGAACCAAGTAAAGCCAGAAGAGAAAACACTCAAACGGGCCGCAAGGCCGAACTGGAACCCAAACACAACCGCAGAAAAGACTAGGCAGAACTCTAGGCAAGACAGACTAGACAGAGCGCTAGGCAAGGCAGATTTGGCAGAACTCAAGGCTGGGCCACACGAACAAACAGACTAAAACCAAGGCAGAAGTGCTAACACTAGCACACAGACACGCTGAAGAGCTAAGGCAGAAGTGCTAACCCTTGCACGCAGACAAACAGAAGAACTAAAGCAGAAGTGCCACACAGGCACACTATCTAGGAAACAAGACAGAGGTGCTACACAAGCACACCAACTAGCAAACAGGGCAGAAGTGCTACACCAGCACACCGACAAACCTGGAGACCTTTGGCTTTGCAAAGGCCTGAATGAATGTCCACACCTTCCTTATGAGGGCCTTCACTGATGATGTCATGACTACAGGAAATAGACTTGAAACACACTGAACACCAGAGTGAGGCTTGGAACACAGGAAGCAGTAGCAGAGGCAACAATGCAAAGAAAAGAACAGACTGGAGCCACCTCTGAAGCTGACCACCGGAAGACAAGGTAAGACTGAAAGCGGAGTCACGACTACGGTTGTGACATATGGGTAGAGTTGCGCAAATTAAAAGGCATCTTGAACAAGAGAAAGAAGGTATGAAGTTGTATTATATGGTTTTTCAATCTGCTTATACATATAGGTTAGGAGACTCAGAGGTTCAGTTCATCAAAGTTTATTCTGAACCAAAATGTAACACCAGTTTTTAAAAAGAACTCTTGATCTGGGAAACTACAGACCTCGCAAGCCTAACATCAGTGTTGGATGAAATAGTAGAAACTATTATAAAGAACAACATTACTGAACATAGAGTTTAGTAGTACAGAGTCAACAAGTATTCAGCCAAGTGAAGTCTTGCCTCACCAATTTACTACATTTTGTTGAAGGCATGAATAAATATTTGGATAAAGGTAAGCCAGTTGATGTCATAAAGCGTTTGACTAAGAGGCATATTTTCAAAGCACTTAGCCTTCCAAAGTTCCATAGAAACCTATGGAACTTTGGAAGGCTAAGTGCTTTGAAAATATGCCTCATGTCTCTCATGAGAGACTTCTGAAAAAATTAAAAAGCTATAGCATAGGAGGCAATGTTCTCTTGTGATTTGGCAACTGATTAAAAGATAGAAAACAGATAATAATAGGGTTAAATGGCCAGTTCTCTAAATGGAGGAAGTTGAAATAGTGGAGTGCTGGAAGGATCTGTACTGGGATTGGTGCTTTCTAATATATTTATAAATGATCTGGTAATGAAAACAAGTGAGGTGATCAGATCTGCAGATCACACAAAACTATTCAAAGTTGTTGAATTGCATGAGGACTGCAAGAAATTGCAGGAGGACCTTAGGAGGCTGGAAGATTGGGCATCCAGATGGCAGATAAAATTTAATGTGAATAAGTGCTTTGTGATGCTGCATGCCAAATTATAGCAACATGATGATGGTAGGTTCCACTTTAGGAGTCACCTCTGAGGAAAAAAGATTTAGCAGTCATCATGGGCAATACGTTGAAATCTTCTTCTCATTGTACAGCGATGGTCAAAAAAGCAAACAGAATGTAGGCATTATCAGGAGAGGAATAGAGATCAAAACAAGGACTATCATAATGCTTCTGTATCACTCCACAGTGAGACTATACTTTGAGTATTGTGTGCAATTCTAGTTGCCACATCTTACAACAGATTAATGAAACTGGAAAAGAGCAACCAAAATGATTTAAGGGGATGGAACAATAAATTCTATTATGAAAAAGGCTAAAAAGGTTAGAACTCGTCAGGTTGGAGGGGAGGTATGATAAGGTCTATAAAATGCTGAGTGGGGTGGAACGGTCAACGCAAATAAATTGTTTATCCTTTCAAACAGTACAAAGTCTAGGGGCCACTCCATGAAGTTGCATAATAGCATATGTAAAACAAATAAGAGAAAATATTTTTTCTCTGAATGGTTAAGCTCTGGAACTCATTGCCAGAGCAAGTGGTTAAAGCAGTTAATGTTGCCGAGTTAAAAAAAAAAAAAAAAAGATTAGGACAGATTCCTGATAGAAAAGTCCATAAATCATGAAGGTAGACCTGAGGAAAGCCATCTTTATCCCAGAGGTTAAGTAGTATAGAATCTTGCTACTTTGGGACTCTGCCACGTACTTGTGACCTGGATTTGCCACTGTTGAAAACAGGATACTGGGTTAGATGGACCTCTGGTCTGGCACAGTAGGGCAACTCTTAGTTCTTATGCAGTGGCTTAGCTTGCAGCATTGCAAATCAGTGAATTAATGTATCACTCACATTGGATTGGATTAGCATTGCTGAACTAGCTCTGGCTCATGCACATCAATATATGTGGATCATGCTTAGTATCCTTTTGAACAGGTGCTAGTCAGAGTATTGGAGAAGCTCCAGTTTCATCTAAAAAAATAATAATAAATTAATAGAAATATACTTGACATGTCCATTTTTTAATTTTTGTGTTTGATTTCTTGTCATCTAGGGGCTTGCCTACTGTTTTCAAGGCAAAAATTACATCTCTAATTTTTAGCTCTGGATATTTTCATTTTAGAAGTCACTAACTTCCTCCCAACTAGCCTTTGCAGTATACTCATAAAGTTAACTGTTGAAAAGAGGTGCTTTTATATAATGTGCTCTAATGACAGTATAAGTTCTGTTTGATAAAGAAAGAATCACAGAGCTGTACGTTCAAAATGACGTCAGCTTTTTACACATTTCAAAGGCATTTGCAGATTTGTAAGGGGCCATTTGCCAACATTTAATTTTATAGCAATGTCATCAAAATGTATTGGAGATAATTTCAGAACACTTGTGTGTTTCATGGCATTTAATGACATGTATGTATAAATATTAATTTTACAGTATCACTGTTTACACATGTAGATGCTGCAGGACACACAGATTTTAAGGGGGCATGATATGAGTAATTTTTTTTTTTAACTAGAGGAATGCCTAGATGGACAAAGACATTTTCCATGACTGGTTTTAAAAGCAATTTGTTCCATCAGTAGAAAACTTCTTGAAAATGATAAACCTGCCTAGGAAAGCAGACTTTATCTTGAATAATGCACCATCTCATCCTGATGAGTACGAACTAAGAAGTGCTGACAGAGTGATTTTTCTGCCACCCAGTGTCATATCACTGTGTCAGCCAATGGACCAAGATGTACTGGAAACCTTAAAAAATATCATTGTGAGCTTCTTACAACACTTTTTATGCACTAGATGAAGGGAAAGGGATGATTTAAGAAAAGTGGACATCAAAAATGTTATCTACTGGATTGCTCAGCCATGGGATGAAATCAAACCTCCAACCGTAGAAAAATCATGGAGAAAGTTACTTCCTGAGAATGAAAATGTACAAGGACATGACACTGAACATGGAGCAGCTGATGAAGATTGATCTTTGTTACAGGAAATACCAGGCTGTGAGAATGCTTGTCAGGATGATAAACAAGAATGGATGCAGGCAGAGGAGAAAGAAGAGCTAGCTGACAATGATGTATGATTGCTATGGTGAATGGGAATGGAGATGCTATTAAAGACACCTCAAGTGAGGCTGAATATTCAGTTGTAAATGTCAGTCATAGTGAAGGCGTCAAGGCAATTGAGGTTGCACTGGCATATGTGAAACAACAAAAGGAAGTAACAGCTACTGATGTAATGTTATTGAGACGCTGGCATGACCTTGCAGCGAGGAAGAGAAGTAAAATGGGAAAACAAACGTTAATCACAAAATTGTACAAACAGTTTTATAATTTATGTTTACCAGTTGCATGGCTACTAGGTATACAGTACAGAACTCTTTCTGATTATGTTTTTACAGTTCTGTATTGGTCTTATTTTACAGTACACTATAGTGATTACAAGGTATGTTTTAGCGCTTCAGTCATGCTGCAGAATGTGCTTTTGTGTTTGCATTTTTTAGAGGGTTACCATTGTTTTTCATATTATCTGACTTTTCACTTATCCAACAATGGGTCGTTCCTGTTTATATTGGATAATCGAGACTCTGCTGTACTTAAGTTAGTACTGAAAAAAGGTGTGAGCAAAGTCTATATAAATAAATACATAATTTAACCAATGATCACAGCCTCCCCCCTCCCTGAACACAGATACCATACAGGAGGAGCTGCATCGGGAGTACCTCTTTGGAGCAGGAAAGAACCTCACTCTTCCTGCCTGCTGCCACTGATCTGGACCGGTACCACCGCTTCTTCCAAATGGCTGCCAAGATTTCCTGCGGCAGTCTCACGAGATTACCATTTGAAATCTCGGCAGCCATTTTGAAGAAGTACGGCACCAGCAAGAGAGTGGTGGCAGGAAAGATGGTGGTCTTTCTTGCCTACAAAGAGGCGTGCTCAGGTTGGCCCAGGGCATGCCCATTGAGGCTCGGGGGTGATGGTGGGAGGAGTCAGCCAGCTTTCACCGCGGACTGCGAAGGGTCCACTGAGTCTTGGGGAGGGGGGAGGTCAGCTAGCCTTTACCACAACCCTTCAGAGCGCAGATTCTGAGCGGCTGGGGAATTCTGTGCTCCACAGTCGTGCAGAATTCCAGCAGGAGTAAGGCGATGTACAACTTGTGCTGGCCTCTGGCAAACCTGGAAGAGAGTCATCCTCCATACCCTTCAATAGGTTGTGGATTGGTTTCAGGTTCCAGCCTATACTCATTATTTCTTTAATTGGATATGAAGTGTGGTGTGGGGAGATCGTGGTTAGTTTGTTAGCCTATGCCACATGAACATCAATGACAGAATGATTAAATGTAAGACTTCCATGGCACACACTGTCACTAGAAACGTCTCTTATTTGAGGTTGGGAGGCTCTGATCCTGAGACTAACAAGGTTTTGATTAGGAAGTGAAACTGTGATCTAGTCTCGACATAGATAACATAGATTCATTATAAAAATGAAAAATTGAAAATTAAATATTTAATGAAGTCTAGAATTGAGTCCTCCAAGGAGAGTTATACTACCAAGATAGCTGGACTTTATATATTTTGTTGTGTTGGCTAATGGTCTAAGCAATTCTCGTTTTGAATATATACCCATTGTTTGATTTTCTGCATGTGAAAAAGCTGCTGTTCTGTGTGCAACTGTTATGAGATGTTGACTTCCTTGTGTGTCTCTCTGCTTAATTAAAAAGGTAGAAGTAAAATAGTAGTGAACAGGGGCAAAGCAGAGTCCACTTGTTCTTAAAGCCCTGGGTTCAAAAGAAAATAGATGGCAAAAAATAAATAGCATGTAAGAACATGTTGCCTTACTGTAATGTAATGTTTTAAAATATCTCTTTCAGAGGGAAAGTACCACAACCAAATTAAAATAGCAGAAAATGCAACTGGTTTTAGCTATGACAACCTCTTTAAACCGTACCTGAATGAAACATTAACAGAAGTATGGGTAGAGGACCCCTATATAAGACAAGTACACCAGGCAAGTGGTAGCTTACAAATGATAACCTGAATAAGTTTAAAACTGAATGAATTGCTTTTAAGGTTTTGAGTGGATTTTTTTTTTTCAGTTTGTTAGTAATGTCTCATGAGTGATGACACTTTCATTTTTATTTTACAGTTGTATAATTTTCTGCGCTTCTGTGAAATGCTTCTTAAGGGGCCTTGTAAAGTGAAGACAATCCACCTACTAACTACAAAGGATGAGGTTAGGTTTTTTACTTTAACATGAACACTGGTATTTATATTCCGCCAAAAGAGGGTGGACATTTCCAGGAAATGCAAAACAATTTTATTTATGAAGAAATATTAGAAAACCCGAAAGCCCTTATTGTTACAAAGGATGATATCTTCCCTGTGCGTTCTACCGTAAGAGAGAGATTTAAAAAGAGATCAGAAGCCCAGCACTGTTCCAAACAGAGCTCTAAAATTAGTGCCAGAACATCACGGAGCAATAATGCCCTTATGATCAGGGCTAATAGCATGCAAATTTAGGCATAGGGGAAAAGTGCAGGAAGACAATCCTCCCGCACTTGTTTGACAGGTTCGGGCTGTCAAAAGCCCGGACCTGTCAAAAACAGGAGCCAGAGGTCTGTGGGACCCCCCTAAAGCAAGACTATGGTGGCCTAGCGCCTTTCCAAACCCCCCCCCCCCCCCCCGACAGCCCCCTGACCCTCTCTCCGACACAAGGGCATGGGGTGCTGGAGGTTCGGTGGATCTCCAGCTCCCCTACCCCCCCCCCCCCCCCCCCCCCCCCCCCCCCCCCCCCCCCCCCCGGGTCAACAAAAAAAAATCCCTGGTGGCCCATTGGCCAACCCTACCCTCACCCACCCTGGTGGTCTAGCGGCCCCCAATTTCCCCCTGTCCAGTACTTTAAACAGTGGAGGAGGGATTAGCACTCCCTCCTTGTTTTGAGCGCTGCCTCCAAAATGGCAGCGCCCTGCTTTGCCCAGAGCATCCTGGGATGCGCTGGGTGGGGCTACCCTAGCTAGGAATCCTTTTTGCTGTCGTGGGGGGGGGGGGGGGGGTAGCTGGGCTGGAGATCCACCAGACCTCCAGCTCCCCCGTGCCCTCCTGTCAGGGGGCTAGAAACAGCACCCCTGTGTCCAGGGGGTGGGGGATGGAGAAGGTCACAGGGCCACCAGGGAAAACTATCTGGGGGAGGGGTTGGGGGGCCTGGGGGGTCCACTGTATCTCCAGCCCCCTGCCTGTGAGGTGGGGTTTGGAGTGCCTGCAAGCATTCAAATGCATGCTGGACAGGGCTCCCCAATGCTCCGCAAACCCTAATGCGAGCCCCGAGCTGGTGTGTGGTTTGCCGTGGTAGCAGCGCCAATGTTTGGCGCGCTGCCTGCTAAGCATTGGAGAGGAATAGTAAATTAGTTGTTTAGAATGCATTTGTAAGCTACTTGCAGTCAGAGCCTGCTCACGGGCTCTGATCATGGGACTGGAGCAAACGCGGGCTCTAGTATGGCACTAATAGTTTCTAGTGCCGCATTTACTTCTGATCATCCGGCACACTAGTGTGAATTCTGTAAAGGTAACTCCACACAGAACTGCCTTTATAGAGTACTAGCATAAGTTAGCCATGTTAAAGGCTGGTGTAAGTGCTCGTGTCTAACTGTTGGCAGTTAGGCGCATAACTCCTAGTATTCTATAATATGTGTGGTTAACTCCTAGGCATGCTCCTCTTCCCCCCCCCCCCCCCCCCCTCCCCAAATCCATGTACTCCTGGAAGTTGACTGCAATAAGATTTGCATGTGAAACTTCTAGAATAATGACTAAGGGCAGTTGGGCGTACAGTTGCTAATTGGTGCCAGTCAGCATCTATTAACACCAATTAATACCCGTAACCTCCACTCTCAAGACAAATCCCTCCTTTCAGTACCCTTCTCCACCCCCACCAACTCCAGGCTCCGCCCTTTCTGCCTCGCCTCACCCCATGCTTGGAATGAACTCCCTGAGCCCATACGCCAGGCCCCGTCCCTGCCCATCTTTAAATCCTTGCTCAAAGCCCACCTCTTCAATGTCACCTTTGCCTCCTAACCACTATACCTCTATTCAGAAATACAGACTGCACCAACTTGACATTTCGTCCTTTAGATTGTAAGCTCCTTTGAGCAGGGACTGTCCCTCGTTGTTAAAACTGTACAGCGCTGCGTAACCCTAGTAGCGCTCTAGAAATGTTAAGTAGTAGCAGTAGTAGTAATTTAAGCCAATTATTGGCTGTTAATTAAATACTTAGCTATTAGGTGAATTGCACATGCAACTTAAAATCTTATTCTATAAGTTACACGTGCAAATTTGGGTGCACGTTTATAGACTTAGGGGTACGTTTTTCAGAAAAACCATTGGGCATACTGATGTATTGAACATATCAGAAAATGACTGCTACTCTGGACAGTAGGGAAGAAAAATATGCTGTAGGAAGACCTTTGATTTTTCTTCTTACTACCAATAATAACAGGAGAATGGCAAAAGCCAGCAGATTAATGCTCTGAATGAGATTAAGGAGTCTCTGAAGAATTATGGATTAACATTGGAAATTTCATTTTCTTCTTCCATACATGACAGAGAAATCAGGTGAGTAATGCAGTAATTAGTGAGCAAAACTGAATTATTAAATCTGCACAAAATGTAGAAGTGTTGAATAAAAATAAAATTTTATTTACAAGTATTTTGGGATCAGTTATCATTGTTTTTAAATGCATATTAGAGTCCATGTTGCAGCTGATAGGACTTTACTCCAGCTTTAGTGTGTTTCAAGTACAAAATAAACCCCGCTTTTATCCATCCATCGTGAGCAAGCACTAAATTCTTTTTATTTTCATTCTTGTTGATTAGAAGTTTTCCTGCCTGTGAAATGCTCTGGGTCTGAGGGCACCTTTGCAGGCACTTTTCTTCTGTTTAACTTTTAAAATTACTGATCAATTTTCAAAGGTCTTAAATTGATTGAAGTTTAATTTGGCACATTTTGCACTTCCTTCATTTGTCTTTATTTAATCCAACTAAAGATTAAATTAAAGCTCATGTTGAGGGCCCAAAGGCAAAGAATTCATGATTTCACTGATGATTTTTTTTTTATACAGTGGTGGAAATAAGTATTTGATCCCTTGCTGATTTTGTAAGTTTGCCCACTGACAAAGACATGAGCAGCCCATAATTGAAGGGTAGGTTATTGGTAACAGTGAGAGATAGCACATCACAAATTAAATCCGGAAAATCACATTGTGGAAAGTATATGAATTTATTTGCATTCTGCAGAGGGAAATAAGTATTTGATCCCTCTGGCAAACAAGACCTAATACTGGTGGCAAAACCCTTGTTGGCAAGCACAGCGGTCAGACGTCTTCTGTAGTTGATGATGAGGTTTGCACACATGTCAGGAGGAATTTTGGTCCACTCCTCTTTGCAGATCATCTCTAAATCATTAAGAGTTCTGGGCTGTCGCTTGGCAACTCGCAGCTTCAGCTCCCTCCATAAGTTTTCAATGGGATTAAGGTCTGGTGACTGGCTAGGCCACTCCATGACCCTAATGTGCTTCTTCCTGAGCCACTCCTTGTTGCCTTGGCTGTATGTTTTGGGTCATTGTCGTGCTGGAAGACCCAGCCACGACCCATTTTTAAGGCCCTGGCGGAGGGAAGGAGGTTGTCACTCAGAATTGTACGGTACATGGCCCCATCCATTCTCCCATTGATGCGGTGAAGTAGTCCTGTGCCCTTAGCAGAGAAACACCCCCAAAACATAACATTTCCACCTCCATGCTTGACAGTGGGGACGGTGTTCTTTGGGTCATAGGCAGCATTTCTCTTCCTCCAAACACGGCGAGTTGAGTTATGCCAAAGAGCTCAATTTTTGTCTCATCTGACCACAGCACCTTCTCCCAATCACTCTCGGCATCATCCAGGTGTTCACTGGCAAACTTCAGACGGGCCGTCACATGTGCCTTCCGGAGCAGGGGGACCTTGCGGGCACTGCAGGATTGCAATCCGTTATGTCGTAATGTGTTACCAATGGTTTTCGTGGTGACAGTGGTCCCAGCTGCCTTGAGATCATTGACAAGTTCCCCCCTTGTAGTTGTAGGCTGATTTCTAACCTTCCTCATGATCAAGGATACCCCACGAGGTGAGATTTTGCGTGGAGCCCCAGATCTTTGTCGATTGACAGTCATTTTGTACTTCTTCCATTTTCTTACTATGGCACCAACAGTTGTCTCCTTCTCGCCCAGCGTCTTACTGATGGTTTTGTAGCCCATTCCAGCCTTGTGCAGGTGTATGATCTTGTCCATGACATCCTTAGACAGCTCCTTGCTCTTGGCCATTTTGTAGAGGTTAGAGTCTGACTGATTCACTGAGTCTGTGGACAGGTGTCTTTCATACAGGTGACCATTGCCGACAGCTGTCTGTCATGCAGGTAACGAGTTGATTTGGAGCATCTACCTGGTCTGTAGGGGCCAGATCTCTTACTGGTTGGTGGGGGATCAAATACTTATTTCCCTCTGCAGAATGCAAATAAATTCATATACTTTCCACAATGTGATTTTACGGATTTAATTTGTGATGTGCTATCTCTCACTGTTACCAATAACCTACCCTTCAATTATGGGCTGCTCATGTCTTTGTCAGTGGGCAAACTTACAAAATCAGCAAGGGATCAAATACTTATTTCCACCACTGTATATATAAATATGCATTAAAATTGCACAGTCTAGTTCTGCATACAGTGTCACCATGAGTGTAATTTTCATAGGCTGCCTAGATCAGAAAAGGGATGCCCAAGTTAAAACATTGACAATTTCCCAGGTATTTTTACTAATGGCTTCCAGATCAAGATTTTATAGGTGTCACTGTCATGTAACATCTGATTTCCTTTTGGTTTCTTTGAACCTATCATATAGCAGTCAGCTATGTCTGAAGTACATTTCAAAAAGGTAGGTCAGGAATAGAATCTAGGATCACTGCATGATAGCTTGTAGAGCTGCTACTTAAGCCATTAGGGGGCCGTTTTACTAAGCCGCGTAAGCGTCTACGCGCACCCAACGTGTGCCAAAATGGAGTTACCGCACAGCTACCATGTGGCTCTTGTGGTAATTTCTTTATTGCCACGCAGACGAAAAATAATTTTTATTTTCAGCCGTGTGTATGGGACGTGTCATTTGTTGCGCATAGGTCATTACCGCCTGGTTACCGCGTGAGACTTTACTGCTAAGTCAATGGCTGGCAGTAAGGTCGCACACCCAAAATGGACGCACAGCAATTTTGATTTTGCCGCACGTCCATTTTCGTCAAAAATTTTAAAAAGGGCTTTTTTTTTACAGGCGCCTACACTACTGCAAGCCATTTTTCAGCGCACCTTAGTAAAAGGACCCCTAGGTATTAGATTGTAAGCTCTTTGAGCAGGGACTGTCTCTCTTTGTTAAATTGTACAGCGCTGCGTAACCCTAGTAGCGCTCTAGAAATGTTAAGTAGTAGTAGTAGTAGGTATGCCCCATTTTGCAACTTATATGTGTACGTTCTGGATCTCGCAAAGCTAAACATACAAGAGAAGCCAAGTTCTAAACCTCAATTGTTGGCTTTTTCAAGTGTTGTTTTTTTTTAAAGGTCAAAGGGATAAGCATGTATGTCCCCTCACTCACTCCTCAAAATTTCAAGTCCAAATGAACAGTTAGGTCACACTTTTGCATGATTTGGAGGAGTTGTTAATGTTGACAGGAAATTTTTTGAACTAAACTTGTATTCCTCTTGTAAAAAAATGTCTGCTCACAATATGCCCCCTTGAAATTTGTATGTACTATGGATGCACGTGTATAAGTACTTATGTTTCAATAATTTTTTATTGATGAAATGCCAAAAATACAATCAACACTCTCAGCACGTATCCAATGTAAAACAAGTCAAGGTTTGTATAAGTACTTATATGTACTTATATTTCTCCGAGGACAAGCAGGCTGCTTGTTCTCACGACTGGGTGATGTCCGCGGCAGCCCCCACCAACCGGAAGAAGCTTCGCGGGCGGTCCGCACGCGGGGCACGCCCACCGCGCATGCGCGGCCGTCTTCCCGCTCGTGCGTGACCGTTCCCGCCAGTCTTTCTTTTCCGCGCCTGAGGAGAGTCGTGCCGTCGCCCCTCTCCCTTCGCAGCCCCGGAAAGACCGTCGCGTTTACGCGATTTTGTTTAGTTTTGTGTTATTCGGTTGCCGCGTGCCCCAGTTTTCTTTTCTTTAAAAAAAAAAAAAAAAGAGCACGCGCTCCTTTTTCCCCTCGTTTCTAGCGAGGGCGTCGCGTTGCGGCCTTGTGGCCGCGCGATCGATTTATTTTTTGAGGTGTGATTTCCGCCACCATCGACGACCTTTAACTTCGCCGACGCGATTTTTCCGTCGATGTCCTCGAAGGTCCCGAGTGGATTTTAAGAAGTGTGGTCGGTGCGGCCGGCCGATCTCGCAGACCGACACCCACGCTTAGTGCCTCCAGTGCCTCCAGTGCCTCGGGCCGGAGCACAATATCAAGTCGTGTTCTCTGTGTCTCAGTCTCCGGAAACAGACTCAGGTTGCGAGGCAAGTTCTGCGGGCCTTTTTGGAACTTGCGCCGGCCCCTCGACTTCGACGGCATCGGTATCGACGCCCGGTCCTTCGGTACCGGTATCGATGCCCGAAAAATCGGCATCGATGGCATCGACCCCAGGAGAACAGGTCCCGTCGGCCCGCTGGTCCTCCGGTGAGGGTAGAGGTGAGAGACCACGTGGGCAGTCGGCCCCGGTCTCTCCTTCAGCCCGTGGCCCTCGGGACCGAACCCTGTCTGACCCGGTTCCTCGGGACCGAGGGGGATCGACCTCCTCCTCCTCCATACCACCCGGCACCGTGACGGGCACCGTAAGAAGGCAAAGAAGCACCGTCACCGGTCGCCCTCGACGCATCCGGCTCTCGGTACCGGAGAGGAGTCGACGCCGAAGCGTCCGCGTCGAGAGGAGAGGTCCCCCTCGGTGGTGGAGGTACCGCCACGTCATGGTCCCAGCACTTCGGTGCAGTCTCCTGGACCCGAGCAGCTTCTGGCACCGATGCCTCTACCGGCCCCCACGTCTTTCCCGACAGCGGGCCTGGACGAGTGCTTCCGAGCCATCCTTCCGGGGATCTGGAAGGGCTGATGCGCCAGGCTGTGCCGGCGCCGGGGGTGCTTGCGCCCTCGGCGCCGATGACTGTGGCGGCGTGCGAGCTCTAGCCCGGTGCCGAGGCTGTCGACGCCCGCCGGTCTCGACCGCCACGCAGGTGGAGTCCCCGTCGACGTCGATGGAGGGAGCTTCGTCCCCGCCGGCGCGGGAGTCCACCGCTCGACGACATCAAGGCCTCAGCGCCTCGACGTCGAGCCGGGCCCGGTTCAGGTCTCAGCTACATGAGCTTATGTCGATACCGAGGAAGAGGCCTCGTGGGGGGAAGAGGAGGACCCCAGATATTTCTCCTCAGAGGAGTCTGCGGGTCTTCCCTCGGACCCCACGCCTTCACCTGAGAGGAAGCTCTCACCTCCTGAGAGTCTCTCTTTTGGCCTCCTTTGTGCGGGATATGTCTATTTGCATTCCCTTTCCCGTGGTCTCTGTGGATGAGCCGAGGGCTGAGATGCTCGAGGTCCTCGACTATCCATCACCACTAGAGAGTCCACCACGGTACCGCTGCACAATGTCCTCAAGGAGACACTGCTTCGGACTGGATGCGACCATTATCTAATCCCACCATCCCCAAGAAAGCAGAGTCCCAGTACAGGATCCACTCGGACCCAGAGTTAATGCGGCCACAATTGCCCATGACTCGGCGGTCGTGGATTCTGCTCTCAAGAGGGCACGGAGTTCGAGGGATACCGCCTCGGCGCCCCCGGGGCGGGAGTCTCGCACTCTGGACTCGTTTGGGAGGAAGGCCTACCAATCCTCCATGCTCGTGACCCGCATCCAGTCATACCAGCTCTATACGAGCATCCACATGCGGAACAATGTGAAGCAACTGGCGGACCTGGTCGACAAGCTCCCGCCGGAGCAGTCCAAGCCTTATCAGGAGGTGGTCAGGCAGCTGAAGGCGTGCAGAAAGTTCCTGTCCAGGGGTATCTATGACACCTGTGACGTGGCATCTCGTGCTGCGGCCCAAGGTATAGTGATGCGCAGGCTCTCATGGCTGCGTGCCTCTGACCTGGACAACCGCACCCAGCAGAGACTGGCCGACGTCCCTTGCCGGGGGGATAACATTTTTGGTGAGAAGGTCGAGCAGCTGGTGGACCAACTGCATCAGCGGGAAACCGCCCTCGACAAGCTCTCCCACCGGGCGCCTTCAGCATCCACCTCAGCAGGTGGACGTTTTTCCCGGGCCCGGCAGGCTGCGCCCTATTCCTTTGCAAGGCGTAGGTACACCCAGCCGGCCCGAAGGCCTCGCCAGGCACAGGGACAGCCCCAGCGCGCTCGTTCTCGTCAACAGCGTGCGCCTAAGCAGCCCCCTGCGCCTCCACAGCAAAAGCCGGGACGGGCTTTTGACTGGATCCACGGGAACATAGCCGCCCTCAAAGTGGTCCGTACCGGACGATCTGCCGGTCGGAGGGAGGTTAAAATTTTTTCACCAAAAAGTGGCCTCTCATAACCTCCGACCAGTGGGTTCTCCAAATAGTGCAGTGCGGAAACGCCCTGAATTTGGCCTCCCTGCCACCAAATTGTCCTCCGGGAGCTCAATCCTTCAGCTCCCATCACAAGCAGGTACTTGCAGAGGAACTCTCCGCCCTTCTCAGCGCCAATGCGGTCGAGCCCGTACCACCCGGGCAGGAAGGGCAGGGATTCTATTCCAGGTACTTCCTTGTGGAAAAGAAAACAGGGGGGATGCGCCCCATCCTAGACCTGAGAGGCCTGAACAAATTCCTGGTCAAAGAAAAGTTCAGGATGCTTTCCTTGGGCACCCTTCTGCCAATGATTCAGAAAAACGATTGGCTATGTTCCCTGGATTTAAAGGATGCATACACTCACATCCCGATACTGCCAGCTCACAGACAGTATCTCAAATTCCGCCTGGGCGCACGGCACTTTCAGTATTGTGTGCTGCCCTTTGGGCTCGCCTCTGCCCCACGAGTGTTTACAAAGTGCCTCGTGGTGGTGGCGGCGTATCTACGCAAGCTGGGAGTGCACGTGTTCCCATATCTCGACGATTGGCTGGTCAAGAACACCTCGGAGGCAGGAGCCCTCCGGTCCATGCAGTGCACTACTCAACTCCTGGAGCTGCTGGGGTTTGTGATAAATTACCCAAAGTCCCATCTCCAGCCAACCCAGTCTCTGGAATTCATAGGAGCTCTGCTGAATACCCAGCCGGCTCAGGCCTTCCTTCCCGACCTGAGGGCCAACAACCTCTTGTCCCTGGCTTCGCAGACCAGAGCATCTCAGCAGGTCACAGCTCGGCAGATGTTGAGACTTCTGGGTCATATGGCCTCCACAGTCCATGTGACTCCCATGGCTCGTCTTCACATGAGATCTGCTCAATGGACCCTAGCTTGAGCAGGGACTGTCTTTCTTCTATGTTTGTGCAGCGCTGCGTACGCCTTTGTAGCGCTATAGAAATGCTAAATAGTAGTAGTAGTAGTAGTAGTTCAAGCCACCGGGAATCTAGAAGATGTCATCCGCCTCTCCACCAGTTGCCGCACTTCACTGCTCTGGTTGGACCATCCGGACCAATTTGACCCTGGGACGTCCATTCCAAATTCCGCAGCCCACGAAAGTGCTGACGACGGATGCATCTCGCCTGGGGTGGGGAGCTCATGTCGATGGGCTTCACACCCAGGGTCTGTGGTCCCTCCAGGAAAAGGATCTGCAGATCACCTCCTGGAGCTCCGAGCGATCTGGAACGCACTGAAGGCTTTCAGAGACCGGCTGTCCTATCAAATTATTCAAATTCGGACAGACAATCAGGTTGCAATGTATTACACCAACAAGCAGGGGGGCACCGGATCTCGCCCCTTGTGTCAGGAAGCCGTCGGCATGTGCGGTGGGCTTGCCAGTCCGCATGCTCCTCCAAGTCACATACCTGGCAGGTGTAAACAACAGTCTGACCGACAGACTGAGCAGAGTCATGCAACCGCACGAGTGGTCGCTTCATTCCAGAGTGGTACGCAAGATCTTCCGAGAGTGGGTGCACCCCCCTCGGTGGACCCTTTTCGCCTCTCAGACGAACCCAAGCTGCCTCTGTTCTGTTCCAGACTACAGGCCCACGGCAGGACTGGCGTCGGATGCCTTTCTCCTCCATTGGGGGACCGGCCTCCTGTATGCTTATCCTCCATACTTTGGTGGGGAAGACCTTACTGAAGCTCAAGCAAGACCACGGCACCATGATTCTGATAGCGCCCTTTTGGCCCCCGTCAGATCTGGTTCCCTCTTCTTCTGGAGTTTGTCCTCAGAAGAACCGTGAAGATTGGAGTGTTTTCCGACTCTCATCTCGCAGAACGACGGAGCGTTGCTGCACCCCAACCTTCAGTCCCTGGCTCTCACGGCCTGGATGTTGAGGGCATAGACTTCACTGCGTTGGGTCTGTCTGAGGGTGTCTCCCGTGTCTTGCTTGCCTCTAGGAAGGATTCCACTAAAAGAGTTACTTTTTCAAGTGGAGGAGGTTTGTCGTTTGGTGTGAGAGCAAGGCCCTAGAACCTCGTTCTTGCCCTGCACAGAACCTGCTTGAATACCTTCTGCACTTATCGGAGTCTGGCCTCAAGACCAACTCAGTAAGGAATCACCTTAGTGCGATTAGTGCTTACCATTATCGTGTGGAAGGTAAAGCCATCTCTGGAGAGCCTTTAGTCGTTCGATTCATGAGAGGCTTGCTTTTGTCAAAGCCCCCTATCAAGCCTCCTGCAGTGTCATGGGATCTCAACGTCATCCTCACCCAGCTGATGAGACCTCCTTTTGAGCCACTGCATACCTGCCATCTGAAGTACTTGACCTGGAAGGTCATTTCTTGGTGGCAGTTACTTCAGCTCGTAGGGTCAGTGAGCTTCAAGCCCTAGTAGCTCATGCTCCATATACCAAATTTCATCACAACAGAGTAGTGCTCCGCACCCACCCAAAGTTCCTGCCGAAGGTGGTGTCGGAGTTCCATCTTAACCAGTCAATTGTCTTGCCAACATTCTTCCCAAGGCCGCATACCCGCCTGCTGAACGTCAGTTGCACACATTGGACTGCAAGAGAGCATTGGCCTTCTACTTGAGCGGACACAGCCCCACAGACAGTCCACCCCAATTGTTTGTTTCTTTCGACCCTAACAGGCTAGGGGTCGCTGTCGGGAAACGCACCATCTCCAATGGCTAGCAGATTGCATTTCCTTCACTTACGCCCAGCTGGGCTGGCTCTTGAGGGTCATGTCACGGCTCATAGTGTTAGAGCCATGGCAGCGTCAGTGGCCCACTTGAAGTCAGCCACTATTGAAGAAATTTGCAAGCTGCGACGTGGTCATCTGTCCACACATTCACATCACATTACTGCTCCAGCAGGATACCGACGCGACAGTCGGTTTCGGGCAGTCGGTGCTGCAGAATCTGTTTGGGGTGTAAATCCAACTCCACCCTCCAGACCCGAATTTATTCTGGTCAGGCTGCACTCTCAGTTAGTTGTTCTTCGTAGGTCAATTTCTGTTATACCCTCGCCGTTGCGAGGTTCAATGACCTGGGTTCTTGTTTTGAGTGAGCCTGAGAGCTAGGGATACCCCAGTCGTGAGAACAAGCAGCCTGCTTGTCCTCGGAGAAAGTGAATGATACATACCTGTAGCAGGTGTTCTCCGAGGACAGCAGGCTGATTGTTCTCACCTACCCTCCCTCCTCCCCTTTGGAGTTTCGTTTTCATGTTGTTTCTTGCTTGTCATTCAACTGGCGGGAACGGTCACGCACGAGCGGGAAGAAGGCAGCGCATGCGCGGTTGGGCGTGCCCCGCGTGCGGACCGCCCGCGAAGCTTCTTCCGTTGGTGGGGGCTGCCGCGGACGTCACCCAGTCGTGAGAACAATCAGCCTGCTGTCCTCGGAGAACACCTGCTACAGTATGTATCATTCACTTTCAAGTACATTAGAAATTAAAAGAAAAATGAATAGTGTGACAACTAGATACCAAGACATAAAGGAATGCTTATGGAAGATAATATTAATAGTAGAATTACTAATGGGGCTGTACTGTAACTTGGTGCTACCATTTAGGCTCACTAGTACTATAAACCTAAATTGGCACACCTTCCCCTCTGCTGTGCAGAGGGATTAAATATGTAATGATATGGTGCCTATCGCTATCCTTCGCAGCAATCTCTCTGACTTTGTTTCACTTCATAGACCCTCCTTTCCTACTGTGTCTTAGAAGAATATTCCCCCACCACCACCATATGCATACATTAAATTTGATTGTAACCTAGGCCTCCCTAATGTAACCTTCCTTATTCTTATCCAGTAGTCATGTTTAAATGTAAACTGTTTTGATATTTTTATTATTTGTGATATATTAAATAAATATGAAATGTTTGATAGGTGTAAATGGGTTCGCCTAAGTGCACCATGCAAAGTGCATAACATAGTATTCTATACGGTATCATTTTACCAAGCTGCGCTAAAAAATGACTGGCGCTTGGATTTTCCAGTTTTAGCATGACAATAAAATAGCCACCTTGCCATATTTTTTTGTAATAGCCACTTGCTAATTTTCCAATTAGCGCATGGCTCTCACCGCCACCTATGTAGGCGTGCCCATGGCCTATTCTCTGGCCATGGGCACGCCTCCCATTCTGAAAAATAAAAAATATATATATTTTAACATGGGATTAGCATGCACTAAGCGGAAAACTACGGGGGAGACCTCAGCCGTATCCCACTGTAGTGCTCTTTAGCACACAGTAAGCCCATGTTAGGCCTCATGCACCTTAGTAAAAAGGGCCACAGAATTAGGCATAAATTGGAGATACACCCGTAGCCTGCCCATGCTCTTCCCACATTTACCCTCTCTTGCAGGTGCGTGCTGTGGCACTTAAGCGCATCCTTATAGAATAGCACCCAGTGCATTATGCATGTATCTGCCCATTTTGACACCTCTGATGCATGTAAGTGTCAACGTCAAATTGTAGACTTACCCTTTAAATGATTTATTGCCTAAATGTTTAACAGTGATGATTTGGAGCAACTAAAGCAAACCACTGTAAATTTTGAATATGTAATATTAAAAGAATCTGTAAACTAATGAATTATAAATTATAAATCAGAAATCTGATCTTCATCCCAGGGTTCGGAGGAGCTCAGGTATGAAATTACAGATTACCATCACACCCTTCTTAGGCACATTGACTATCAGTGTTCATATTGCTTTGTTAAATAATTTAGAGATTTAAGAGACCAGGGGAAAGGGGAGGGGATTTGGGGAGTTATAGATAAAATAGTGGCATTACTGTTTAAGCTCTTCCACGTCCTATTTATGGAATTTTTTCAGCCATTTTGGTTTGGACGTTCTGTCATGCTTATTGCCTTCATGGAATGTATTTCCACATAACAAATCATTTAAAAAAGCACAGTATCCAAGAACTGGAATGTCAATGCAATGCCAATTATTTAAGAAAGATGCCGGGGAGCCTAACTTTGTTTCCAGGCAAAATGATAGAAGCTATTGTAAACAAAAACAAATTACCTACCATTATTGATAGACATGGATGAATGGGGATGAGTCAACATGGGTTTAACAAAGGGAAAGCTTGCCTTATCAATTTATTGGATTTTTTTAAGGTGTAAACAAGCGTGATTAAATTGAGCTAATCCATGTGAGATGCAGAAAATTAAGAAGCCATGGAATAGGATCCAGTATCCTATTGTGAACTGATAACGAGTTAAAAAACTAGAAACAAGGAGTAGAAATAAATTGTTATTTTTCCAAAGTCAGTAGTGAAATGCCTCAGGAATCTGTACAGAGCCCTGCTCTGCTCAATACATTTTTGAATAATCTGAGGAAAGGAGCAACAAATAAGGAAATCAAATTTGCAGATGATACAAAATTATTCAGCGTAATCAAAATAGCAATGGATTTGCACCTTGAATATTGTATACAGTTGTGGTATCCCCATCTCAAAATTGATAGAACTAGGAAAGGTTCAGAGAAAGGCAACAATTGTGATAGGGAGGATGGAACGCCTCTTTTATGATGAAAGGCTATACAAATTAGCTGTCTTCAGCTTGGAAAAGAGATTACGTGAGAGTTAAATATGATAGAATTTTATAAAATCGTGAGTGGGATGGAACGATCAGATAAGGGTCAGTTCTGAGGACGTTCTATGAAACTAACAGTGAGCAGGTTGAAAACAAATCATAGAAAGCATGTATTCATGTAACACAAGGTTTTGACAAGTTTCTGGAGGAAAAGGCCATAAAAATGTATTCAGCCAGGTAGATTTGGAAAAGCCATTTCTTATTCAATGAGCAGGAGAGCTTCCTGTCTGGTTAAATTACTTAGGCCTGCCTATCCGCTAATATTCAGCAGCACTTATCTAGACAGTGCCACAAATATCAGCACTAACCGCCCTTGCACTGTCTGGTTAGCACAGGGGTAGTTTGTGGGCAGAGCTGGTAATTAAACCAGTCAGCTAGACTCTTCAGGCCATTAGGCAGTTAAGTAAGTGGATAAAGTTAGGACATCTGCCCACCCCGGGCTGAAAATTACCCCCAGATCATTTTCTGAGCAAAGTAGGAGAAAGCAGTAATTATTGTTTAATCCATCTTATATTGAATTGTAGGTTTTCATCATATCTAAATTTTTTGATGTGTAATATTGTATTTTAAATGTGTGGCTATGTATAGCAAATGTGAGTTTTCTTAAAATTATCTCAATAGGTTTAACAGTGGATGGGTGATTAAGATTGGACGAGGCCTTGATTACTTTAAAAAAACTGAGGTGGGTCTGTCTAGATTTTTGAAATAGCTTTTCAACAACTTGATGCATTATTTTATTATTTATTGTAAGACCTTTGTCGCTCTTTTTTTTTTTTTTTTAGGGTCGATTTTCTGTTGGATATTGTGACTTCGACTTGAGACCGTGCCATGAAACAACAGTTGATGTTTTTCATAATAAGCATACAAAGAAGACATAGCATAATATTCTGTTGACTTAGTACTGTGACTCATTGCAGCTGTAAAATAATTGTCATTCATTTATTAGTATAGATTTATGACAGACTTTTTTATTTTTATATTTGTGTCCATGGGTATCATTTTTATTTGGAATTGATTAATTTCCTAATGGCAACTAAATCAGATCTAGACTTTATAGTCTGGATTCCAGTACTGGCTTGTGACACATGCAGAGGAATTTTTAAACTTAAGAATACATAACACATGTTTTCCATAAATAAAATTTTGAGAATGTTTAGAGACTTGTTTTAATATTTATTTTTTCTGAAAATATTTTTATTGAGGACAGGCTCATTTATTATTATTTTTTAAATTATACCTGGAAATGCAGAGTGTTGCAATATATGTATCATTTTATTTTGTATAAATGCTGTCATTACTGTCACTGTGACTCAAAGCTTATGTTTCACTTGGGCCAGGTCATTATCCAGTGAGGACTCCCTCCCATTGAAGTCTGAATCCATTTTAAATTGTGTATGATGGTGGTCAAAATTAATTTATGAGAGAGCTCCATCACACATGTTAGACATGATATGATATGTCTGCCAAATTGGGATAAAAATGGCACGCTACAGAACACTATCCCCTACGCCGTGCGCCAATGTCGACATATCATTCACTTTGAATTGGCTGTGTCGGCGTTGTCGCGTGGCTTAGTAAGCAGAGGAATATGTTGTTAAATATTCTGGATCCTAAACGATTATGTTTTAAGGGTCTTTTCATTGAGTTTTCATATCAAGCTTCTGTTATATTTAGAATTCATTGCCCATACAAATCAGGATGCTAAAAAAATATTTGGTATTTCACAAGGCGATGAAGTAATTTCTATTTAAGAACTACTTATTAGCGATGTGTTACTTGACTGACTTTTCATTGTAGTAGTTTTCTTCCCAAAGATTACTTGACTTTCTTTGTTTGGAATCCGCATAGAACTTTATAGTATTTGCAAAATATAAGAGCACTTGTAATGTAATAATTTGCTTTGCAAGTGTTATCCTGACAGTGAGATTCTGCAATATTTTGCAGTCTCTAGCAGTCTATATGTTTCCTTATTGTGTTAGCCAGGCCTGAGGGAGGTTTGCTCTATGTGTTCCTTCAGTTTCCTACAAAATCTTACTGAGCCATGATTGGTCCTGTAGAGCAGCCTGAGAGGAAGTTCACTGAAGAATTTGACAGAAATTTTGACTGGGAAGTACAGTCATTCAAATCTGTCATCAAACCCTGTTGCAGCTCTGCACTGCATACTGTGGACAGATCACTATTGACCTTCCCTAGACATAAAATAGTTACTATCTAATTAAGCTTTAGTGTATGATTTGTATAATTGTTTTTCCTTTTTCTTGCTTGTTCGCAAGTTATCTTTTCCAATTTACTAATCCTCCTTTTTCTTAATAAATAGTTCTGTGTTTGTTGCTAATTAGTGACCTTCAGAAGTGAATTGCTGGCACTACAGTTATGACAGACAGGCTGTTTTGCTTCACATAGAACTGAGGCCATGTTAGGCCTGGTTAATTAGATCTAGATACATTTAGATGAGGCAAAGAATATCCCCTTAGGAGCTCATTTTCAAAAGAGAAAAATGCCCAAAAAGTGGCATAAATCTGCATTTGGACGATTTTCTCACAAAAACATCCAAATTGGTATTTTCAAAACCAATTTGTAGACATTTTTCTATGAAGTCTGTCAAAAGTACATTCAAATCACAAGGGGATGTGTCAGGGCTTGTTAAGGGTGGGATCTAGGTGTTCCTAAAACTTGGATGTTTTTCTGCCATAATGGAACAAAACAAAACCGTCCAGGACTAAAACTAAGACGTTTTGAGCTAGACCTGTTTTTCTAACAAATAAGGCACAAGAAGGTCCCCTAAATGACCAGAAGACCAGTGGAAAGAATCGGGGATGACCTCCCCTTACTTCCCTAGTGGTCACTAGCCCTATTCCACCTCCCAAAAATGTGATTAAAAACATTACTTGCCAGTCTCTATGCCAGCTTCAGATGTTATACTCAGGTCCATTAGAATAGCATGCAGGTCCCTGGAGTAGTCTAGTGGTGGATGCAGTGCACTGCAGACAAGTGGACCCAGGCCCATACCTTCCCTTAGCTATTCAGCTTGTGGAGGAAACTGTGAGCTCACCAGAAACCCATTGTACCCATATATAGGTGCCCCCTTCACCCGTAAGGGCTCTGGTAGTGGTATACAGTTGGGGTAGTTGGTTTTGGGGGACTCAGCAGCCAAGATAGAGTAGCAATGGTGAAATGTGGACCTGGGAGCATTTTATGAAGTCCACTGCAGTGCCCCAAGGGTGCAATATTGCTTTCCTGGGATGTCAGGGGGACCAGTCTACTAAAAATGCTGGCTCCTCCTATATCCCAATGGATTGATTTTGTCCTGCCCTCAGAAACCCCAGCCGGCTTCCCATTCAGATTAAGGCAACCAGCAGGGCTCCTGTGTACTTGAATCGCTGGACTGGGAGATGGTGGGGTGGTTTATGATGAGCCCTAGGAGCTCCAACACCTGAATAGTTACGTACAGTGACTCTGATGTCCCCTCCTGCGATGTGCTCAGCCAATTGTCTATATAGGGAAACATATACTCCCAGTTTGCGCAAATATGCCACAACTACCACTAGACACTTGGTGAATACTCTGGAAGCTGAGGCAAGGCCAAATGGCAGAATGAGGTACTGGTAGTGGTTTTTCCCTATCCGGAATCTGAGATACTTCCTATGACTGGGAAGTATGAGTATAGGCATCCTTTAAGTCCAGAGAGCATAGACAATCATTTTCCTGAATCATAGGGAGAACTTTTCTTTGAGCAGGAATTTGTTAGGGCCCTTAGGTCGTCTAGGATGGGACGAAATCCCCGTCTTTTGGGGCACAAGGAAGTACTGCATCATAACAACACTCTGTAAGCCACATTGAGCCTACAAAAGGTGGGATACAAATGCAATAAATAAATAAATACCTGGAATAGAATCCCTTCCCTATTTCCCCTGGTGGTATGGGTTTGACCACATTGACCTGTAAAAGGGCGGAGATTTCCTCTGCAAATACCTGTTTGTGTCAAAAGCTGATCTACGATGCTCTCGGTGGGCAGTTTGGTGGTCTTTGATGCCAATTTCAAGGCATAACCAAGACAAACTATTTGAAGAACCCACCGGTCTGAGGTTACAAGGGGCACCTGTGTTGGTAAAAATTCAGCCTCCCCACTACTGGTAGGCCATCCAGGACGGTTACTTTGAGTGCGGCTGTGCTCTTCTGGAGCCACTCAAAAGCTTTTGCCTTACTTTGGGAAGTCGACGGGGTTTCTGAGGGCGGGACGGGCGAAGCAGAGAATGCTGGGCCTGGGAGTTCTGGGCAGATTGAGAAGGTGGCAGAAACCTATGCCTTTGAGAGTAGTAGGGTTGCCGCCTAGGCCCACTCAAAAATCTCCGTGAGGAAGCAGTTGCAGCTGGAGGGTGCCAAGACAGGGTTTGGAAGGTATCAGTATGTGTTTTTATGAGTTCAGCGACGTTCTACCTTATCTCCAAACAGATTGTCACCTCAGCAAGGAATAATTGCCAATGTCTCCTGAACCACTGGTTCTAGGTCAGAGACACACAACCATGAGAGTCTACATCCCCACATCCATGATGGAGAGTCTGAACGCAATGTCAAGAGTCATAGGCACCCCTGATGAGATACTTTCTACACTCCAGCTGCTTACTGGTCAACCTTCCATATAAGGGCCTGTTTGTCGGAACCAGACAAGGTAGGAGCTTGGGGGACCACTCCTGACTCCCACCCCTAGACCACTAGGATCCCTTCTGGGTAAGCTCCTGGGTTGTGTGAGTTGTCTAGAGCTGCCCATGAGGATGTGTGTGTGGGGACTAATCACAATTACCTGGCCCCAAATAGCAGGCAATGAGGGAAGGTAAAAAGATGACAGAAAGTAGAAATTTATCACTCTGGAATGGATGGGTCACAACCTCCCTCTTACAGATACGAATTCTTAGTCCAAGATAACACTAAAAGAATAGGACACAAGGCTCAGATATTATGAAAATAGAAAAGCTGGTTTATTAGAAATATTGGCAGCAGTAGACTTGTTATCGTGTAGCTGTAAAACAGTGTCAGAGACAATGTACTTACACAGAACTACCCAAAATGATGGTAAAGTACTGAGTTTTAAGTACGTGTCAAAGTGGAATAAAGATAACACACACTTGCACCTAGTCCTGAATTATTAGGACACCTAACACCCTAGGCACTATAAAACAAAAGAGAGAAGTACAACCTGATCAAATGGAAAAGGCTCCCCTACACTCACGAACTTAGGAACTGAAGTCAGTCAGGGAGTTGATGAAGGAAGCAGGCAGCAAAGTTGGGATGGCAGATGTTCTCTTTCTCCAGATGGTTGGTAAGCAGCAGGTGGTCCCAGTTGGTCAGCAGGTAAGCTCTCCCTAGCCAGGCAAGAGCTTGCAAGCAGGTGATGCCACAGATTAACGAGCCTTCATCATGTGACTGGCTTAGGCCAGCTCATAGCAGCTCTCACATGAACTGCCAAAGATAACAGCCAGCTAGTTGTTATGCTTATGGAAGAGGTTCTTATGCCCTTTCCTCTGGTTTGGTGCCATGCTGACTACAAATAACAGTCTGATGTTTTCCAGTGTTGTGTCTTTGGGGAACCAAACTGATTTCTTGTGATTATGAAATCCCCCTTCTCTGTAAACAGGGTTGTTATTGAAATTTACTTTGCCTTGCTCAGGCCTTGATGTGTCAGCGATGTGCCTGAGGTCTGTGAACAAACCTCTGCATAGGAACGGACACTGGCCTAAGGCTGTTACAAGAAAGTCAGGTTCATAGTGCTACACAGTGCCATATGAAGGGCCTGTTTTGTTCCTACAGGTGGAAGGCTCAGAACAGCTATGGGAGTTTATCTGATGGTAGTGCAATTGAGGATCCAGAAGGTCTGGTGCAGGGGGGGATAGGATGCGAGGTGGTTTACTGCTCAGAGGATCTGGTTCAGGGGGTTGCTGATAGGGTGTGTTTGTGATGTAGGGAGGGATGCTGATCTGGGAAGGAGGATGACGGCTGAAGAACATCTTCTGGCAAAGTGTTAGTTTGGACAGGAGATAAGTGCAGCCTTACCTCCTGTCAAACTAGCACCTTGCCATAACATGTTAAGCAGGTGTAAATCTTGACATAAATGGGGAATAAACATGGAACATTCTGGCCTATCCTGACCATGCCTATAGACTGCCCAATCCATGCCATCTTTTTGCATATACATAGATAAGACACACTGGAAATTACCGGGCTTTCCAACATGGAATTTTACACCTATGTGCTTCATACATATGCAAGTGCCCATATTAACACATGTATGTGCTTCTAAACTTAGGGCCTTTTTCAATCAAGATCTTCAGTTTGTTAGTTTATAGGGCTATACCAAATATTTGTATGTGATTCGATTCAGCCCCAAATATATTATTCATATTTGAATGCAAATAATCTAGGGCTCTACTGTGCTAAATCCTATTGAAATAAACACTTGATCTCTGATTTCACATTGCTTCTTTTATTATTTATGTTAAAGCCCAATGCCCATTATTCATATTTGGCCAAATAAGAAATTATGCTGTTCGGTACAGCTCTAATCAGTAATTTGGAAAAGCATCAGTCCAAAAATTGCCCTATTATGAGCACAGACACTAAACAAATCAAGAAAAGGTTTAATTGATCCCAATATCTAGAAAAACCAAGTGGTAGAAGGTAAAGACAATGAATATTAAAGGGTAATAGTAGCAAAGTAGACTCAGTGAGTTTTGTGTAATATTGACATAGAAATTATTCTTTGATTGTCAAACTTTCTCCAGTTGAAAATCTGTAGCATAGATTAGTGTCCTAAGTAGATAAGCATATTCTCAAAGTTAATAGCCATGACTTTTAAAATATTTGGCTCGAGCAACAACATCACTGGCGTAGTCATTGTTTGAGGTGCTAACATCTACGGCAAAAGAATTCATGATACGTGATGGGCCAACATTGAAAGCAGCTATTCCACCTGAAAAGGAAAAAGGTATAGAGAACACCAGTTGCTGCTTTTATCTTGTGTTTTTGTTACACTGCATTTTTATTGAATATAAACACATCTCTAGCAGTAAAATAGGGAGTCATGTATTCTAATTATTTGTTTAGGATGCAGATGTATAAAAACATTGATGATGTTGATAGAGAAAAGGCCAATTGATCCATCCAGTTTGCCTGTTTGTACCTGTCTACTGTATCACTATAAATCCCTATTTGAAACCTAGTTCTCTCCATCCTTTGCACTATAGAAATGCAAAAAACTAACATCTACAGTACCTGTAATATCTGTGTATAGCCCTGGTTAACACCCAACATGGTCTTTTTAAGGTAGTTAGAGGGTACTGGTATAGTATGGGGCCTATTTACTAATGTGAGGTAAGAATTTGCAGTTACAACATGATAATTGCCACAGTTAATATGTAGTACCCACATAACCTTTGCAATAACTGTTGGGGGGCATCAACAGCATTTTCCCTTTTAGTTATTGTAGAGAAAAAAAATTCACACTAGCAGCATGGCACTCCAGGTAGCTACACCTCCTCTTGCAGTGGCATTATGTGTCTGCTTCATCTGAAACATTAACACATGGTAACTACCTCCATGTTGACTGTAAAATGCATTCCCCACTCATTCCATGCCCCCTTCAGCATTACGGAGTTGATATTCAAAATGATTTAAGTGGCCAGGAATGGTTCCTGCTGTTTAACTCACTTGTCTGGAGCTAACTGGGCATCTTCAACAGCGCTTAACCAGACAGTGCCACTAAAAATGCCTGGTTAGCATCTAAACCAAAACCGGCTAATTTGTAGGTGTTCCGGGGGTCGAGTCAGCTCTTAGCCAGTTAAATGCCAATACTCAGCACGTAACCAGCTAGGATAACCACATAAGCAGAACTACATAAAATACAGTCTTATCTTTATGCAGTTCATCTTAAGCTGGTTAAGTGCTGAATATCACACTTAACCGGCTAGATTTTATCCAGCTGCATATGTTCATATATTCAACTGATAGTCACAATGTCAAGTGGAATAAGAATATACTTCACAAGCTGAATTGTATATATCACTGATGATAAATAATCCAAGCTTGCCTATAAACACTACATATGTTTTATGAGAGTTTAACAGACCTCAGCTTGGGGATCAAGCAGTCAACAAACTTCAGTACCGCATTTGAGCACCCCAAAATTGTCACCAGTCCAATTTAATCTTAAGGATAGAAGAGCCCTCCATAGCCGACTTCACTCATGAAAAGCTAAGTGGTTCACCACATTATAAAATAATATCTATTGTTCAAATATATAAGATTTTGAGATGATAGTTGATTTTCACCATTGAGCACTAAAAATCAAGAATATAAGAACCTTAAGATTGGATTGGTGACGATTTTGGGATGGTCAAATACGGCACTGAAGTTTGTTGAGCACTTGATCCCAATGCTGAGGTCTGCTAAAAAACTCATAAAACATTTGTAGTGTCTATAGGCAACTTAAATATCTCACTAATTGTATTGGATCCCTATATTTGAGGACTTGAGCATTTTCTGTTTAGATGTTTTCTAGTTGCTAGAATTAATTTTATGTAACATCAAAACAACTGTTTATATCTAATAATTAAAAAGTAACTAAAAATAACATTATTTTCACAGTAACTTAACATATTATTTTCATTAAACAAGTAACTAGTAACTGTAATATATTACTTTTACCTTGAAGAAACTAGTAACTTTAGTATATTATTTTACTTGCCCAACACTGCTTATGTATAATGCCGTACATTGTGCTGGTAGGCATTCACATGAATAGAGTTTGGACAATTACACATGTAGGTTATAACATATTGAGGGGCATTTTCGATAGGATGTCTAAATCCTATTTTGGACATTTTGCTGAAAATATCCAAAAATCAAGTGGCAAACATTTTTCAAAAATGGCCATTTGCTAGATATTTTTATGCTCAGTGCATCTATCTTTTGGATCATTTTTGGAAAAAAACATCCAAGGGAAAATGCATAAAAACAAGCTATTGGGATGTATGGAAGGCCAGCATTCTTTGTAGACTGGCCACGCAGACATCCCTGCAGAGCAGTGGACTTCACATCAAAGGTCCCAGGTACACATCTCACCGTTTCCCCTTTATATTGTATGGTGAACCCTCCAAAATCCACCAAAAAACTACTGAACCCACAAATAGGTGACATCTGCAGCCATATGGGCTATTATAGTGGTGTACAGTTGGGTACAGTAGGTTTTTGCTGGGCTCACACTTTCTCACAAGTGTAACAGAGTGGGGATATGGGCCTGGGTTTCCTTCTCTATAGTGCACTGCACTGACCACTAGGCTACTCCAGTGATCTGCTTGCTGCTGTAATAGGACTGGTCATAACATCTGAAGCTGACATAGAGGCTGGTATGTACTGTTTCTTTCACATCTTTGGGAGTGGGAGGGGGGTCAAAGATGGGGGGTCAAATGCCTTAATCCCTCCAGTGGTCATTTTGCCATTTAGGGCATCTTTTTGTGACTTAGTTGTAATTGAAACAAGTCTAGACTAAAAGGTCTAACTTTTAGGGGCCCTTTTACTAAGCTGTGTAGTCGCATACGCGCATCTATTTTGAACTACCACCCAGCTGCCACATGGCCTATGCAGTAATTTCATTTTTTACGTGCACCTGTTTAAGCGCGCCATATGCGCACTGATGATTACTGCCCCGGTTAATGCATGAGACCTTACTGCTAAGTCAGTGGATGGCGGTAAGGTCTCAGGCCCAAAATTCATGCGCACCAATTTTCATTTTACCGCATGTCCATTTTCAGCCAAAATAAAAAAAGCCCTTTTTTGCAGGTGTACTGAAAAATGGACCTGTGCACGTCCACTTCATGTGTCTACACCAGCGCAGGCCATTTTCCGACACATCTTAGAAAGAGGACACCTTAACCCTTTTATGTTTTTGTTTTGTTCCATTATGGCAAAAAAAATGTCCAAGTTTTAGGAATGCCCAAATCCCGCCCCCAGCACACCCCCTTGTGATAACTGCATAGAAAAACATCTTTTAAATGGGTTTCAAAAATAGCAATGTGGACATTTTGCCAAAAAAAAGTCCATCTGATGCTTTGTGCTGCTTTTTGTACATTTTTCTGTGCCAACAATGAGCCCCTTTATCATCTATACATGTTCTTTAACAAATTGGGTTTGAGCATTTACACTAGCTCTATGGCTGGTATAAGTGATTGCACCTACAATATAGGCACATTTTTGACATATTACACTATGGTGCTCATTTTCAAAGCACATAGACTTACAAAGTTACATGGACGGGCATTTTCGATATGACGTCAAGGTTGGACTTTGGACATTTTGCGCTAAAAGTCCAAAATCCAAATAGGAAATATGGCCATTTTTGAAACCACAAAACATCTTTTTTTTTTTTAAATACTATTTGTAACACGTTTTTGTGCTCTGTGCATTTATCTTTTCAGACCATTTTCATTAAAAAAAAAAATGTACAAGTGAAAAACACACAAAATCAAGCCATTGGGATGTAGGAGGGGCCAACATTTTTAGTAGATTGGTCCCTAGACATCCCAGGAGAACAAGGGGGCACTACTATGGACTTCATATAAATGCTCCCAGGTACATCTCACCATTACCCTGGTACCGTGTCTGCTGAGCCCTCCAAAACCCACTACCCCCAACTGTACACCCACTATAATAGCTCTTATGGGTGAAGGAGGCATCTATATCTGGGCACAGTGGGTTTCTGGTGAATTTTGGAGGGCTCATAGTTTCCAACAAAATTGTAACAGGTAGGGGGGAGGTATGGGCCTGGGTCCACATTGCTACAGTATACTGCACCCACCACAACACTACTCCAGGGACCTGCATGCTGCTCTAATGAACCTGGCGATAACATCTGAGGCTGTCATAGAGGCTGGTAGGTACTATTTTAATTCACATTTTTTTTTTGGGGGGGGAGAGGGTTACTGACCACTGGGGGAGTAATGGGGGGTCATCCCTGATTCCCACCAGTGGTCATCAGGACATTTAAGGCACCTTTTTATGCCTTAGTCATTATAAAAATAGGTCTAGACCAAACCGTTTAGATTTTCACCCTGGACGTTTTTGTTTTGTTCCATTATGGCTGTAAATATGAGGCACAACCTAAATCCGCTCTAATCCTTGCCTTTGAAATGCCCCTGACACCCCTACCCTTGTGATTTGGATGCCCTGCAGATGAATTGCATAGATGTTTGCAAAATAGGTTTTGAAAATACCAATTTTGACATATTTAGAAGAAATTCATCCAAATGCTGCTTTATGACACTTTTTGGATGGTTTTCTCTTTCGAAAATGAGCCACATAGTAACTATTGGGCATATTTTCAAAGCACTTTGGGAGGCTAAGTTCCATAGGTTTCTATGGAACTTTGGAAGGCTAAGTGCTGTGAAAATATGCCTCTATGTGATTTTGTAAGTCTATGTGCTTTGAAAATGAGCCTCTATCATGTGTCTTCTTTTCCTTATAGAATAGACTCCAAATAGGTGTGTTCTTGGCACCTAAAAACAGACACCCCTTTATACAATTACAGTACCCTCCGCATCCACTATTTACACTAGTTTGGCACATTCAGATTTTTAAGCTAAATTTACATACATATGGTTGCGTTTTCAAAATTTTGTATGTAAGCATCTTTGCTCAGTCAGTCAGGGTAGACTTACTCACCATACAGACTGTGCATGTATAAGTTTATCCATGTGGCATATTTTATAAAAGCCCATTTCTACAGGTAAGGCTGTATTTTACCCATGCAAATGTTTATTAAAACTACTCTCTAAATGTGAGTCTAATTTATGGTGGTCTACAATATTTTTCTCAGATTTGCAGATCATTTGGGTTAATATTTTAATGGAATACATACCTTTAAGCTGCTCCTCTTTTGTCCACATTGGAAACTTTTTCTGTATTGCTTCAATCATATCAACTAGAATTTGTGTACCCTGAAAAATATGTTCTTTACTGTTCCAGGCTTCCTCAGAAGTATGGTTTTCTTTGTAAATCTAGAGAATAGGCAAGTTTGATTTTGTATAAGTCGTCCAAGTTAGGCCAAAATATGCAGTGTATTTTACAAAAGGTTTGCTGAATGTGGAGGCTTTTGCAAAATACATATAACAGCTATTCAGAATTACATGTAAGGCCTTTTGTAGAAATGCAATGCTACCTTAAGAGTCAAATAAATACATACTTTTTATTGTTGTTTACAGATGAATGGAGAACAACTCATTCAATTTCCTAACCAATCCATTTCTATCTATTAGTTCCTTAGTATTCACTTCCAGTTTTGCAGGGCCACCAACAGGTCAGGTTTCCAGGATATCCCTAATGAATCTACATTGCTCCATTCTATTCAAATCTCTGTTCTGCATCTTCATTAGGAATATCCTGAAAACCTAATTCATTATCAGCCTTCCAGAACTGGAAGTGAAAACTACTATACTAGTTAGATGCATAGATACTTTTCCTGCAATCACTCGGACCCATGGGTTAGTTTGGTGAGTTTTTCATGATGCTGAGTGCAACTTGATTATGCTTGAATTTAGACGATAATTTGGGGGCAGTATTCAGATATTTTTGAAGATCTCCCCATGCCCAAATATATAAGGTAAAAAATATGTGCAGAATAATTTTATAACAGGTTGAGAGGACAAGAAGGTGCCCATATGCAGCTTATGTGCCTTCATAAAATTATCCCACAACCAGGTATAAATGTTCACATTGCAGAGTGCATATCTGCATATATTTTATAAACATGTGGAAATCATGATTTCACCCATGAGCTACCCAAACTCTGCTCCTCTCATGTTCTAGTCAGCTCTTGAGAATAATTCCTTGGGGTTCAACTTGGACCTGAAAAAAGTCAGTGACTAGCAACAGGAAAAAAGGACCCAAAGCTTCATCAATGTTCTATACCAGCACTCAAGTCCAAGGGCAGGGAGATTGCAGAATAAACTATGTGCCCTTCCAAATAGCTTCAGCTGGGGGTGATTTCACTATTCCAAGGCAAGACATAGCTGTAATGATTTCCAGTAGTGTGAACTATAGTTATTAGTACTTTTCCCATTGGCCATCTAGGAAAGCTTTTCTTTTCCTGTTGAATTCTCCAGTTTTGGCTTCTGCAGTATTTGAGAGGGAATGGCAAAGAATTCTCGATTGTTGGCAGCGAGCACCTTGCCCTGTCTCTGGCACTGATGGAACCCGCCCTGAAGACATTTGCTGTGGCCCCAAATTCTTTGGTGCTAAAATCAGTTACATGGTTCCGAGATTCAGAATCAACACCATCTGCAACAAGTTGATGCCAAGCAGGTTTGGTAAAGACAGTACTACCTGTTTAGCAGTGCTCAGCTCTGATTCCAAGGCTACTGAGGCTAAGCTTTCAGGGTCAATGCCATTGAAGGATACAGCTCAAATCATATTTGAGTGAGTAAGAACAAAATTTGAAGGGTAATTCTATAGCAGTGCACTTAGGTGTCAACAACACACCTATTTAGAGCCTATTCAATAAAGAAAAGTAGGCACCTTTTTTTTTTTAATAGAATACTAGTGTAACAGGTCAAATGTGCCTATATTTTAGGTGCAGGCACTTACACCAGTTATAAAGCTGGAGTAAATGCTTGCAGCTTTTACATTACATTAAGCACTTCTGTTTATGTCTAACAAGTTCAACGCCGATTACAAAGGCACAAAGAAAACTGGGAACAGCCCAGAGAATTACAGTATCATGGAACCTAGTGGCTAGAAGAAACCCAAGTACTTGAACTAAGATGCTGTATAAATAGCCTCATTTTTAGTGGTTTCCTAAAACTCAAATAGGCAGTTAAACATCTGAGTTCTTTTGGTAGACCATTCAAAACACTTGCTAACATATAAGTAAAAAATGAATTAAACATTTTTTTAAGTACGTAATACCTTTTGATGACGGAAAATGTAATATCATAGAATCCCGTAACTTTACCAACATTGCAACAGAAGAGCCAGTTACCAGGGAGAGCGTATACTGTGGTGTAAAACCATACACTATTTTAACTGCCATTGTACAATGTTTAAACATTATCCTGGCTTGACTAGGTAGCCAACTAGCTCTATAATCTATGCACATACTTTCACAATCTATGGGGACAATTCTATATAGTGGCACCTAAATGTAAGTGTGACAAAGAAGCGTGCTTAGCATCCATTCTATATGCATTAAGATATGCCTAACCCATTATAAAATAGTAACATGAAAACACTTTGGTGTGCTGAAACTTAGGTGTGATAGCTTATCCCAGGTCAATGGCAGGCATAAGTTGGCATGCCTAAGTACGCCTTTCAATGTGCGCATCTGACATTATTCTATAAGGTGTGAGCATTGCTAGATGAAATGCCCATGACACACCCATGTTCTGCCCACTGATGTAGCCCATTTGCTGTTTTGCATCATACAACTAATGCACCGATCTTGTAGAACAGCATCGAGCACATATGCATGTAAATGCCAATTTGTGATTTCATTCACACATGTAAGTGCAGCTATTCTATACATTAGTGCACACAATTGGTGCCTAAATTTAGGTGCCTTTTATAGAATTGCCCTTCATGCATGTAAAAATACGCCATGCCCATACTCCACCCCCTAGAGCTTCTGGGCCCTCAGGCACTGCCTGGTTGCCCAAATGGTCAGTCCGCCTCTGCTTGTAGCTAAGTACATATTGTGATCATAGAGTCCTCCGGCTGCGGTGATTGTTGTGTCAGGGTAGGCAGCAAAACCGCAGCCGAAGCAATAGGAGTAGGTTGCACGTGGTCTCCCCCATCATCGCCATGACTTAGGCCCAAAGCCCTCCATACGCTGCTTAAAGGCAAAATCCTGCAGATTGACCGCTCGTGAGCCAGAAGTACTCATATTAGCTGCCTTCCCAGCATGTCAACAAGGTAACGCATCATCAAATAGGTGTCCTCAGCCCAGGATGACAAAGGAGGGCCAAAGATTAAGTGACGATTGTCGAGAGCTCCAGTCTCAAGCAGCCATCAAGGGCGGTGACATCACTTCCTCCCAGCACATGTTTTTGATATGTGCTGAGGCCACCTTTTACTGCAGTGGGTACTGCCCATTTTTGGGAAAAAAAATGGCCGTTCAGTAAATGAACCACTTATCGCACGGCCATTGCGATGGGGATCCTTTACCTTCACCCACTGAGAAGGTGGTAAGGGCTCCCACACTAACCAGGCAGCGCATGGCGCTGCCCAATTACTACCAGTTAAGTTCCAGATTAGCATGTGGTAAGCCCATGGTGGGCTTACCCCTGCTTAATAAAAGGGTCCCTTAGAGAGGGAAGCAGCTGGTTGAACAATTGATCCTGGCTTGAGAGACTGGCTTTGTTGAAATGGCAACCGGGCAGGTTCGCGCTTTGCTGCACCTTTGGGAGCCATCAGAGGTAGAAAAGTTCTAAGTAACATACATAGTAACATAGTAGATGACGGCAGAAAAAGACCTGCACGGTCCATCCAGTCTGCCCAACAAGACAACTCGTATGTGCTACTTTTTGTGTATACCCTACTTTGATTTGTACCTGTGCTCTTCAGGGCACAGACCGTATAAGTCTGCCCAGCACTATCCCCCGCCTCCCAGCCACCAGCCCCGCCTCCCAACCACCGGCTCTGGCACAGACCGTATAAGTCTGCCCAGCACTATCCCTGCCTCCCACCACCGGCTCTGGCACAGACCGTATAAGTCTGCCCAGCACTATCCCTGCCTCCCACCACTGGCTCTGGCACAGACCGTATAAATCTGCCCTGCACTATCCTTGCCTCCCAACCACCAGTCCCGCCTCCCACCACCGGCTCTGGCACAGACCGTATAAGTCTGCCCAGCACTATCCCCGCCTCCCAACCACCAGCCCCGCCTCCCGATCTCGACTAAGCTCCTGAGGATCCATTCCTTCTGCACAGGATTCCTAAGTGAGTGCATTTTTGAGTTGGTAATTTATTACTAATTTTTAAGCTGCATTTTAAACACATATGTACTGTTATTATTATATTACTAGTAAAAGAAGCCCGTTTCAGAGCCAATGAAATGGGCGCTAGCAAGGTTTTCGTCGTCAACACCCCCCCTCCGTCCCTGGGCAACCCCTTCGTTGTTCTGGCGTTGCTCCACCACCAACATCATGACGTTTGACGCGAGGGCGGGGCCCTGAGCGATTTCCCACCCCACCCCCCCCGCCTCCCTCCCTGCCAACCCCTTCGTTGTTCTGCCATTGCTCCGCCCTCGAGGTCGGGGCCCGGAGCAATTTCCCACCCACCCGCCTCCCTGCCTGCCAACCCCTTCGTTGTTCTGCCATTGCTCCGCCCTCGAGGGCGGGGCCCGGAGCGATTTTGGTGGCTTCACCACCACGAACCTTCGAACCTTTTTGAAGGAAGTCAGAGCTTGGCTTCACTGACGTCAGTGTCCTCAGAACGTTGAGGGTGAGTTTTATTATAGTAGATATTATCATATATGTGCAAAAATGCCTTTATAAAATGACCCCATAGTAATTTGGACTGCCCAAGCCATACACAGAACATGTCTCCTTAAAATCGACACATGTAAATAACGACATTATAAAATCATTATTTTGTGTGTGTGCCATTTACAAGTGTAAATGCTATGCAACTGCTCTTGGCCTCTTTATCATTCTAGGATGCATCCTATCCATCTCCATGCCTTTCTCCAACTTTCTGCTTTCCAAATTCCTTACAAATACTGCCTTTTGTTACATGGAAAAGTGAAGATCTGAAAACGTATGACAAACAAGTGAACGATGAACAGTATGGCTTGAAACCTGGACATAAGCTTTATTCAACTGCTTATCTGTATAGTCTGTTATTAAGAAAATGTTGTGTGACATATGAATGTTTTTGGTTATGCTAAGAATGTCTTGGACATGTTAAGAATACAGGCCCATGTTGGTCTATGGCTGGAGTCATACCTCAGGTCCCCCATACACTTATTTATTCCCAGTCCACTCCCCACTTCATTCTCTGCATGCACACTCTTCTCCTTGGAAGTAGGCTATATGTGAGGAGCAGGGATGTTTCTTCAAGGCCCTGGCACAGAGGTTCCACCAAAGATAACTTGGAGGCAGATGTAAGATTCTTCAACTCTTTTATTGAGCTTAAACACAAAACACGAACAGTATAGTTCAGAGGAAGTACGGTATATGTGTAGCTTGCTGTTCAGTAATGAACAAACACTGTAAGGCTCTGATCTGTTATCTATCTATGATCCCCTGTGTACAATCATTGATTAGGCTAAAAAGTGTCCCAGGTTCAGGACAACCTATGCCCCTCCAGTTCAACACAGTCTTTCGATCCTTCCTGGGTCCACTTTAGAAAGTGACTGAAACCAGGGTTTTTGGTTTAGGCTGAAACTGCATCTATGACTGAAATTTGCCACTCAGTTTCGGCCAGAACTGAAATCATTGACCCCCCACCCCAGCATAGAGCTGCTGACCCCTCCCCCAACCACAAGCACCACCCTCCCATTCCCCATAGTCCCTCCCTGGGCCTACCTTAGAATCCCTGGTGGTCTAGTGGTTGCTCCTGCCCATGATAGCTCCAGTCTTAAAATGGTTGCCACAAGGCTGTTGCAGAAAGTTGCAACAGCCATTTTGACTGCGGTCTTATCCAAAAAGGAATAATCGTGGACACTGAACTTCTTCAGTAGCCCATATGCTGAGAATGGCTTCTTTCTCATTAGTCCCGTCAGACTGAGGGCCAAGCTACTGCTCCACTCAAGGGGAAAACAAACAGCAGGCAGTGGGTTGATTAAGACCTCTGTCCTATCACATTCACTTCACACTGGACACAGAATAAAAATTCCAAGGGAGTATTCACACAAAGTCCAAGACCTGGCCCTAACGCATACTCAGGTACCAATGAAGAATCTGACTCCATATAGGGCTAGATTCTACACATCGCGCCTCACTTTCCACGTGGAAATCAAAGCAGATTCTATAAAGTACACTTTAATTTAGGCATACGTTATAGAATATACCGAATGCTGCTCCGCGTGACTAAATGTAGTCGTGGTCAATTACGGCAAATAAAATCTGGTGTAAATCCTGATGCTTAAATTATGCGCAGAGTGGGTGTATTCTATAACAACGTGCATAGATTTTAGCAACGCCCATGACCAGCCCACTCTACTCCCATAACCACTTCCACTTTTCAACTATGCGACTTAGAATTTACGCGCACCACCCTAAAGAATACGCTAAGTGAGCTGTGCACATAAATCTTAATTAATGCCAATTAGTGCTGATAATTGCTTGTTGACATCCATTTAACTGCGCTGATTAGCTAGTTAAACAATTCAGTTAAGTGCATTGTTATAGAATACGTTTCTATTTCTGCATGGAAATTTAGTTGCCATTTCCTATATAATAATTCTCACCTCCAACGTTCTGAAGCTGCCTGGCTTCCGCTGGAGGTGGTCTGCTAGGTGCAGTAGATCAAAGTGACGTAAGTGCCACTGATTGGCTGCGCCTCAGGTGAAGTCACCAACCCGATGCCCAGCAACAAACCGCGACCCAGCCAGCAGCAAACAGCGACCCAGGCAGGGGGAGGAATAGGGAAACACGGAAGTTTCCCTTCTCCTCCCCCTGCCTGGGAATCAGCTGTCAGTGCGCCGCTCCCTGCCACTTCGAAGCAAGTGGCAGGGAGTGGGTCAACACAGACACCCCTCCTCGCCGCATCACCAAACCACCCCCCCCACCCGACGAACATCAACATCCCGTGTCCCCTCACGCACCTCCCACCGAGATCCACACTCCGCCCTGCCTCCAATTTCAACCCCCCCCCCCCGCATTACGGACCCCCCTTCCGCGACCCTGTTGACCCCCCTTCCCGCCGACAACCGTCCCCCGCCGCCATCGAGTACCTGTGCTGATGGGGGACCCCAACCCCCGTCAGCCAAACTCCTGTTCTGGCCTTCGCGGCGTTCCTTCCTCAATGATCTTCTGTTCAAGTTCCTCTGCGTGCATCTGACGTCAGACGCACGCACAGAAACTTGAACAGAAGATCATTGAGGAAGCAACGCCGCGAAGGCCAGAACAGGACTTCGGCTGACGGGGGTTGGGGTCCCCCGTCAGCACAGGTACTCGACGGCAGCAGGGAACGGTTTTCGGCGAGAAGGGGGGGTCGACAGGGTCACAGAAGGGGGGTACAGGGGTCCGTAACATGGAGGGGGGTGTTGAAAACGGAGGGAGGGCAGAGTCTGGAACTCGGTGGGAGGGGCATGAGGGGGCCTTGAACTGGGTGGGTGGCAGGCCAGGGAGGCTGGGAGGGGACAGAGTCACACAGCGAGGGAGGGTGGAGGACTGCCTTTCTAGCGCCCGTTTCCTTGCCTTAAGAAACGGGCCTTTTTTACTAGTATATAATAATTAAGTCCGTCTATGGTATGCTTAATGAGCTCTAATTCTATTGTTACCTCTACTCACCTTCACTTGCCACTCAGTTTTCTATGAAGAGGTAACTGACTTCAGATCCCCGGTGCGAATTCACTTTCTCTCGAATTGCACCGCTGCGCTGTACCGCTGAATTTTACCATTACCAATGCGGGTTACTCGCGGGCATCCTCATAAGTCATTACTCCTCTTTTTGCTAGTACCTCCCCTGCACTTCTACTATTTCGCTTTACGAGTAGGGAAAGGCACTTATCTTATATCGGGCTTCTTTTTGTAGGTTCGCGAGTAACTGCATTGGTAATGGTAAAATCCAGCAGTACAGCGGAGCGGTGCAATTCGAGAGAAAGTGAATTCGCACCGGGGATCTGAAGTCAATTACCTCTTCATAGAAAACTGAGTGACAAGTGAAGGTGTGTAGATATATATAATAATCTACTAAAATAAAACTCACCCTCAACGTTCTGAGGACACTGACGTCAGTGAAGCCAAGCTCTGACTTCCTTCAAAAAGGTTCGAAGGTTCGTGGTGGTGAAGCCACCAAAATCGCTCCGGGCCCCGCCCTCAAGGGCGGAGCAATGGCAGAACAACGAAGGGGTTGGCAGGGAGGGAGGCGGGGGGTAGGAAATCGCTCCGGGCCCTGCCCTTGAGGGCGGAGCAATGGCAGAACAACGAAGGGGTTGGCAGGGAGGGAGGCAGGGAGGCGGGGGGTGGGAAATCGCTCAGGGCACCGCCCTTGAGGGCGGAGCAATGGCAGAACAACGAAAGGGGTTGGCAGGGAGGGAGGCAGGGAATGGGAAATCGCTCCGGGCCCCGCCCTCACGTCAAACGTCATGACATTGGGGGCGGAGCAATGCCAGAACAACGAAGGGGTTGCCCAGGGACGGAGGGGGGTTTTGGCGACGAAAACCTTGCTAGCGCCCGTTTCATTTGCTCTGAAACGGGCTTCTTTTACTAGTGTAATATAAAATGATTCCTCTTAGTATATTAATTCAAAAGAAGTGAAGTGTTTATATTGTTAAATAATTTCTGGTTTTAAAAGAGAAAAAAAAAATGAAATCAGGTTTATTATTTCCACTAATATTGGACAATAAGTATGTTTCCAACAAAATTAATTGACTATACACCGTCTTGGGTTCGAAGAAGCCAACCAGACAATCAATGTGGAATAATGATTCAGATAAATAATAACTGGGGATAATCAGGTTAATACCACGTTTTCTTGGTTTACTGTTGTTTAATTGATCTCCTTGTCTTGTTTCACTCTCCCTATTTATTTTGTGGTCTAAGAAAGAGAAAGATTGTATATAATCCATATATCTAGTTGGGATTGTTTTCTTCTTATCTTGTATTAATGTACAGTCATCTCTGTATTACTTACTGTTTGCAAGTGACCCTTGTAAAATGAAAAATTATAAATAAATGATTTTAAAAAATGTAATGTAAACCGCACTGCACCTTGAAAAGGGGATTTTAGCGGTGTACAAGAACTGATTTGATTTGATATATAGAATCTGGGGAATAATGCTTATCTACCAACCCAACCACACATAAAAACACCAAGGTAGTCTAACTTACATAAGACAGGCATTACCATTGCAGCCATCCCAGAAGGGGGATACTGTAACCAGATGGTATAGACTTCCTCTCTGCTTTGACTTGGTAAGGCCATGGGGGCAGGAACATATAGAACTAGTGAAGGACAGTATGGAGTCTTATAAATATTTCTTATATGTAGAATGAAGAGCACATATTTGTAGCATGATTAAAACATTTGTGTTATCACACAATTCCTCAGTGTATTTATTTTGTGATAGCATTTCCCGTATTTTTCTTTTACCAGTGTCAGCACATACCTGCATCAAACCAAAGGTGTTGTCCTTCTCACCCCAACCATCATTAAGGGTAGCTCCAGCACGAGTCTCCCGAGAAATGACTCCAGCAATCACAGCTGGATCTATGTGAAGCTTTTTGCCAACATCTTTAATCAGCTTTTTGTATTTATTCATGTTTTCTAGGTCATTTTTAGCTATCTTTTCAGAGGCAGGAATGCCTGTAGCAAATACAAAAGTAAATTTAAGTTAGAAATTAACAGTTTCTAGCTTTTCTGTTGAATTTGAAAATGTGTATTGTAATGAAATCAGTTTTGCACAGTTACTGGTAGTGATTCTAATTTTGCAACACACGTGCAATATCCCCCCTAATTCTATATATAGCGCTTAAAATTGAATACACAATTTAATTGCTTAAGCAATTAGTGCTAATTGGGTGCTGACAATTATTGGCGCTAATTGACAATAATTGGAATTTACACACACATCTTTATAATTGCTATTCTATAAAGATATGCGCATAAATTTTTCCATGTGGATCTTTAAATGGTGTGGCCATGGGAGAGACATGGGTGCATCAGGGGCATTTCTAGGATTTGTGCGAGGTTTTACAGAATTTGGGGGATCCGTGCCTAATTTAGGCATGGAGATTTACTCCAGGGTTCAGCTGCTGTAAATCCTCGCGCCCAAAAGCACTATTCTATAAATGGCACCCAAATTGGAGACTTAAATTCTATCTAATTGCTCCAAATCAACAGGATTTAAATGAGTCTTTGAACTGCTATACTATCATTTAATTATATGTAGCCTCATAAGCCCAGGGTACCTTTTTTCACATTAGGACACCACTGACTGACATTCATCATCGGCTACCACCACCTACCCAACACCGCAGAGAAAAACTCTCCTATCTATATCTAGTCATGAGAGAAAAATCTGCAATGTTTAGGTTCATGGGAAAGACCAATTTTATAAATCCACAGTTCAAATGCTCATCAGATCCTAAATTTGACCCATAAAACTCTGTAATAGGTCTAAAAAAGAAGAAAAAATGTAATTCAACAAAAACGTCAGCCAGGTTGAACAGTTCTATATGTGCACTTAGCTTTGCCTTATTCCAAAAGCTCAATCACTGTTTATATTCTCTTTAAATACATCCATGGCTGTAACGTCTTAAAGTCCACGTTTTACTCCCACTCTTTCTTATTCCTCGACAGGATTAGGACTCCCACTGTTTCGCTCACTTCATCAGGAGAAAAAATAAGAAAGCACAATACATTTCTCTTCATATCCATACAGACACAAAATGGCGGATGTTTTTATAGGACGCCCAGAGGGAGACTCTTTCCCCCACTGACGTCATTCAGTACCTCCTCTGCCCTAAACCAATCAGTAAAAGGCAGCCCACTCCATCGGACCATTCAGCCCATTAGGGCTGACAGTTTGCAATCGATAAATCCACCTCTGCTCTTTTTGATGTAATACTCTTGAAATATCACCACGCCTACCATTGTTGATAACTTGCTCAATAATCATACATCTAAGTTGCTCAAAGGAGTGCTTCATCTCCGAACAATGTTTAGCTAAAGGCATATGTGTTTTACTGGCTTGAATGCTGTGTTTGTGTTCACTCAGTCGAATTTTAAACATGCGCTTTGTCTGACCAATATATCTATAACCACAAGGGCATGTAATCATATAAATCACCCCATTTGAAGTACAATCAGTAGAGTTCTTCAAAGGAATCCATTGATCTCTAATTGGATCCCAAAATTGATCTGCCTCCTCCATAACATCACACATAATGCACTTATTACATTTAAAGTGACCTACGAGAACAGACTTTCTGTTTGTCCAAATATCAGAATGACATAATATATCAGCTAAATTTGCCCTTCTCGAGTAGGACACCATACATTTTTGTTCTGCAAAAATATTATGTATTGTTAAGATGTTCCAATGTTTATAAATAATATTTGTAATTTTCGGAGATAAAGACGTCTACTGCATGATGCTAGGAGTGTTCCGTTTTTCTGCTTTTTGTTGCTTGGATTCCAGCAAAAACTCTCTATGATTAAAGAGGGCTCTCTTATATGCATGTTTAACAATGCGTTTCGGGTATCCTCTCGCATATAATTTCTCTTTTAATTGAATAGCAATTAGATAGAATTTAAGTTTCTGATTTTATATTGCTCTATGCAGTTTTGAATTGGTTTGCTTTACCCAAATTGGAGAGCAATTTGTAGAATATCACTTGGTGCACTTTCTTTTTTTTTGCTGCCCAAATTTGGATGCCATTTATAATATTTCCTATATGTGATTTGGTTTATGAAGGCTGACATTTTTCTCTCATTTTAATCTCCATCTAGTCGGGCTTGGCAATTTCAGCTTCTCTTATTAAGTTGCCGGGCGCCAATCCGGAACTACCGCAAGCCCAATGCGGGTGCCGGCGGTAGTTCTGCCCCAGCACATGCCATTTCCGGAACTACTGGTAATTAGGGAAAAATATTACCGCAGGAGGTTAACTGACAGTAATTGCTTAGTGCTGCACGCTGCTCGATTACTGCCAGGTTAGCACGGGAGCCCTTACTGCCACCTCAATGGGTGGAGGTCAGTGCTCCCTCCGAAATGACCGTGCGGCAAGTGCAAACTTACTGCACGACCATTTCATTTTTTCCAATTTTCATCCGCTGCAGTAAAAGGGGCTCTGGTGCAAGGCAAAAACAGCAACGCCACTAGCTCAGGGCACCGTTTACCACAGCTTAGTAAAAGGGCTCCTAAGGGTTCTATGGGAAATCCCACCTGAGCCTATTCCCTGATACACCCCCCTCCCCCCAACCATAGCAACAGTCTTCCCTACTAGCTGAGGCTTGAGTGCATTACAATTGTTTAGAAGGGGAAGGGGAAAGAGGAATTTGGATTTAACTCATGCCTTTCTAGTAGTACAAGGCAAGTTACATTCAGGCGCAGAAGGTATTTCTTTATCCCCAGAGGGCTTTGAGTCTAAGGGGTCCTTTTAGTGCTTACCACAGCTTTGTAACATGTGCTTACCACGACAAAAAATGACATACCGCAGGGCACAATGAGGCATCCCGCAGTAATATTGCCATGTGCGCATTACCTCCTGGGTTACAAATGGTCAGTACACAGGATTGGGATTGAGATTCCTAACGTGATTCCCGACGCAGCTTCTAGCGAAACAGGGGCTCCCTGTCAGGCATCTGGGAGTGCTCTAATTGGCGGAGGGCCAGATTGAAAGGCTGAGAAGAACACAAAGGTTTGAAAAAATACCATTGAATGTTCGATTTTGCTGCCCTGCCTGTACCGCCTTTGGCCTTTCCTGTGAATGGTAGTGGGCTTTCTGGACATTGGGACCAAGAGAGATAACGTTCCTACACTGTGAAGTAAGTGGAGGTTTTTTTTCTATGATGGTGAGCTGTGCCCACACCTTATTGTAGGTGGGGTCACTTTACTTAGGTTTTTTTTCTCCATGTATAGGCGTGTAGTGAATGGTTGTGGTGTCCCGGTGCCTGAAACCCACTAATATAATTTTGTGAGTTTATCTAATACTCAGGGACACCGAGAAGGGGGGCAGGGGAGACAAAATTCCCCGAGCTCAGGCCTCCAAGGGGGGCCCGGCGCCGCAGTCCCCTCCACCCGCCCCCCCCCCCCTCCGTCCACCACCGGGCCGGGCCCCCCTGAATTCAAATCATAGCACCTCACCTCGACTTTGCCCCATGTGAAAGAAGCGCAGCAGCAGCAGTCTGCTGATCGCCTCCCTTCGGGCCTTCCCTCCCTGTGTCCCGCCCTCGTCTGACGTAACTTGCACGATGGTGGGACACAGGGAGGGAAGGCCCAAAGTGAGGCACTCTGCAGACTGCTGCTGCTGCGCTTCTTTCACAGAGAGTGAGGTCAAGGTGAGGTGCTATAATTTGAATTCAGGGGGGCCCGGTGGTGGATGGAGGAGGGCGGTGATGACGACGACCTCGGGGGAGGCGGCGGCGGGGGCGGCCTTGCCCCGGGCCCAGCCCAGTCTCTCAGCGGCCCTGCTTATACTGTGCCAAAACCTCCCTCCCCCACAACTGCAGTTGCTGCCGTCACCACCATCCCCCTCCCGCATAACTACAGTCCTACTTTGAAGGGTCCGCCCACCCTGGTGATGTAGTGGCCTCTGCGGCAACGGGGGCAGGAAAGAATCCCAATCTTCCTGCCCGCTGCTGCTGTTCCATCTCTGCTTTGCTCTTCTGTGCTGCGGATGGTGCCACTATGTTAAAAAAAAAATGGTTGGCGAGACTGCCGCTGGAAACCTCGCAACCATTTTTAAAACACAGTGACACCACCCGCAGCTCAGAAGAGCAAAGCAGAGACGAAGTAGCAAGAGTGGGCAGGAAAGAATGGGATTCTTTCCTGTCCCCATAGCCGCAAAGTCCACTATACCACCAGGGCGGGCCCTGGCCTTCAAGGTAGGTCTTGGGAGGGCTGTAGTGTATGGCAAAAGTGGCCAGTGAAGCACAGCGCAACAGCTATGCATGGCAGTTTCTGGCGCCCCTCGAAAGTTGGCAACCCGTGCTGTGCATACCCTGCCTACTGCATTCCACCAGCCCTGCCAGACAGAGAGGGCTAGAGGTCCAGTGGACCTCTAGCTCCCTCCTTCTTCCAGTGGCGCTGCCCAGTGCATCCTGGGGTGTGCTAGGTGGAGCTTCCCTACCATATAAGGGAGAAACTCTTTCGGCAGTTTATATCCAACAGTGTTTACAATGGTGGTTCTACTTGATGTACTAGTAAGATTCATGTTGGACTTGCCATTGTTGCAGGAACCAGATATTATAGATAAGCCACAGCATTTTTTAAGCATCACAGATACTTTCTTTAAAAGCATTTCAGATCAGAACAGCAATCATAGGCATGGCATCAGTAGCAGAAAAAATGAGAATCCAGACACTGCATGATGAAACATAGAAACATGACAGCAAATAAAGATCAAATGACCCATCCAGTCTGCCCACCCTCTGTAACCCCTAACTCTTCCTTTTCCTAAGGGATCCCATGTGCTTGTCCCATGCATTCTTAAATTCTGACACAGTCCTCGTCTCCACGACCTCCACAGGGAGGCCGTTCCACACATCCACCACCCTTTCCATGAAAAAATACTTTCTTAGATTCCTCCTAAGCCCAGGGCCATAGCCAGACCTCAAGGTGGGAGGGGGCAGAGTCCAAAGTGGGGGAGGCACATTTTGGTCCACCGCCCTGCCGCTGCCCCCCTCCACCAAGGGAAGGAGTGAGCAGGGCAAGCAATGCAGCGGCGCCGGAGACCAGCACTGGACGAAGGCTTCAGCTGGCAGGGGTTGGGGACTCCTGCCAGCCAAACTAGGAGCCCAGAGCAAATTTGGGGGGCCCAGCCCCCTGTGGCCCCACGTAGTTACTCCACTGCCTAAGCCTATTCCCTCTTAACTTCATTGTATGCCCCCTCATTCCAGAGTTTTCCTTCAGTTGAAAAAGGTTCACTTCCTGTAGATTAATGCCATTGAGATAATGTCTCTATCATATCTCTTCTCTCTCCCTCCTCTCTTCCAGCGTATACATGTTGAGGTTCATAAGCCTGTCCCTGTATGTTTTGTGTTCAAGACTGCTTACCAATTTTGTAGCCACCCTCTGGACTAACTCCATCATGTTTATATCTTTCCATAGGTGCGGTCTCCAGAACTGTACACAGTACTCCAAATGGGGCCTCACCAGAGACTTATACAAGGGCACTATCACCTCTTTTTTCCTGCTGGTCATCCCTCTCCTTATGCACCCAAGCATCCTTCTGGCTTTGACCATCGCTTTTTCTACCTGTTTGGAAGCTTTAAGGTCATCAGACACAATCACCTCCAAGTCCCACTCTTCCTTTGTACACAGAAACACTTCACCCCCTATATTGTATCGTTCCCTCTGATTCTTGTCACCCAAGTGTATGACCCTGCATTTTTTAGCATTAAATCTTAGTTGCCAAATATCAGACCATTCCTCCAGCTTTGCTAGGTCCTTCCTCATGTCATCCACACCCTCTGGGGAGTGCACCCTGTTGCAGAGTTTGGTATCATCTGCAAAGAGAAAAACCTTACCAGACAGCCCTTCCACAATATCACTCACAAAGATGTTAAAAAGAGCTGGCCCTAGGACCGATCCCTGTGGTAATCCACTGATAACATCCCTATCTTCAGAGCAAGCTCCATTTACCACTACCCTCTGTCTCCTTCCATTCAACCAATCAGTTACTCTAGGTCCCATACCGAGGGCACTCAGTTTATTTATGAGTTGCCTGTGCAGAACCGTGCAAAGGCTTTGCTGAAATCTAAGTATACCACATCCAGCACCCCTCCCACGTCCAACTGTAGTCACCCAGTTGAAGAAATCAATCAGATTCGTCTAGCATGACCTGACTCTAGTGAGGCCATGCTGCCTCTGGTCCTGCATTCCATTCAGTTCAATAAACCTCATAATCCTCCACTTTAGAAGTGTTTCCGTTAGCTTACTCACCACCGAGGTCATACTGAGGTCTGTAATTCCCAACCTCCTCCTCACTACCACTCTTGTGCAAGGGGAACACATCCGCCCTTCTCCAGTCCTCCAGGACCACTCCAGTCTCTAAGGAAGCATTGAAAAGGTCAGTCAGTGGAGCCACAAGAACTACTCCAAGTTCCTTGAGCACCCTCGAGTGTATCCCATCAGGCCCCATCGCTTTGTCTACTTTTAGTTAAACAAGCTCCTCACCAACAAGGGTCTTGGTCTACCATACATCATTCCCCTTTAGCATTTGTTTTCTGCAGTCCTATCCCCAACCTTTCATCCATGAACTCAGAACAGAAATAATTGTTAAGCAGTTCAGCTTTATCCTTATCATCTTCCAGATAATCCTCCCCCTCAGCTTTGAGCCTCACAATACTATTATGGCACTTCCTCCTGTCACTTACATATCTGAAAAACATCTTATCCTCCAATTTTACCATATTAACTATCTTTTCTTCCATATGCCGCTTTGCTTTCCTGACAGCTTTTCCAGCTTCTCTTAACTTATCCAGGTATTCTTGCCTGTCTTCTTCCTGAGTTGTCTTGTGAAGGCTAACCTCCTTTCCCTTATCTTTTCAGCTACTACGTTTGAGTACCAGAGCAGCCTTCTTTTCCTCTTACTTTTATGTAATTTTCTAACAAAAAGGTTATTTGCCTTTAATATAGCTCCTTTCAGTCTTGTCCATTGCTGCTCTACTTCCTTCCGCTACTCCCAGCCTACTAACTCTCCCTTGAGAAATTCCCCCATCTCGGCAAAGTTAGTTCTTTTGAAATCCAAGACCTTCAATCTCGAATGAGCCCTCTCCCCTGTCTTAATATTGAACCACACCATTCAGTGATCACTAGATGCCAAATGGTCTCCCACTTTGATGTCAGAAACATTCTCTCCATTTGCAAGCACCAGGTCCAGAATAGCTCCGTCCTGCATTGTTTCTGTTACCCACTGCTGAAGCAATTCTTCCTATAGTGAATCCAAGATCTTTTTGCTTCTAGATGACCCTGCAGCAGGGATGCCCCAATCGACATCTGGCATATTAAAATCACCTATCAGTAGTGCTTCCCCTTTCCTAGCTATCTTGTGGATGTCTTCCAAGGAGGTTTAATAAACAGGAGTGGAAGTGAGCCTATCTAGTCCATTGCAAGCAATGAAGCCAATTAGGACACTCTGACTTTCCCCTTCCCAGCACAGCTGTCATCCCCATTTACTCAAAACGAAGCAAGCAAACCTATGAGCTGCTGCATCCACATTGTCGGTTTTTTTTTAAATTGTTGTTCCATCTGTAACAAGTCAAAAGCTGTTTCAATTAGATAGGCAGTACCTTAAAAGGTGGAGGACAAAAGTTCATTTTGTTTTTTTGGTACTTATTGGACAGCTTTTTAATTTATTTCAAAGCTTCCCATATGTAGATATAAATATCATGAAATAACAATTGAATATCACTAAAACAGCTTAAAAAATTATTATAGCTGCTAGAAACAGCAATTTTAAACTCTGTATTTTGTGCTCATTTTTCTACACTAAAAATGAAATAAATACACTGTATACAATACAGATGGCCAAATTTCAGTGAGGATATCCTGTTTCCTGATGAGTTCATCTTAAATGTTGTTGTAATCCGCCTTGGGAAGCCTGGTGTTATAAAGATGATGGAATATAATGAAATTAAATGGAAGTTGAATTAAACTCTCCTTTCATTGGGGCACATGGAATCTCATCTTCATCTGTTTTGTAGAAGTTTACCTTTTAGATACACAAATGGATTATTCTGTTGTTTGAGCATGTTTCAGGGACAAGTGGTTTATAAGTCAAAATAATAAATATTTTCTGTCAAACAGATCTCTCGTTTGTTGAAACATAACTAAATGGACTATAAGCCCCTAATGCAGCCCATTGGGTTTCTTATATTTTGTTCTTGTGATGACTTATTACTGTGCCAAAACTGGAAATACAGTGAGACAGAATAATAGAATTCAGTAACATCCAAAACTTATTTTTTTATGTTTTAATCATCTTTATTAAAATCAAAACATGTTGGTTGATAAGCTTCATACAGATCAAGAAAAAAAAACAGTAAACCATCCAACATGGCATAATAAAAACTTTTACTTTTACCCCAAGAACCCTTCCCCTCCCATACTCCTCTCCCTCCCTATAAGCCCCCCTGACTGTTTCCACCCGCCAAAATAACACAATAGATGTACAGATCAGTAGGACTCAAAGCATTTCATAACAAGTAAAGTCATACACAACACAGTTTATACTAAATTGTTTAACCACACTTTCGTTTTGCCTTTGGGTTTAATAAGCAACACCAAGTGCATGTAAGGTCTAGATAAACAAATGTAAACAATCTATGTTTAAGGCATATGCTCTAAATATGTAATACTTGGTAGCAATAATTAAACAGTGATAGCATATTCACATAGCAGGCAGCCAACAGATTTATTTTCCACTGAAAATAATCAACTTTGTATAAACTTGACGACTAATACTGTGCTGCTTGCTATTTTGTATTTCGGCGGTGTATTGTTTGCCTGCATAATAAAATCGCACTTGCAAATATTTTTCTGACACGGTTTTAATTAACAAAAGCTACCATAAGAGGCAGACATGGTCATATAATTAACATTATAATTTTATTTGTATTTGGGTAATGACTGAGAAAAATACTATTAAAAATTATATAACAAAGCATGAAGTTGACTGCTGTATATCAACCAGTAGTAAATAATAGTAATAATCAATATTAAGTGCATTTTTATAATATACTACTGCATTCTTCAAAATAGAAGGAGCAAGTTCCCACAAACCATCTAGGCACAGGTAAAAAAAAAAAGCTTTCAAATGCTCCCAGGTTTCAACCTAATACATGTTAAATGTGGGATATGACTATCATAAATAAATAAATAGATAGAAACTCTGAATGTTAAGCACATGATTCTCATGGACTATTATCAGGAGAAAAACATCTCTGCATGAATATAACACGTACTAGGGTGTCCCTGTAACCAGCCCCTTCAACTGACCACTGATTAAGATTTATAACAAATTACTACTCTACCTATGAAATGTTATCCCGTTTTTATGCTTCCTCTTTGTACATCCGTAAGCTGCACAAGCTGGCATGTTTGAAAATATAAGTGAGATTAAATAAAAATGCTGCCAACAATAAAGAACGACAACGTAGATGCAGCAGCTCATAGGTTTGCTTGCTTTGTCTTGAGTATATGGGGATGACAGCACCGCGGGTAAAGGAAAACTCAGACTAACCTAATTGGTTTCAGCGTTTTGACGTCACTTCATCTCCTGTCTATTAAACCTCCTTGATGTCTTCAATTAAGTCTCTGTCCATTTCCTCTGACTGTGAAGGTGACCTGTATAGTACTCTGATATAAATACAGTGGGGGAAATAAGTATTTGATCCCTTGCTGATTTTGTAAGTTTGCCCACTGACAAAGACATGAGCAGCCCATAATTGAAGGGTAGGTTATTGGTAACAGTGAGAGATAGCACATCACAAATTAAATCCGGAAAATCACATTGTGGAAAGTATATGAATTTATTTGCATTCTGCAGAGGGAAATAAGTATTTGATCCCCCACCAACCAGTAAGAGATCTGGCCCCTACAGACCAGGTAGATGCTCCAAATCAACTCGTTACCTGCATGACAGACAGCTGTCGGCAATGGTCACCTGTATGAAAGACACCTGTCCACAGACTCAGTGAATCAGTCAGACTCTAACCTCTACAAAATGGCCAAGAGCAAGGAGCTGTCTAAGGATGTCAGGGACAAGATCATACACCTGCACAAGGCTGGAATGGGCTACAAAACCATCAGTAAGACGCTGGGCGAGAAGGAGACAACTGTTGGTGCCATAGTAAGAAAATGGAAGAAGCACAAAATGACTGTCAATCGACAAAGATCTGGGGCTCCACGCAAAATCTCACCTTGTGGGGTATCCTTGATCATGAGGAAGGTTAGAAATCAGCCTACAACTACAAGGGGGGAACTTGTCAATGATCTCAAGGCAGCTGGGACCACTGTCACCACGAAAACCATTGGTAACACATTACGACATAACGGATTGCAATCCTGCAGTGCCCGCAAGGTCCCCCTGCTCCGGAAGGCACATGTGAAGGCCCGTCTGAAGTTTGCCAGTGAACACCTGGATGATGCCGAGAGTGATTGGGAGAAGGTGCTGTGGTCAGATGAGACAAAAATTGAGCTCTTTGGCATGAACTCAACTCGCCGTGTTTGGAGGAAGAGAAATGCTGCCTATGACCCAAAGAACACCGTCCCCACTGTCAAGCATGGAGGTGGAAATGTTATGTTTTGGGGGTGTTTCTCTGCTAAGGGCACAGGACTACTTCACCGCATCAATGGGAGAATGGATGGGGCCATGTACCGTACAATTCTGAGTGACAACCTCCTTCCCTCCGCCAGGGCCTTAAAAATGGGTCGTGGCTGGGTCTTCCAGCACGACAATGACCCAAAACATACAGCCAAGGCAACAAAGGAGTGGCTCAGGAAGAAGCACATTAGGGTCATGGAGTGGCCTAGCCAGTCACCAGACCTTAATCCCATTGAAAACTTATGGAGGGAGCTGAAGCTGCGAGTTGCCAAGCGACAGCCCAGAACTCTTAATGATTTAGAGATGATCTGCAAAGAGGAGTGGACCAAAATTCCTCCTGACATGTGTGCAAACCTCATCATCAACTACAGAAGACGTCTGACCGCTGTGCTTGCCAACAAGGGTTTTGCCACCAAGTATTAGGTCTTGTTTGCCAGAGGGATCAAATACTTATTTCCCTCTGCAGAATGCAAATAAATTCATATACTTTCCACAATGTGATTTTCCGGATTTAATTTGTGATGTGCTATCTCTCACTGTTACCAATAACCTACCCTTCAATTATGGGCTGCTCATGTCTTTGTCAGTGGGCACACTTACAAAATCAGCAAGGGATCAAATACTTATTTCCCCCACTGTACATTTTCCTTTCCCTCTTTCCATTCACAACGCTTCTTCCGTACCCCATGTGTCCTACAGTTCCATCATTTTAATATCATTCTTAGTATATAATGCCACTCCTCCACCCTTTTTTACTACCCTGTCCTTCCTGAATAGATTATAGCTAGGTATAGCTATATCCGTCATGTCTCTCCATGAACCACGTCTCCGTGACCACCACTAAATCCAAGTCTGCTTCTATCATTATAGTCTCTAGATCTACAGGTTTGTTTCCCGTACTGCAGGCCAATGGTATACAGGGCTCTCCAGGTATTACTCTTTTTTTCCCTCTTCTATAGGGGCATTCAATGTCCTACTTTCCTTGGGGTTTATTTATGGCTTTCGGTCCTTTTTTACCCATCCCCAGCAGTTTTAGTTTAAAGCTGTCTTTAGTACTTTAGCTAGTTTGTTGCTGAAGACAATCCGCCCCTTCCTTGATAGATGGACATTATCACCGCTCAGTAGCTCTTGGAAAATCATCCCATGGTCTAAGAAACCAAAGCACTCTATCTATTCAGCCACGCATTTAGCTCCAGGATGCAAGCTTCTCTCATTCTGCCTTTACCTTCAACAGGGAGGATAGATGAGAACACCACCTGTGCACCTAGGTGCTTCACTCTCTGACCCACAGCCATGAAGTATCATATGATACTTAGCAGTATCATTCGTGCCAACATGGATGAGCAGCATAGGAGAGTGGTCAGAAGGCTTGATGAGTCTAGACAATCTTCCCATGCATCTTCGCACCAGGCAGACAGCACACCTCCCTGGACAGCATCCAGTTGACAGATGGGTGCCTCAGTACCTCTCAGAAATGAATCTCCAACCATCTCCACCTTTCGCTTCTTATTAGCCACTTGTCCAGCGGTGCTGGGATTTTTGATTGTCATTTCTTCCTGTTTTTTGAGATGTTTCTAGCTCTTCTGCCTCCAGGACTGCAAACCAATTCTTTAGTTCAACAGAAGATGGAGTTGGAGGGTTGATTTTGCAGGGTCTGGTGCCCTGCGTTCATTTGTCCTCTGTCTGCTCGAGATCTTCTCTCCCTTTGCTGGAAGTCCCCAGTGTTTCAGCATGCATCTCTGTGATGAATTTCTGGTTGTCACAGATGTTTCTTAGTCTTGCCACTTCCTCTCTTAGTTCTTGCACTTCTTTCATGAATGAAACCAGAATCTTGTCTTGGTCTAAGCATTTGGTCTGGACAGAGGCAGAAGCTGAAATGCGAGCAGCAGCTTTAGGAATTCGTTGTTTCTTTACCATACTTCCAAGTGTAGGGGCTGTTGTACTTGTGGTTAAAAGAAATTTAAAATGGCCTGTCAAAGGACCAACCCAATTTTTTTCCCATACTTGTTCTGTGGAAAATAGGTAGTTTTAGTGTAAGATCTGAGAGCCTGCTCAGAATTACTCTGTGGGTTGTGATAAACACAGGATATGCCCTACCCTGAAGAGGCCATCAGAGGGAGCTCTCATGGTGAAAAGCCTGTGAGATGATGTAAAAGGACCAATAGAGGGAGCTCCAGCAAAGGCCAAGAACATAGGGGCCGAGGAGGGCCTATCGCAGAAGAGAGCAGAGGATTCCCCTTTAAGAAGGAAGCACCCTGGAGAAGGTCCTGGACCCTTCCGGAAATAGGAGGGGATGGGTAAGATTGCAGTGGGGATGGATGAGGACGGGTAAGATTCCAGCAGGGACAGATGGGGATGGGTTTCTGTGCCCGTGCAACTCTCTAATTGAAAAACAATGCAGGCTAGGCTTCAGGATGGCTGAGTGTACAGCTATCATGGAATCTAGCAGTATATCTGGTCAACAGGGAGCATCAGAATGGCACAGCAGAGAATGCTGTCCTTGTGCCTAGCTGCAGGTCACTTGATCCTGGCCTGCTTATAGAAATCAGAATCACTACCTTCCCTTTTAAAGGAGCTGAGGAAAGTGCTACATATTTGTGAGATGGAATGGCTGAAAGCAGTGTGTATGGGTCACCTGGGCAAATGGGATGCAACGTGGGTACCCTTTCTGTTGCATTGTGTTTTTGTACGAGTTGAATTCTTGAAGTGGGAGGATTTGAACAGGTTGGGAAATGTATTTACAGTAGGTAAAATTAGAAGTATGGGAGTTGTTTATGGTTTATTTTTGTTCTTTTTTTCTTTTGTAATTACTATAAAACTTTTTAAAAATTAGATAAAAATAGGTCTAGTTGAAAGTTACTGTTATCTAACTGACTTTGCTTGCTATCTTATGGTTTTGTTTATAATGATTCTTACTGTGTGATAATGCTTCGGTATTATCTATAAACTAGTATAAAAGGCCCGTTTCAGTAGGCAATGAAACGGGCTCTAGCAAGGTAATCCCACCCCCCTGCAGCGTCCTTCCTGTCTCCCCTGCAGCCATCCATCTGGTCTCAGGACCCCCCTCCCCACCAACCCTCCTCTGCCCCTGCAGCCACGCATGTGCAGCGGCCCTCCTCTCTCCCCTGCTCCCCCTGCAGCCACCCATGTCCAGTGACTCTCCTCTCCCCCTGCCCCCCCCCCGCAGCCACCCATGTCCAGCAACCCTCCTCTCCCCCTGCAGCCACCCATGTCCAGCAACCCACCTCTCTCCCCTGCCCCCCCTGCAGCCACCCATGTCCAGTGACTCTCCTCTCCCCCTGCCCCCCCTGCAGCCACCCATGTCGAGCAACCCTCCTCTCCCCCTGCAGCTACCCATCTGGTCTCAGGACCCCCTCCCCACCTCCCTCTTCCCTGCCCCCCCTGCAGCCATCCATGTCCAGCGACCCTCCTCTCCCCCTGCAGCCACCCATGTCCAGCAATCCTCCCTCCCCCTGGCCCCCTCCAGCCACCCATGTCCAGCGACCCTCCCCTCCCCCCTTGGCGCATCACCCAAGCCCCTACCCCCTCCTCGGGCACATCAACCCCCTCGCCACCCGCAGCCGCCAATACTAACGCTGTCCGGCCGCTGCTGCGTCTCCTGTTGAGCAGCAGCGGCCGGTACAAAAGAAAAAAGCCAAAAAAAGATTTTAAACCTGAAACACGGCTCCGTAGACAGCCATCTGGCATTGGCTGTCATCTCTGCAGCCGCTCCTCCTCTCCCCTCTGACGTCGCTGCGCTCCGGGGTCTTACTGCAGGGGCAGTGATGTGGAGGGGAGAGGAGGAGCGGCTGCAGTGACGACAGCCAATGCCAGATGGCTGTCTACGGAGCCGCGTTTCAGGTTAAAAATCTTTTTTGGGCTTTTTTCTTTTTGTACCAGCCGCTGCTGCTCCACAGGAGAAGCAGCAGCGGCCGGACAGCATTAGTATTGGCGGCTGCGGGTGGCGAGGGAGTTGATGTGCCCGAGGGGGGGGTAGGGGCTTTGGTGATGCGGCAGGGGGAGGGTCTTGGGTGATGTGCTGAGGGGGGGGGACACTGAGAGCTGATTGGTAGGCAGGGGGAGGAGTAGAGAAACACACTCTGCGTGTTTCCCTACCCCTCCCCCTGCCTGGCTCGCGGTTTTTTCAGGGCAGGGGCTTGGGTGTTGCGCTGAGGGGGGGCACTGACAGCTGTTTCCCAGGCAGGGGGAGGAGTAGGGAAACACGCGTGTTTCCCTACTCCTCCCCGTGCCTTGGAATCAGCTGTCAGTGACATCACTGACGTCAGTGCATTCTAAACTGCCTAGCAGACCACCTCCGAGGGAGCCACGGTACTAGGCACATTAGAACGTTGGAGGTGAGAATTATTATATAGGAAGACTGCATAAGTTAAAGCAACATAAGTGTTGAACAGGTGAATAAGGGGTTGAGTTAAAAGCAACCTTAAAAGGGTGGGCTTTTAGCCTGGATTTGAATAGAGCCAGAGAAGGAGCATGATGTATCAACTCAGGAAGCTTATTCCAGACATATGGTGCCAGGGATGGGTAGTGGAAATTCACTGAAAGACTAGGGGTACAATGCAGTAGGGAAGGCTGTTTGGAATATTATACAACAAATTTTGCCCATAACTGATGACCTGACTTATTCAATTGTAATTTTTAAGTCCATTCATGCAACTTTTGATTTGATCTCCCCGCAATCAAAACTATTGGATATTCTCCTCACTATTGCTCAATGGCATATTTTGCAAAACTGGAAAAATGCACATTTGCTGAATATTCACTTCTGGTAGAATACAGTCCTGCAGCATCAGAAGTTTGAGCTCACCATGGCTGTGAAAAGTCGGACAATAGTATCTAAGAAAAAAATTTGGTCTATTTTGGACAACTACCTCCAAACTATTCAGGCCACACCTTAAACCTGTACAAAGGACTTATTTGTTAAACACCTGGATGCTTTCCCTTCCTTTTTTCTCTTCTTTCCTTTCTCTTTTTTCCTTTCCCACCTGTTGTGTTTATTGCTTCCTATGTTTTTCCATCATTGTTTTCCTGTTTTTGTATATTTGGAAATTAATAAAATATTTTGAGAAAAAAAATACAGTAGGGACAGTGCTTAGAGGGACATCAAAAGCTGAATCCTTCGGTGTCTGGGATTATATATAATGAAGCAAATAATATGTTACAAATGCACATACACTATAACAACTCATTTACTCTAAGGAAACCCTACACCTACTCTAGTAGAAATCATGTGCACCTTTGTCCAAATTCTGTGAATCTCATGAACAGAGGCTGCTACTCTTAAGTGGAGGAGTGGCCTAGTGGTTAGGGTGGTGGACTTTGGTCCTGAGGAACTGAGTTCAATTCCCACTTCAAGCACAGGCAGCTCCTTGTGACTCTGGGCAAGTCACTTAACCTTCCATTGCCCCATGTAAGCCACATTGAGCCTGCCATGAGTGGGAAAGCATGGGGTACAAATGTAACAAAAAAATTAACTGAAATAATGCTGCCTACTCCATTGTATCCCCTTCCTTATCCTGCTGCTGGGGAGGATGTAGTCAAGACATCTAACATAGTTGGGTTTCAAAGGGGAATTCTAAAAGAAAGGTTCACAACCAATTACTAGACAGTATGCTGGATGTGTGGTCGTACCCAGTATTTATTTTCAATTTCTTTTATACTGCCCTCAAACTATGAAAGCAGTATACGTTCAGGGGGATTTATAATCTGAGTTTCTACCTGAAGCAATGGAAGGTTAATGAGCCCTTTTATTCAAGCTTAGCATGCACTAGTGACATTAGCATGCGCTAAGGGTAGATTCTATATATGGCACCTAAAAATTCCATGTGGAAATAAGCGTATTCTATAAAATTTAGGCGTGGTATATATAATACACTTAGTTGATACCGCAGCGCCTAAATCTAAGTGTGTTCATTTACACCAATAAAAACCTGGTGTAAATCTGTGTGTGTAGATTTAGGCGCACTGACCTGTATTTCTGTAATTACGTGTGAAAATTTTGGAATGCCCACAAAACGCCCATAAACATGTTCCTTTTCAGCTGCATGTGTTTATTTTGAACTGCCCACTTGCAATTTAGGCACAGTTCTTTATAGAAAACGCTTAGGGATTTCCACACATAAATTGTAATTATTGCCAATTAGCACTCATTATTGCTTGTTAGGTGCTGTTAAAAATGCTAATTACCCCAGCCCACCAATTAAGTTATGCACGCATCTCTGTGCGGAATCTAGGCACCATATATATAATCCGGGGGTAAATGCTAAGAAGCCCATAGGTATAAAATGGCCTCTAAGTTACTTGCCCAAGATCACAATGAGCTGCAGTGGGATTTAAACCAAGCTCCCTTGGCTCTCAGCCTGCTGTTCTAGCCATTAGGCTACTCCTCCACTTCTGGAAGTAATGTGTGGACAGGAACAGTTACAAGAGAATGAGAACATTATATGTATTTTTCTTTCTTTGTAATGCTTAACATTTCTTATATAATTTTTGGAAAGTGTTTCCTTTGGGTGAGAGGTCTGAGTGACCACCCTATGAGTAGGGCCCTGAAAGAGAACATTGTTGTCCCACAGGGCCCCTGAAGACAAAGGAAAGAGGAAGGCTTTTCCCTTCATAGAGATAGTCCTCTGGATCCCAAGAGCAGACGATACCTTTATGGTTATATTTCCAGTCATCTTAAATCATAAAATAGAAATACTACTACTACTACTACTATTTAGCATTTCTATAGCGCTACAAGGCGTACGCAGCGCTGCACAAACATAGAAGAAAGACAATCCCTGCTCAAAGAGCTTACAATCTAATAGACAAAAAATAAATAAAGTAAGCAAATCAAATCAATTAATGTGAACGGGAAGGAAGAGAGGAGGGTAGGTGGAGGCGAGTGGTTACAAGTGGTTACGAGTCAAAAGCAATGTTAAAGAGGTGGGCTTTCAGTCTAGATTTAAAGGTGGCCAAGGATGGGGCAAGACATAGGGGCTCAGGAAGTTTATTCCAGGCGTAGGGTGCAGCGAGACAGTAGGCGCGAAGTCTGGAGTTGGCAGTAGTGGAGAAGGAAACAGATAAGAAGGATTTATCCATGGAGCGGAGTGCACGGGAAGGGGTGTAGGGAAGGACGAGTGTGGAGAGATACTGGGGAGCAGCAGAGTGAGTACATTTATAGGTTAGTAGAAGAAGTTTGAACAGGATGCGAAAACGGATAGGGAGCCAGTGAAGGGTCTTGAGGAGAGGGGTAGTATGAGTAAAGCGACCCTGGCGGAAGATGAGACGGGCAGCAGAGTTTTGAACCGACTGGAGAGGGGAGAGGTGACTAAGTGGGAGGCCAGCAAGAAGCAGATTGCAGTAGTCTAAACGAGAGGTGACAAGGGTGTGGATGAGGGTTTTGGTGGAGTGCTCGGAAAGAAAGGGGCGGATTTTATGGATGTTGTAAAGAAAGAAACGACAGGTCTTGGCAATCTGCTGGATATGAGCAGAGAAGGAGAGAGAAGAGTCAAAGATGACCCCAAGGTTTCGAGCTGAGGAGACAGGGAGAATGAGAGAGCCATCAACAGAAATAGAAAATGGGGGGAGCGGGGAGGTGGGTTTGGGGGGGAAAATGAGAAGCTCGGTTTTGGTCATATTTAATTTCAGGTGGCGTTGAGACATCCAGATAGCAATGTCAGACAAGCATGCTGAAACTTTGGTTTGGATGCAAGGTGAGATATCAGGGGTAGAAAGGTAGATTTGGGAGTCATCAGCATAGAGATGGTAGGAAAAGCCATGGGATGAGATTAATGAGCCAAGGGAAGAAGTGTAGATAGAAAAGAGGAGGGGACCAAGAACAGAACCCTGAGGTACGCCGACAGGCAGAGGGATAGAAGTAGAAGAGGAGCCACCAGAGTGAACACTAAAGGTGCGGAGGGAGAGGTAGGAAGAGAACCAGGAAAGGACAGAGCCCTGGAATCCAAGTGAGGACAGGGTATCGAGAAGTATGCTGTGATCGACAGTGTCAAAAGCAGCGGAAAGATCAAGAAGAATGAGGATGGAATATTGACCTCTGGATTTAGCCAGTAATAGGTCATTGGAGACTTTAGTAAGCGCAGTTTCGGTTGAGTGGAGAGGGCGAAAACCAGATTGTAGTGGGTCAAGAATAGCATGTGAGGAGAGAAAATCAAGGCAGCGGCGGTGAACAGCACGCTCAAGTAATTTGGAGAGAAAAGGAAGGAGGGAGATGGGTCGGTAATTAGAGGGACAAGTAGTGTCGAGTGAAGGCTTCTTAAGGAGAGGTGTGACCACAGCATGTTTAAAGGCAGCAGGGACAGTCGCAGTGGAAAGTGAGAGGTTGAGAATGTGACAGATAAAAGGAATAAGAGCAGGAGAGATGGCATTAAGAAGGTGGGTGGGAATGGGATCAGAGGAACAGGTGGTACATTTTGAGGAAGAAAGAGAGAAAATCCCTCTCACAAATGATATAAAGTAACACAATATGGTGATGTCTGCAGGCACTGGAATGTCTCTGGCCCAACTAGCACTCCGGCAACTGGCTTTCCTCTCGCTCTCCTCCCCATGCTGCTGCACTGTCAGATGGTTGCTTCCTTTGCAAATCATTTATTGGGAAATCCAGTAGCCACTGCCAATTTGTGTCTCCATCTGGCTGCCTTAAAGGCTGTCTGCATAGAGCTCATCTTCCTGCTATCCTACAGAGGTGCTGTGGTCCCAGTATCGCTTTGCAACTTCAACATATATGGCTGGCTGTCAGACTGTTTGCCTACTTGGAGGTCTTTCTCCTGATTTCCCAATGAGGTCCTGCACTGTTAGACACACTGAGCCTCTGCCCTCCAGTCTGATCCCATCTCCACCTCACCCTTCCCACCTTGGTCCTCCTGCCTTAGTTCTTCTGCAAAACACTGAACACTGTCCAGATGTGCAGTACAACAGATGCAAGTAGAATAAGAATTGCAATCATTGAAAAATCTGTATTTCAGTCTTTATTTCATCACCAGGAGGGATGTGGAGGGAACAAAATTATTATTATTATTATTATTATTTATTACACACGTTTTAAATGCCAATTGAAGATTGGGTAAATAAATATTTGCATACAATGGAAGCAGTACATACAAATCAATCTCATGCATATTCATGGTGGAGATCTTGAAAATGCGACTGGGTTGTGGCCAGCAAGGACCATGGTTGCCCACTCCTGATGTAAAAGGTGAAGAGAAATTTGGTTGCCTAAATAACATAGTAACATAGTAGATGACGGCAGAAAAAGACCTGCATGGTCCATCCAGTCTGCCCAACAAGATAAACTCATATGTGCTACTTTTTGTGTATACCTTACCTTGATTTGTACCTGTCCTTTTCAGGGCACAGACCGTGTAAGTCTGCCCAGCACTATCCCCACCTCCCAACCACCGGCTCTGGCACAGACCGTATAAGTCTGCCCAGCACTATCCCCGCCTCCCAACCACCAGTTCTGGCACAGACCATTTAAGTCTGCCCAGCACCATCCCCGCCTCCCGCCACCGGCTCTGCCACCCAATCTCGGCTAAGCTCCTTAGGATCCATTTCTTCTGAACAGGATTTGGTTGCCTAAGTGATAAAAGGAAGGAGAGGAGATTCGGAGGTTTCCTTAAAAGGATTCACAAAGAGGGAAAGCTGGAAGAGGAATCCCCAAAGATAACAAGTAGAGGAGAAGGAGATGAAGAATTATATCCAAGCTATGAGAAGGTCATGCACATTGGAGCAAAGAATTGCCCTATTCAGAGGTCCAAAGGTAACCCCCCCCAAAACCAGGAAAGGGCTTCGGGCTCAGCGATGGATATAAATTCCAAGGAATCACAGATACAGATCTTGTATTTCTTAAGCTTCTGCTACTGAAAAATGGCTTGCAACATTTCTGTTTATTCTCATGTCTACATGTGTTTCTGACAACTTATACCTAAACACCCAACCAGCCTCCTTGTGACTCTCTTTAAAGAGTTCACAGACAGATTTACTAAGCTGTGGAAAAAATGGCCTTATGGCACTTGCACATTTTTTACTCATACACTAAGGCCATTTTTACTGCTTCAGTAAAATGGCCGATTTGTCAATTTTTGTGTTAATGGTCATGTGCTAATGTTGCTATCAGCATGTGGCCATTAAAAAAATTACCGAGAGAATATTTACTGACACCTATATTTTAGGTGGTAAGGGCTCATAGGGTAATCCTTGGTAACCAGTTAGTGCATGGTAATGTAGCTGTGCTAACTGATTAGTGCAGGAATACCCACTTTCTGCCCCCTTACACGCCTCCTCCAAGATAAAATAAAAAGTCATTTTTAGCATATGGTTAGCACGCGCCAATTTGACAGTTACTGCAGAATGCCCAAGCATGTCTTGTGGTACATCATTTTAAGCTGAGGTTCCACAGCTTAGTGAAAGGGCCCCTTAGACATTTTGGCACCTGGGCCCTGGGGATAAGATTCTATCCCTCCCTCCCCCCCCCCCCCCCAATGAATCCAGGCCTGGTTTTGTAAGAAACCCCAATTCATAGGAGAAGAGTATGAGGATGACCCTGAAGCATAAAAGTAGTTCAACTGTTAAACAGTACTTACCACAGTTGGATACATTATTACGTCCTGCAGTTAAACAGGATGCTCCAGATGTATGAACCTTCATAATGTTTCCATAGCGTCCTGATACCTCAGAAGTAGCTGTAAAAAGGAAAATGTGGGTTGTTACCTCAGAAGTGGCTGTTTAAAAAGGAAAATGTGGGTTGTTACCTCAGAAGCAGCTGTAAAAAAGGAAAATGTGGGCTGTTTTTAGTTTTTGCACTTATAGTATTGCTGACATTATAAAAAGTGCATCAGCCCTGAGGTTCTCTCATTGCTCTGTCTTCATTTTCATTGTTTTTATAATTTTACCAACACTTCCTAAAATCTACATGCAATTGTATGTTTAGAATGCAGTGATGATCTATTCCAACAATCATTTGCATTTATTTATCAAGCACTCAGGTCTACCAAATTCAGAAGGCAGGTAGTTGGGCAAATATTGGAAGATATTTGGGGACAGGCACATTTCTATGAACTTCCAGAAAGACATTCCCTTGAATGTTCCTATTGTCCGCCATGGCTATGGGCAAAAATATTCATTACATTACAAAACAGACTTATTCCACTGTTCCCTCATAGTTCTAAGCAGATTGCAATGTAACCAATCACAGATTAGGAATTACATGTCAATTAGGAAAAAAATTTTTTTAATTACTTTTATCTATTAAATAAATGTTCATGGAACAAGTGTGTCTTCAAATGTTTCCTAAAAAGTGAATAAGATCTAATCTGCCTGACTTCTATGGGTATAGATTTCCAAATCTGAGCACCTTGATATGATACCGTCATAATATAGTTTATTTTAAACTGATATTGCGTTGGTTGGGGATAATGTAAAATACTTTCATCTTGTAAAGATATACCCAACCTCCTTAAAGGAAGACAAATAATATCCATTAGGTAAGAAGGTACATTTCCAATTCGAATATTAACCGACACAGCGAAGGTGACAAATGACGCTAAATTCAACAACAAGGTGTAAAATTAAATTTTAATAGGCAGAATCAAGATTCTACACGAATCATGTTTCAGCTATAGTGCCTTCTTCAGGAATCTCTGTGAAACCACCATGGTTTTATTGAATAACAGTGTTGCTGTTTTCAAAGCAATAGTGTCAATATGAAGCAACCGTCACGATGCAACACCAAATCTAACATCTCACTGCTTCACTGAGACTTTAGATTTGGCGTAGCATTGTGACATTTACTTCATATTGACACTATTGCTTTGAAAACAGCAATTCTGTTATTCAGTAAAACCATAGCAATGTCACAGAGACTCCTGAAGAAAACCCTATGGCCGAAACACGATTCGTGTAGAGTCTTGATTCTGCCTATCGATGAAAATGTAATTCTAAACCTTAGTGTTGGATACAGCGTCATTTGTCACCTTCGCTGTGTCTGTTGTTTTTCATCCCTGTGAAGGATTTTTCTTCTTGTGTTTTTCTGTTCAATTCAAATAATATATACACAATTGTACAAACTTTAAATTGTATCCTAACTAAAATCGGTAGCCAGTGGAAAGACTTTAGTAATGGGATAACACTATCAAATTTATATGCTCCATAGATCAGATGCACCACAAACATTTTGAATTCTTTGCAATTTGCTAAGAAATTGCTATTGATGTCCTAAAACATCGCAGTAATCAAGTTGAGATAGTAAAAGACTTTCAAATAACACTAATTGAAAAATAGATTGATCTAACAGTGGTCTAATCCTTCCTAACTTTCTTAAGAGGAAAAAAGCTTTCTATACAAGAAAATTAATTTGAATTTCAGGGTAGGAGGCAATGTCCTTCTGCAGATTAGGAATTGGTTATTGAACAGAAAACAAATAGTAGGGTTAAATGGCCATTTTTCTCAATGGATGAATAGTGGAGTTCCACAGGGATCTGTACTGGAACAGGTGCTATTTAACATATTTTTGTAAGTGATTTGGAAATCGGAATGATGAGTGAGGTGATTAACTTTGCAGATGACACAAAACTATTCAAAGTTGTCAAAACATATGCAGATTGTGAAGAACTGCAGGAAGACCTTAGGAAACTGGAAGACTGGGCACCCAAATGGCAGATGAAATTTAATGTAAACAAATGCAATGTGATGCACATTGGAAAACAATAATCCGAATTATAGTTAACTGATGCTGGGATCCACCTTAGAAGTCAGCACTCAAGAAAAAGATCTAAGCATCATTGTAGACAACAAGATCTTCTGCCCGTGTAGCGGTGGCCAAAAAAACAAACAGGATGTTAAGGATTATTATGAAAGGGATGCAAAATAAGACCAAGAATATTATAATGCCTCTGTATCACTCATGGTGCAACATCACCTATTGCATTCAATTCTGGTTGCTGTATGTCAAAAAAGATATAGTGGAATTACAAAAGGTTCAAAGAAGAATGACCAAAATGATAAAGGGGATGGAACTCCTCCCATATGAGGAAAGGCGAAAGAGGTTAGGCCTCTTCAGCTTGGAAAAGAGATGGCTGAGGGGGGGATATGATTGTGGTCTACAAAATCCTGAGTGCAGTAGAATGAGTAAAAGTGAATCGATTTTTCACTCTCAAGAAGTACAAAGACCAGGGGACTCTCAATTAAATCACATGGAAATACTTTTAAAACAAAAAGAAGGAAATATTTTTTCACTCAACAAATAGTTAAGCTCTGGAACTCATTGCCAGAAGATACAGTAACAGTAGTTAGCATATCTGGATTTGAAAAAGGTTTGGAGATGTTCCTGGAGGAAAGGTTCTTAGTGTGTTATTGAGATAGGCATGGGGAGAAGCCACTGATTGCCCCAGGATTGGTAGCATGGAATGTTGTTACTAATTTGATTTCTGCCAGGTACTTATGACCTGGATTGGCCACTGTTGGAAGCAGGATACTGGGCTAGATGGACCATTGCTCTGACCCAGTATGGCTTTGCTTATGTTCTTTTGTTATTTTGAGACAATGAAGCAGTAAGATAAACCCCCAATATTTTCAAGTCTAGCTCAAATTTAAAACTGGGTTCACTTTTATAACAGAGAGTATCACTCCAAATTTCATTTTCTTGGTCCAATAGAAGTAACTTTACTTTCTCTTTATTTAATTTTAGGCAGTATAGCCTAAATGTATTTATACATTCTGTAATTCTACTTCATGTCTCATCTGTTTTAAGAGCTGGTATTAAAATAGTTATGTCATCTGCATATATAAATATATGATAACCAGCTGCAGATAATTAATAGCCCAATAAACTCATCAATACATTAAATATTGTTGGGAAGGTGTATGTTGTATGGGGCAAAAATGCCCCAACTTTATCCCCTTTACAGACAATTTTGTACCGCATACAGCAACTTTCAAAAAATAATGGGTCTGATGTTCAGTGTAAATCAGTGTACTTGCTTATTGATTTACCTAGTTGTGTTTAAATGTATTTTCAGCTGACTCATGGGGTTAGGTCAGACAGCTGAATATAGGGTTCTAAAGTTAACCAAACAAGTTATCTGGTTAGATCGGGGGTTCTCAGCAGTGCCGTAGCGAGGGCTAATGGCACCCGGGGCGGGTCGCCGCTGCGCACCCCCCCCCAGGTGCAGCATGGCGCAACCCCCCCCCCCTCTGCGGCGCACCCCCCCCTGGAGCGCAAACCCCCCCCCCCCCCCCGGACCGCATTCTTACCTGCGGGAGGGCCGAACTGCCCCGAGTGCATGTCACTCGGAGCTGCGTCAGCCCCGCTGGTTCCCTGCTCTCTCTACCCCAGAACAGGAAGTAACCTGTTCCGGGGCACAGAGAGCAGGGAACCAGCGGGGCTGGCACCCCCTGAGCGTGTGCACCCAGGGCGGACCGCCCCTCCCGCCCCCCCCCCCTTCCTACAGCACTGGTTCTCAGTCCAATCTTCGGGACTCACCAAGCCAGTCTGGTTTTCAAGATATCCACAATGGACATGCATGAAATAAATCTGCATTCACCGCCTCCATTCTATGCAGATCTGCCTCATGCATATTCATTGTGGGTATCCTGAAAACCTGACTGGCTGGGTGTGTCCCAAAGACTGGATTAGGAAGCCCTGGGTAACACTGTTACTTATGTGCAGTGGCGTTCCTAGGCTGGCTGACACCCGGGGCAGATCGCCGATGCGCCCCCACCCCAATGAAATTACACCCCCCCCCCAGGTGCATTTTTACCTGCTGGGGGGGTGCCGCGTACCTGTCGGCTCCGAGTCCACTCATTCCCTGCTGCTCCCTCTGCCCCGGAACAGGAAGTAACCTGTTCCGCACAGAGGGAGCAGCAGGGAAGGAATGAGCGGACTCGGCCAACAGGCGCACAGCACCCCCCCCCCCCCCCCCCAGTGGCATGCACCCGGGGCGGACCGCCCCCACCAACCCCCCCTTGGTACGCCACTGCTTATGCGATCCAACTTGACCCTAGTGCTATCCAGTTAACTTTTTGCCTTGCATCCCTGAAATGCTTCCTTGTGGCCCCAAATTTTTACATGGAATGATTTTATATGTTTAACATCAACGTTAACCTCATAAATTGTTTTGAATATCAGTCCCAATATTTTTTTTTATTCTTACCTGATTGATACATGAGTAACTCTCCCTTTTACAAAGTCGCACTAGCAGCTGCCAGTGCAGTAATGACACTAGCATGGCTTTGTAAAAAGGGGGGGGGGGGGGGTAAGTCTGATTTAGAACATCAGAAATGCTATATTGGGTCATAAAGAAAGTCACCTACCCTAGCCTCTGACTGGGACAAATAGTAAAGCTTGGAAAAATTGTTCAAGGACACAGCATGAAGATTAGTTCATCTCCCCAACAAATTGTATCCCTATTATGCAGCTTTTATCATAGTTTTCCTTTTAATTTATTTTGTTAGATTTTGCTCACCCCTTTTTCAGTAGTAGCTCAAGGTGAGTTACATTGGATATTTCTCTGTCCCAGGAGAGCTCACAATCTAAGTTTGTACCTGAGGCAATGGAGAGTTAAGTGACTTGCCCAAGATCACAAGGAGCAGCAGCAGGATTTAAACCTGCCACCACTTGATTGCAAGACTGGTGCTCTAACCACTAGGCCACTCCTCCACTCTTTCCTTGCTTTCTGTTAACAGAGTCACTCAACTGCAATTCCCCCTCTCTGCCCCCCACCATACACACATTTCTTATGATTATGTGTACCACACAATGCTGAGTCTGGCTACACTGCTAAGTGAAGTTGTAACCAGTAAACTGGAATATTGTAACTCTTTGTATCAGGGCATGCCAAAGTCCTTAAACAACTACAACTGGCCCAGAATATAGGAGCCTATTACTGGGGAAGAAGGGCATATGACACCTTTACTATATAATTTATATTCTGCTTCCTGCCCAGTATATTTCAGAGTGCAAATTGTTTTTAGCTTTGGTGATCAAATTGACCCTTACTTATCATTCAGAGTTTATGAGGTCCTTATGTGTCTACAAGGACCCTTGGCTTACCACAGCAAGCCTAAGATGAAACTGGTTAGTACCAGGTAGGGGGCATTTGGAGTTTATACCCTGGTGTTGTGGAATAGACCCCCTACACGTTCTAGTTAGAGAAGAATTAGACTCAGTTCAGGACGCTCATCATGGCTTTCTAGCTGTGCTTTTGGGTGATTTTATTAATTCGTTGTACTGTTTTGTACTATTGCATTTTATTTTTAGCTATTAAGTGTTGAAGTAATATTGTATTCTGCTTTCAGTTTACTACAGAAGGATAGATAGTCAAAGTAGTCACTTGTACATCATTGTATGTTCGTAACCCTAGTCATTCTAATTTGGTTTCCCTTCTATCCCAGCTCAACAGGAACCCACCCAAACATGAATCCAAACCATAATTACCTGATGCTAGGGTCCACCTTAGGAGTCAGCACTCAAATCTGCCCCGTGTTGTGGTATCTACACACCCTTTAAAGCCATTTCAAGTCTATTCCTTGTGCTATAACTTCTGATTATTTGTTCCCTGAAAACGTGACTTGTTCTGATTGGTCCTAGATAATGCAACTTTTCTGACTGGTTCCTTGAAACCATTTAAAAAGAGGAACTCCTCTTCTGCATTGCCCTTTGATAGGTCTTTAGTGAGTGTTCCAAGATGTGCTACTACTTCTGTTTCTCTCCTATTACTAAAGTGCCTTAGTTTATGGCTGAACCATTGAGTCTGTCTGCCCAGGGCCCATTCACTCCTAGCTATACCACTGGATAGGTGCTCATTTTGTGGAAATATGATGCTCAAGTTGAGACGTTCACATTTTCACCATTGTTTTGCAAAAGCTCTGTCAACAGGAGTGGCCTAGTGGTTAGAGTGGTGGACTTGGTCCTGAGGAACTGAGTTCAATTCCCACTTCAGGCAGAGGCAGCTCCTTATGACTCTGGGTAAGTCACTTAACCCTCCATTGCCACATTGAGCCTGCCATGAGTGGGAAAGCAAAGGGTACAAATGTAAAAAAAAAAAGTCTTTTATAAAATCTATTTATAAGGAGTGTAATTTCCAGCTCATAAAGCCAGGGTGTCCATCTTTCGTTTCAATAATACGGTCGGGGACACCCAAATCTCAACATTTAGGTCGACCTTAGAGATGGTAGACCTAAATGTTGAGATGGTTGACCTTAGAGATGGTCGTCCCCGGTTTTCAGCCATAATGGAAACCAAGGATGCCCATCTCAAAAACGACCAAATCCAAGCCCTTTGGTCATGGGCGGAGCCAGAATTTGTAGTGCACTGGTACCCCTGACATGCCAGGACACCAACCGGGCACCCTAGGGGGCACTGCAGTGGACTTCAGAAATTGCTCCCAGGTGCATAGCTCCCTTACCTTGGGTGTTGAGCCCCCCAAAACTCACTCCCCACAACTGTACACCACTACCATAGCCCTAAGGGGTGAAGAGGGGCACCTACATGTGGGTACAGTGAATTTTGGAGGGCTCACATTTACCACCACAAGTGTAACAGGTAGGAGGGATGGGCCTGGGTCCACCTGCCTGAAGTGCACTGCACCCACTAAAACTGCTCCAGGGACCTGCATACTGCTGTCAGGGAGCTGGGTATGACATTTGAGGCTGGCATAAAGGCTGACAAAAAAAATTTAAGTTTTTTTTAGGGTGGGAGGGGGTTGGTGACCACTGGGGGAGTAAGGGGAGGTCATCCCCGATTCCCTCCAGTGGTCATCTGGTCAGTTCGGGCACCTTTTCACGGCTTAGTCACAAGAAAAAATGGACCACGTAAAGTCAGCCAAGTGCTCGTCAGGGGCGCCCTTCTTTTTTCCATTATCGGCCGAGGACGCCCATCTCTTAATCACACCCCAGTCCCGCCTTCGCTACGGTGCTGACACGCCCCTGTGAACTTTGGCTGTCCCCACGACGGGATGCAGTTGAGGATGGCCAAAATCGGCTTTCGATTATGCCGATTTGGGCGACCCTGAAAGAAGGACGCCCATCTCCCGATTTGTGTCGGAAGATGGGCGCCCTTCTCTTTTGAAAATAAGCCTGATAATTAACTAGACTAAAAACAGAAAACACAGGCCACAGAAGGGTTACCATATGGCTCCAGAAAAAGGGGGACAGATTGAACCAGTCTGGGGTTTACTTCCATTGCTTTCAATGGAAGCAAAACCCGAACCGGATCAATGTGTCCTCCTTTTTCTGGAGCCATATGGTAACCCTACAGGAATGCCATTATGTAAAAGGAGAGAAGACTTTCATTCACACAAGAGAACATCCGTAACCAATCATTCATTCACCTGCTTTCTGTGCGCTTCAGCAAATATCACTATGAAAGGCTCAGCTTCTACCAAAAGCCAATTAAAACAGGTAAGACTTTAATAAGCTTCAGAAGGTTGTATATGTTCCTTTGAGTCTAATATATTGCGGCAAGGAGGTCCAGAGCACCGAAGCCAAGAAGTAGAAGGCACTATTTCTTATGGATTCCCATCTTGTATGAGAAGATAATAGTAGACTTCTATCATTCAGAGACCTTAGGGTTCAGGTAAGGGTATAAGGAATGACAAATGATTCAAATAAAGAGGGACTCCCTGATGTAGGACTTTGTGTGTTATAACTAAAACCCTGAACCGAATTCTATACTCTATTGGAAGCCAGTGTAACTGTTTCAGGAGTGGAGTCACATGATTCCTATGCTTTGCTCGATAGAGCAGTCTAGCGGCTGCGTTCTGCAACGTTTAAAACCTTTTCAAATTTGATTTTGAAAATTCTGCATATATAATATTACAATAGTCATAACGGGTATTAACATATGCATAGTAGAGGGTGCGCAGAGCATCAGGGTCCAAATAGTGATAGATAGATCTCAATTATTTATTTATTTACTCCATTTTTAGCCCGTCCTCCTGACAACGCCCAGACAGGGTTACAGAAGTTAAATTCATAATAATAAAACATAAAACAATACTTAATAATAAAAATGAAAACATTAATTTCAGATGGACAGAAAGCAATTCAATGTAACAGTAATATCAGGAAGTATTTTTTCACAGAGAGGGTAATAGATACCTGGAATGCCCTCCCGCAGGAGGTGGTGGAGATGAAAACGGTAATGGAATTCAAACATGCGTGGGATAAACACAAAGGAATCCTGTTTAGAAGGAATGGATCCATAGAATCTTAGTGGGGATTGGGTGGCAACACCGGTAACTGGGAAGCAAAACCAGTGCTGGGCAGACTTCTATGTTCTGTGCCCTGATCATGACTGAATAGATATTGATGGGCTAGAGTGTAAATTTTAAGGGGCATCAACATTAACTTCAGAACTTTTAGTACAAGAACAGTGCTGGGCAGACTTCTACAGTCTGTGCCCTGAGAATGGCAAGGACACATCAAACTCAGGCATACATATAAAGTATCATATACCATGTATAATGAGTTTATCTTGTTGGGCAGGCTGGATATCATTTACTATGTTACTGATTCCTCAGCATAAATTCTAACAATCTTCTAGAAATAGATAAGTTTTCACAGTCTTCCAACCCAATAAATCATTGATAGATCTTATAGCAGAAGACAACCTATTCCATAACTGAATCAAAAAGTTAGAGTAGGCTCACTCTAGGGGCGAAACAATCGCTTAGGAACATAGCTTGGCAATTTGTCAAAAAACATATTTGGGAGCCATACCATGAAAAACCAAGAAAGCTAACACCAACTTTGTAATAAAACAGCATTTATGAACAGGTAGCCAATGCAGTGCAGAAAAAATAGGTGTAATATGATCTCGAAAAACAATATTTTTTAAAAGTCTAGCAGCTGCATTTTGGACCCGTTGGAGTCATTTCACATTCCTTTTATGCAACCCTGCAAACAATATGCTGCAATAGCCAATGCATGAAATTACATAAGCATAAAGCAATTGAGCGAAATCAGACTCTAAAATAACTTCAAATCTTACGTAATTGGTGCAATCCGGTTTAGGATGGGTTGGAGAAAGATTTGCCGGAAACTCCAGTAATTAGGAATGTGAGGACAGTGCCGGGCAGACTTTTACAGTCTGTGTCCCACAAATGACAAGATGGATTCAGATAAACTGGAGTGGGCTTTGATGGCAACTCCAGAAGCTGGAGCATAAGGACAGAGCCGGGCGAACTTCTACGGTCAATGTCCCAGAAACGGCAAAGAAAGACCATGATCAAGAAGTAGCGTACCTAGCGTATTTGACACCCGGGGCCGATCATTTTTTAACACCCCCTCCTCTATATGAAAGTATTATTTTTAGTCATAATCCACGAGTCACACAACAAGGGTGTACCTAGGAAAGGCAGCATCTTAAACACTGCAGTGAGCACTAGAACATCAATACACCCATTGTAAAACTAACCAAGACATTAGTAAAAATGATCCTGCCAATAGAAAACCATGCCTTTTTCACAAATATAGGACACCGATACATCGTCACCAAGTAACCACAAACTAAAATTAAACTGAACCCCCAAGAGGCCAGATCCCGTATACAATGCAACACCATAGAAAAAAGTGATGCATGTCCCCTAGTACTGTGCAAAATATAAAGATAGCAGACATAAATTTGAAAAAACTGCCAATCACCACTTTACAAATTAACAAATAGAAATAAAACAAAAAATAGAAAATAAGATAATACCATTTTATTGGACTAATACATTTTTGAATTAGCTTTCAGAGGCCAAAACCTCCTTCCTCAGGTCAGTACAGTATACTGTTGTTACGGTCCTGTCTTGACCTAAGGATGGAGGTTTTGGTCTCTGAAAGTTAGTCAAAAATTGTTTTAAAATTAGTCCAACAAAAAGATCACCTTATTTTCATTTTCTATTTATCACCACAGCCACAATACTACTTTATTCTAAAGCAAATATATAAATCAGTCTTTTTTTCTACCTTTGTTGTATCTGGTTTCTGCTTTCCTCATCTTCTCTTTACTCTCTCCCTTCCATCCAGGATCTGCTCTCTTTGTCTCTCCCTTTCATCCAGTGTCTGTCTGCTTTCTCTGCCCCTTCCACTGTCTGCCCTCTCCCCCTTTCCATATGGTGTCTGCCAGCTTTCTCTGCCCCTTCCATCCACTGCCTGCCTTTTCTTTCCCTTCTATCCAGCATGCGCTCTCTCCTTTTTATATGATGCATTCCAACATCTCCCCATCTCGCCATCTTTCTCTCTCCACTCTCTGTTCCCCATCCATATCCATCTTCTGCTTATCTCCTGTCTATTTGACTTTTTTCTCTCCATGTTCACTGTCATTCCCTCTTACTCCCTCTCTCTCCTGTCCATAACCTCCCCTCTGTGTCTCTTTCCCTATTCCCCCATGTTCAGCATTTGCTCTGTGTCCCCATCCCTTCCCATGTTCTTCACCCTTCTTTCTCCCTCTCTCCTGCACTCCAAACCCAGGGCCAGTATCTCTCTCCCCTGCTTCATAGTACTGCATCTTATTCTCCCCCCTCCCCTGATCCAGCTTTTTCCCAGTCTCCTCTCCTTCATTCTTCCCACCTTTCTCTTCCCTCCCCTTCTTGCTTCCCTTAGATCTAGACTAGCATCACTCTCACTCCTTTCTCCACCCCCCCCCCCTTTTCCCATTCCCCTGCCATTGCTTTCCTTCCTCTTTCCACCACCCTTTCCCCTTAGGTTTGGCATCGCAGTCTCCACCCCCTCTTCCCCTTAGATGTGGCATCGCATACTTCTCTCTCCACCCCCCTTTCCCTTTGGTCTGGCTGGCTGACATTGCTCCCCCCCCCCCCCTAGACTAGTTCGGTATCGCTCTCCCCCTCATCACTCCATGCCCACTCCGCTTCTGCACGTCTTTAAACTTCGAGGCTTCTGGCAGCAGCAGCAGCATCAGCAATGTAAGCACTGCCTTCTGCCTGCCCCGTAAGCACCGTCTTTACAGCTTCCCGCGTAGGTGGGACGCTGTCCAGAGAAGGCTTCTAGGGCTGGCCGAAGGCAGCGCTTACATTGCTGATGCTGCTGCCAGAAGCCTTGAAGTTTAAAGACGTGCAGATTGGGGTGGACATGGAGCGAGAAGGGGACGAGTGGGGCGGACATGGAGCGAGAAGGGGACGAGTGATACCGCACTAGTCGGGGGACGGGGGGAGGAAAGGACACCCATGCAGCACCTCACCGCACTGCGGGGGTGGGGGTGGTAAAGACGGCAACACCGCACCAGTTGGGGGGGAGGAAGACGTCCATGGCAGCACCCCCTCACGAGCTTCACCCGGGGTGGTCCGCCCCCACCACCCCACCCTCGGTACACCACTGTGATCAAGTATATAATATCACGTTCATTGATGATTTAATCTTGAATTGATAATGAATGTGACTGTTGGGCAGACTGGATGGACCATTCAGGTCTTTATCTATTGTCACTTACTATGTTACTATGTAATAGAAGGAGGTCGAAATGTAATGCAAAGAAACCTTGTTTAAGAACAGCAGAGATTTGTGAGGAGAAAGTTAATCTTGAATCCAGTATTATCCCCCAGATATTTAAGACAAGAGACAATAGGGATTGTTCTATCAATTATTTTTTTTCTCAGGCTGTGCGTTAATGTGAGCATTAGTGTGCAGCAACTGAAAAAAATGAACACGGGTGCACTTACTGCCTCCTATTTAGGAGTTGTTAAGGGCGTGTAAATCAGTTAGCATACAGTAATGTCAGTGTTCTAAATGGTTTATGCTTCCACACTCATTCTCCACCCAAGACATGCCCCCAGCCCAAAATATTCCCCAAAAATAAATAGCACACGATTACCATACACTAATGCTTTAGCGCATCCTGCTTTAGCCCTTTTTTGCTTCATTAAGAATGCGTTAGCGCATAGCGTAGCTTCGTAAAAGGACCCCTTATATGCCTAAATATATGAGCTCAGACTTTTTTGGAATATCAGCCCCTAATTTGGGTGAATTTTCAGCTGAAAACTTGGACTCCTACATTTAGCTGAAAATAGGCATCTAAATTCAGGAAGATGATACCTAATTATTATATATAGCACTCAAAATTGCGCTTGCAAATTTGCCATGCAATTTAATTGCTTAGGGGCTATTTTACAAAGGGCTTGACGCACACCAATTTGTAACTACTGCTGGGCTACCACAGAAGCCCGGCTGTAGTTCCCACCCCCAGCGCATGCCATTTCCGGTGCTACAAATATATATTTTTGTAGCGCCAGGGATTACCCGGTGGTAATCAGGCAGCTTCATGTGCTACCCGGTTACCACTGGGTTAGTGCAGGATCCCTTACTATCACCTAAACAGGTGGTGGTAAGGGCTCCACCTGGAAGTAGCTGTGCGCCAATCCCTGTGATTAGTGCATGGCCATTTCCTTTTTTTTAAAAACCCAGCCATTTACCTACTGTGGTAAAAAGGGGGCCTCAGTATGCATCAAAACACGCTCTGACACTACCGCAGGCCCTCTTTTACCACAGTTGGTAAAAGGTGCCCTTAATGAGTCAACTAGTGCTGATAATTGGGCACTAACAGTCAATTATTGGCACTAATTAGCTAACTGGAATTTACTCACACATCTTTGTAATCGCTATTCTACAAAGATGTGCGTGTACATTTTTCCACGTGGATCCAAAAAGAGAGCACTGCCATGGAAGGGGCATGGGCAGGTCAAGGGTGTTTCTAGGAGTTGCCCACCGTGTTATAAAATTCAGGGGATCCACACATAATTTAGGCCCAGGGATTTACACCAGGGTTCTTTTTTTCTCTTAACTTTATTTAACTGTTCAGCAGGAACAATAACTGCACATAGAAATAACAGTACAGCATTAAAAGCTAAAAGAAAATATCCAAATAGAGAATCCCCAAAACAGCTGAATCCCCGCCATAGATCCAACACCAAAGAATAGAACAACCCTCTTAGTGGACTCTTATCCAATGGGGCTGAACCCAGATCAGATGCTTCATCTATTTCGCTGAAACATTTTACATAAACCCTAAAACCACCACATTCAGATCAGCCATCCACTCCCCTCCTTCCCCCATACACCAGGGTTCTTTTGATGTAAATCCTCGCACCTAAAGGTGTCCAACTGACAGTACCAATTATAAAATAGTGCTTAGCATGCATTTTATTGATTTGGGCACCATTTACAGAATTGAGTCATTTTCTGAACATTGGTCTCAGTACGATAAAATCAGTCCTTTTAAAAATATTTGAATTGTAAACTGTGACAGGGGTAAAATGGACTTCTGATGTTTGTGCAACTCATGCATTGACAATGTTACAGCTCCATGGGCAGAGCTGTATTGTTTTACTAACGTCAGAAGCCAAGTTTTCACTATCATAATATAGTAATCAATTATAAGTATCGTATTAAAAACACTATGGGGTCCTTTTACGAAGCTGCAGCAAAAGGGGGCCTGCGCTGGTGCATGTTTTTGGCACATGCCGAGGCCCCCTTTTACTGCAGCAGATAGAAAACAGGGTTTGTTTGTTTTTTAACTTTTAATTTTTATTCATTAAATAGACACCACATGATAACATATTATAACACCGTATGTCCAAGCAGTCTGTAACAGCCCACGCAGTAGCCAACTTCCACACAATCACTAATACAAACATTCTGCTCGTAACAATAACCACAAATATATATAATCGAACCCTCCCCCGCCCACTCAACTAGTAATCCCCCCAACCCAGCACTTACCCCCCCAACACCCCATCCCCCCCTCTACCCCCCTCTTACTAGTAATCACATCCAAATACCCACAAAGTTAAAAACCAAAACCCCCCTCCCAGAAGCTAACTAGACCCAGGAATCAATATAATGGCAGCTCTGGGGCTCAAACATTACAGTAAGATTTAACCACACTTTTACTACACCCACCACCCCAAGCTACCAGCCAAAAGTCTGCATAAACATGAATATAAGTGAAAATATTTGTGCTTCTCTTCTCAACCCCCAAACAAAACACCCCAAGCACCCCAACCATCCCTACCCTACCCCCAACCCATCTCTACTCCTCCCTCACCAAAATGGACGTGCGTCAAGTGAAGCACTTGCTGCACACCCATTTTGGGTGGGAGCACTTACTGCCACCCATTGAGGTGGTGGCAAGAGCTCCCACACTACCCCAGCAGTAACCAGGCAGCGTGCAGCACTACCCGCTTACTGCCAGGAACACACCGGCACTACAAAAATAAAAATAGTAGGGTGGGAACTACCGCTGGGCTGCTGCAGTATCCCGGAAGTACTTCCCTTTTAGCGAACAGTAAGCCCGCGTTGGGCTTACTGCCGCTTTGTAAAATGGCCCCTATAAGAGTTTTTTCAGAGATGCTATTTTTCAAAAGCCTCCTACGGTAATTATAATGGAGTAAATTTCAAGATTGAATCAGCTAACTCTGGGGCCCTATTACTAAAATGCATTAAAATCTGTGAGCTTCCTGAGCGCTAAGCCCAGATTTAATGCTAGGCCTTTATATTTTTTTTTAATTTTTTTTATATATATATATTTATTTTTTTTTGCAGGTCCTGTATTAATTTTTCCATTAGCTCACAAGAGCATTTAGAAGTTCCTATGTTAAATCTGTGTTATGAAGTTAGTGTGCGCTGATGCAAACGCACTAGCTGTATAATGCTTCCATGTCTATTCTCTACCCATGATATGCTCCCTCTCAAAAATATATTTTTAAAAATAAACAATGCACGATTAATGGCACACACACTGGCAAATTACCACAGAATGCTTTAATGAGTTTCGTGGTACGCCTTTTTTCACACACCAAATGCAGATTAGTAGGCCTTAACGCCCTTTAGTAAAAGGGCCCCTTGTTAACCAAGTAAATTTTCCTGTTTAAAATCTCCCCCCCTCCCCAACAGAAGAACTCCGTGTACCCAAAATCACTGCACAGATTTAGTTAGTCAGAAAAGAGGCTTGATTAGAGGCAGGCTCCACCATTTCGCTTGTTAGCATGATATAGCCAGATAAATAGAGGAGTTGGAATAACAGGCCTACAACTGGCCACAGCCTCCCAAGAGTTCTCCCTCCCAAAATGTTCAACAATCTCATCCTCCTCTCTCAACTCCAATTTTAAAAGGCAAGTGCTCCTCATAGGCCAATTGTGTCCTCCCAATCTCTAAACTCTGGTTTACAGAAGAAGACAGTTCTCTAAGGCATCAATCTCTGAACCCCATTCTCCCTTCAACTGTAGATCAGTCCCTCAACATTGCAGCTTCTACCTCCCTCCCCTCCCCTCCCCCATACACCTCCAAAGTGAGGTGATGGCAAATGAGCAAGAAAAGGTATATTTCGCTCCTGTTCACTAGGTTCCAGCATTATTTTGACAACACATGACACAATGTGTTGCCAGAGCAATGTTGAAGTGGACAGGCGAGAATATACTGCCTGTCCTCTCATTGTGATTTTACTTTGGGGATTCCTGGGAATGTGGAAGCTGTAGGTTAGATTAGGGGCATTCTACAGTTGAAGGGGGGAGGGAGGGAGGGAGTCAGGGAGACATTTTTCTTTTAAAAGTGGAGCTAGTTTGAAGCAGGGGCGTAGCCAGACGCCCAATTTTGGGTGGGCCTGGGCCCAAGATGGGTGGGCAGAAGAACTCCGCCCTGTCCCACAAGTGATTTGATCTCTCCCTCTCTTGTCTGCATGCCATATGGTCTTTTAAACATCCCCTCCCCCGAATACCTTTTAAATAGTAGATTTTCACCGTCAGCGAGCAGAAACTAATACACACTGCTCATGTTGGCCCCACAGCCTTCCCTCTGATGCAACTTCCTGTTTCCACATAGGCGGGAATACATCAGAGGGAAGGCTGCGGGGCCAGTGCGAATAGTATGTATCAGTCACTGCTCGCTACAGGCGACGATCTGCTATATACAAGGTACTGTATGCAGGAGAGACAGTTGTTGGGAGTTTTTGGTTGGTGGGGCTTGGGAATCCCTGCCAGCCACATCATAGGTGTGCTGCTACTGGGTGGGCCTGAGCCCAAAGTGGGTGGGCCCACCCAGGCCCACCCTTGGCTACGCCACTGGTTTGAAGCACAAAGGGAGGGAGCCATCATATGTTTGTTTGTTTTTTTTAACGTACTTAGCCAGTCAGTGCCAGTTTTCACTAGTAACCGCAAATTCAAGCCAATCAAACTTTGAGCAGCTAAATTTATCCAACTATTATAACAAGGTAAATGCAATTGAACAACCAGCTAAAAATAATTGTGCAAATATACTTAGTTTTCTTACCTGCTCATCGGGTTTTTGAATGTTTACCTGAGTGTTTGCAGTATTATTCTTTTATAAGAATTGTAACAGTCCTCATATTAGGAATGTGCTGTCATTTGAAAATAAAGTGGAAATAATGACATGTAAAGCCTGGCTAGGATAAGAGACGTCCATGTCAGGACATTCACAATTTGAAGTGTATTTTACAAATGGTTCAATGAGCACATGTGTTGCCTTTAGAAAATGAGTGCTTTGAAAATTTTTAGGAGGCCTGTTACGAAATTATCCATAGTGAGAGCAATTTAAAAATATATATTTAGGGAGTCATTTACTAACAGATAGCAACTGCCAATGCTGTTAATGCACTTTGGGGCGTGTTTATTAAAGAGCCTTAGGTTATTGCATTTAACACAGGTTAACAGCCAAAAACAATGTCCCTTAAGTTCAATGGCTCTGTGCTAACTGTTGGGTATTCAGCATTCCCCCTGCGGTTTCTACACAGACATATTCTCTAAGTCAGCTTGTTCAACCAGTGTGCCACGGCTGCTCCCCAGGTGTGCCATGGTCAAGAGCTGCATGGGAATCCTACAGAGTCTGCGGGGATTCCACTGGAATCCCCTCCAGGTCTGCGTGGATCCCGTGGTCATGGATGTAGCTCCTGCGGGGTTCACATGGGAGTTTACGAGCCTCTCAGTGACCACCTACTTATCCAGGGTCCTCCAAGACTTCCAAATACCACCTCCTCCTCCTCCCTTCAATAATTCAGTGCAGCCGCACTTGTTCTTTGCCTGGGCTGATGCAGCACGTCTCACACTGACACATGCGTGGGCCAGCAGCGTCAGAGGTCACCTGATGTACTGACGCATACGCATAGTGAACACCACATGCAGCTGGCCCGTGAATATGTCAGTGTGAGTCTTGCTGCATCAGCTTGGGCAGAGAGCAGGTGCAGCTGAGGTGAATAATTGAAGGGAGAACTTGCTGCACAGTGTCAGTTAACCGCGGTTTCCCAGAAAGTGAGGATTTTGTGTGCAAAGATACTTTTGATTTATATAGCATGGGGAGGGGGTGGGGTGCTGGAGAACATCAGGTCAGTAAAATAAGGGCAGGAGAGGGCATGGGAGGAGGGAGGAGGGCTACAGAGCATCGGGCCAGTAAAGGAAGACAGGAGAGACTGAGCATTGGACCAATGAAGGAAGGAAGGAAAGAGCATGGTGGGGGAGACAGAGGCTGGAGAGATTGGACTGTTTAAAAGAAGGTGAGAGAGAGCATTTGGAGGGAGGGCTGGAGAGCATCAGGCCAGTGAAGGAAGAAAGGAAAGAGAGAGCATTGGGGGAGGGCAGCTGGAGAGCATCGGATCATTGAAAGAAGGCAGGAGACAGCATGGGAGGGAGACCTGGAGAGCATCAAACTTGTGAAGGATGGCAGGAGAGAATATGGGGAGGAGTGGGGGTCTGGAGAATATGGGACCGGTGAAGGAAGGAAGGAGAAAGCATCAGGGTGGGGGTAGGAAGGAGGGATGGCTGGAGAACATCGTACCCTTGAAGGAAGGCTGGAGAGAGCATGGGAGGGAGAGAGGGCAAGAGAGAACATCTGGAGGGAGGTGGAAGGAAGGCTAGAGTACATCAGGCCAGTTAAGGATGGCAGGAGAGAGCATCAGAGGGGGAGGGAGAGAGGACATGCTCTAAGGCATGCTACTTTCAGGTGCTATGAGCACTGATGCCTATCACTATCTATTGAATTGGTGTTTGGTGAACTCACCTTGACTGCACATTTGACAGTTAGAATGTGGCATCTACTGCTTCCTGATTGCAGTGTGCCATCCACATCCATTCTCCTCCCGTACCCCATCCAGTCCTGGCCCCATCCCACACTAAGCAGTTAATGCTGGACTTTTACCTCACTGGCTGTTTTAATATAGCTGGCGCTTACAGTTTAACATGTGCTAAAACTTGTGCTAACAGCTTATTGCACCTTAGTAAAGATGCCCCTTTCTTGCAAGGCCCATTTTACATGTGTTAATGGTGTTAGTATGTGCTGTTAGTATATGACTCTGTTTGCTGGGTAAATGGTTATTTAAATGGGTAAATGGGCTATCTGAAATTTGTCCACCTCCCTAGGGCAAAAATACTCACTGATGGCTCTTTTAAGTTTGTTTGGCTGTTAGGACCTATTATATTATATGACTGCAGGTGCCCAGTACTTTCACCGTAGGCGCCTGCCTAGTCTGCATAATAGTTGTTGCCCCTCTGAATTTGTCTCTTATAGCCCCTTTCTTTGATCAAAAATGTTAATGCTAAGATTTTTTTTTTCTGTAGTGTGAGAGCATTTAGGAGCTCTGGAAGTCTTGATTTTACTCAAATTTAATCATCTGTCTAAAAGTTTCAAAACCTGAAGTAAGAGATTTTGACATTAAGGAGGGTGAGGGGGAGTTATCTACGTGGGCTACTGTTTACATAAGTATTGCCATACTGGAACAGACAGAAGGTCCATCAAGTCCAGCATCCTGTTTCCAAAAGTAGCCAATCCAGGTCACAAGTACCTGGCAAGATCCCAAAACAGTACAACACATTTCAGGCTGCTTAATCCTAGAAATAAGCAGTGGATTTTCCCCAAAATCATTTTAATAATGGCTTATGGTCTTTTCTTTTATGAAGCTATCAAAACCTTTTTAAAACCCCGCTAAGCTAACTGCTTTTACCACATTTTTGGGATGCAGAGTTTAATTACATGTTGAGTGAAGAAATATTTTCTCCAATTCATTTTTAATTTACTATGTTGTAGCTTCATTGTCCTAATATGTTTGGAAAGAGTAAACAAGCGATTCACGTCTACCCGTTCCATTCCACTCATTATTTTATGGACCTCTATCATATCTTCCCTTAGTCATCTCTTCTCCTAGCTGAAAAGCCCTAGTCACTTTAGCCTTTCCTCATAAGGAAGTCATCCATCTCCTTTATCATTTTCTGTACCTTTTCTAATTCCACTATATCTTTTTTTAGATGCACTGACAAGAATTGTTAAATTGAGTTATTTTAGCACAGGGTCTCGTTGCATAAAAAGGCCATGACGGTATAGTCCTATCAACTGAATTTGCACTCCAGTACCTCATCTTTTATTGATACAGCTTAGTACAAATTGTCCATTGATATCAGCATACAATGGATTGCTAAATTTGATCCTAAATCTCCTTATACCTTTGAATGTTCATTAACTTTCTTCATTTTTCTCTTGTAGTTTACAAACTAAAGTGAAATGGAAAATAACTCACTGAAAGTAGTAGCAAAGCACAAAATTAGAAGCCCAATAAGCATTTTCAAAGCCGACTACTTGAAAACCTAAAAAGAAAATGAAAATGCACGTACAATTAAAATTATATTTATAATTTGTCAACAAATATGTCATAATACAACAGCACATGGGGGAATTCTATAGATGGCACTCAAAAATGGGCGCCTGGAAAAATCTGCACCAAGCACTATTCTATAAAGAGTACTCTGCACTAGGGGCAGGCTGACCATACGGGCAACTGGGTAGGCCCAGAGACTCTCTTTCGCCCCCTGCAAACTACAGCTTCCCTGAGCCTCGGTGGGCCCTCCCCAGCCCCACCTTGAAGGGCCCTGGTGATCTGGCAGCCTCTTCAGGGGCAGCTAAGAATCCCAATCTTTCCTGCCTGCTGCCGCTACTCTGCCTGGTGCCACTGTATTTTCAAAACGGCTACTGAGACGAGACTACCGAGATCTGCGAGACTCCCACAAGGAGTCTCGGCAGCCATTTTGAAAACACAGCGACACCAGGCAGAGCACGGCAGCAGGCAAGAAAGAGTAGGGTTCTTTCATTCCCCCAAAGAGGCCACTAGACCATCAGGGCCTTTTGAAGGTAGGACCTGGGAGGGAGCACTAGTGTGCAGGAGCGATGCGGCAGTGTGTGAATGGGGGGAGCGTGGACAACATCCTGGGGGGGGGGGGCCCAATGACCTTTACTGCTGTCAGTCTGCCCCTGCTCTGGACCTTTTATAGAATAGCACGTAGAGTGGATTTCAGTGCCCAACTTTGGACATGAGGACTTACGCCTGCCGGAAACCTGGTGTAAATCCTGGCGTGCAAGTTGGACGCACAACCCCAGTATTATATAACAGTGTGCCAAAATATTTGAAATGCCCCTGACCCGCCCATGCCCTTCCCATATCCATGTCCCCCTCTTGGGTTGCGCACAAGACACTTTGGGCACGCAGCGTTATATAATAGGGCAGATGCATGTGGAAATCCAAATTAGTCCCAATAAACTCTGATTAATGCCAATAACTGATTGTTAGCAACCAATTGACTAAATTAGTTTGCGCACCCATCTGGGCTCAGTGCCCAACTTTGGGCAACCTATATAGAATCCATATACCACTATTACTTCAGCAAGACTTTTGTAAATAGTGTGACCAAGCAAAAACACAGCTGAGCAGCATGTTGAATGAATAAAAATGAAATTCAGTTACCTAAAAGGGACAAAGATAGCCAGAGGCGAAAATGGCCATAATTATAGCATACAAAGCAAAATTCTCAAAAGCTTGATGTGCACCAAACTAAGTAAGTTCATCATTGTTTCTTACATCCAATATACAAGCATGACCCAGTATTTACTAAGGGACTCTTTTACTAAGCGGCAGTAAGCCCACAGTGGGCTTACCGCATGCCAAACAGGAACTACTGCCAGGCTACTGATGCAGCCCGGAGGTAGTTCCCACCTCTCCACATGCTCCATTTCCAGCGCTACAAAAGTATTTTCTATTTTTGTAGAGCTGTGTTTACCCAGTGCTAATCAGGCAGTGCTGTGTGCTGCCTGGTTACTGCCAGGTTACCACAGCAGCCCTTACCACCACTTCAATGGGTGGCGGTAAGTGCTGCCCCCTGAAATGGCTGGGCAAGTCACTTGGTCCTCCATTGCCCCAGGTACAATACATAACTTAGATTGTGAGCCCATTAGGGACAGTGCAAAGTACTTGTAATAGAAACTGTAAACCGCATGGTCACCTGAGGGACCACTTGCGGTATATCAAGTGCTGAAATAAATAAAATATTTGAAGACTGAATCACAATAG